>NC_059428.1:85523366-85837116 GCF_021028975.2 Sphaerodactylus townsendi
GGGGGTGGGGGGGGGGGGGGGTGGGGGGGGGGGGGGGTGGGGGGGGGGGGGGGTGGGGGGGGGGGGGGGTGGGGGGGGGGGGGGGTGGGGGGGGGGGGGGGTGGGGGGGGGGGGGGGTGGGGGGGGGGGGGGGTGGGGGGGGGGGGGGGTGGGGGGGGGGGGGGGTGGGGGGGGGGGGGGGTGGGGGGGGGGGGGGGTGGGGGGGGGGGGGGGTGGGGGGGGGGGGGGGTGGGGGGGGGGGGGGGTGGGGGGGGGGGGGGGTGGGGGGGGGGGGGGGTGGGGGGGGGGGGGGGTGGGGGGGGGGGGGGGTGGGGGGGGGGGGGGGTGGGGGGGGGGGGGGGTGGGGGGGGGGGGGGGTGGGGGGGGGGGGGGGTGGGGGGGGGGGGGGGTGGGGGGGGGGGGGGGTGGGGGGGGGGGGGGGTGGGGGGGGGGGGGGGTGGGGGGGGGGGGGGGTGGGGGGGGGGGGGGGTGGGGGGGGGGGGGGGTGGGGGGGGGGGGGGGTGGGGGGGGGGGGGGGTGGGGGGGGGGGGGGGTGGGGGGGGGGGGGGGTGGGGGGGGGGGGGGGTGGGGGGGGGGGGGGGTGGGGGGGGGGGGGGGTGGGGGGGGGGGGGGGTGGGGGGGGGGGGGGGTGGGGGGGGGGGGGGGTGGGGGGGGGGGGGGGTGGGGGGGGGGGGGGGTGGGGGGGGGGGGGGGTGGGGGGGGGGGGGGGTGGGGGGGGGGGGGGGTGGGGGGGGGGGGGGGTGGGGGGGGGGGGGGGTGGGGGGGGGGGGGGGTGGGGGGGGGGGGGGGTGGGGGGGGGGGGGGGTGGGGGGGGGGGGGGGTGGGGGGGGGGGGGGGTGGGGGGGGGGGGGGGTGGGGGGGGGGGGGGGTGGGGGGGGGGGGGGGTGGGGGGGGGGGGGGGTGGGGGGGGGGGGGGGTGGGGGGGGGGGGGGGTGGGGGGGGGGGGGGGTGGGGGGGGGGGGGGGTGGGGGGGGGGGGGGGTGGGGGGGGGGGGGGGTGGGGGGGGGGGGGGGTGGGGGGGGGGGGGGGTGGGGGGGGGGGGGGGTGGGGGGGGGGGGGGGTGGGGGGGGGGGGGGGTGGGGGGGGGGGGGGGTGGGGGGGGGGGGGGGTGGGGGGGGGGGGGGGTGGGGGGGGGGGGGGGTGGGGGGGGGGGGGGGTGGGGGGGGGGGGGGGTGGGGGGGGGGGGGGGTGGGGGGGGGGGGGGGTGGGGGGGGGGGGGGGTGGGGGGGGGGGGGGGTGGGGGGGGGGGGGGGTGGGGGGGGGGGGGGGTGGGGGGGGGGGGGGGTGGGGGGGGGGGGGGGTGGGGGGGGGGGGGGGTGGGGGGGGGGGGGGGTGGGGGGGGGGGGGGGTGGGGGGGGGGGGGGGTGGGGGGGGGGGGGGGTGGGGGGGGGGGGGGGTGGGGGGGGGGGGGGGTGGGGGGGGGGGGGGGTGGGGGGGGGGGGGGGTGGGGGGGGGGGGGGGTGGGGGGGGGGGGGGGTGGGGGGGGGGGGGGGTGGGGGGGGGGGGGGGTGGGGGGGGGGGGGGGTGGGGGGGGGGGGGGGTGGGGGGGGGGGGGGGTGGGGGGGGGGGGGGGTGGGGGGGGGGGGGGGTGGGGGGGGGGGGGGGTGGGGGGGGGGGGGGGTGGGGGGGGGGGGGGGTGGGGGGGGGGGGGGGTGGGGGGGGGGGGGGGTGGGGGGGGGGGGGGGTGGGGGGGGGGGGGGGTGGGGGGGGGGGGGGGTGGGGGGGGGGGGGGGTGGGGGGGGGGGGGGGTGGGGGGGGGGGGGGGTGGGGGGGGGGGGGGGTGGGGGGGGGGGGGGGTGGGGGGGGGGGGGGGTGGGGGGGGGGGGGGGTGGGGGGGGGGGGGGGTGGGGGGGGGGGGGGGTGGGGGGGGGGGGGGGTGGGGGGGGGGGGGGGTGGGGGGGGGGGGGGGTGGGGGGGGGGGGGGGTGGGGGGGGGGGGGGGTGGGGGGGGGGGGGGGTGGGGGGGGGGGGGGGTGGGGGGGGGGGGGGGTGGGGGGGGGGGGGGGTGGGGGGGGGGGGGGGTGGGGGGGGGGGGGGGTGGGGGGGGGGGGGGGTGGGGGGGGGGGGGGGTGGGGGGGGGGGGGGGTGGGGGGGGGGGGGGGTGGGGGGGGGGGGGGGTGGGGGGGGGGGGGGGTGGGGGGGGGGGGGGGTGGGGGGGGGGGGGGGTGGGGGGGGGGGGGGGTGGGGGGGGGGGGGGGTGGGGGGGGGGGGGGGTGGGGGGGGGGGGGGGTGGGGGGGGGGGGGGGTGGGGGGGGGGGGGGGTGGGGGGGGGGGGGGGTGGGGGGGGGGGGGGGTGGGGGGGGGGGGGGGTGGGGGGGGGGGGGGGTGGGGGGGGGGGGGGGTGGGGGGGGGGGGGGGTGGGGGGGGGGGGGGGTGGGGGGGGGGGGGGGTGGGGGGGGGGGGGGGTGGGGGGGGGGGGGGGTGGGGGGGGGGGGGGGTGGGGGGGGGGGGGGGTGGGGGGGGGGGGGGGTGGGGGGGGGGGGGGGTGGGGGGGGGGGGGGGTGGGGGGGGGGGGGGGTGGGGGGGGGGGGGGGTGGGGGGGGGGGGGGGTGGGGGGGGGGGGGGGTGGGGGGGGGGGGGGGTGGGGGGGGGGGGGGGTGGGGGGGGGGGGGGGTGGGGGGGGGGGGGGGTGGGGGGGGGGGGGGGTGGGGGGGGGGGGGGGTGGGGGGGGGGGGGGGTGGGGGGGGGGGGGGGTGGGGGGGGGGGGGGGTGGGGGGGGGGGGGGGTGGGGGGGGGGGGGGGTGGGGGGGGGGGGGGGTGGGGGGGGGGGGGGGTGGGGGGGGGGGGGGGTGGGGGGGGGGGGGGGTGGGGGGGGGGGGGGGTGGGGGGGGGGGGGGGTGGGGGGGGGGGGGGGTGGGGGGGGGGGGGGGTGGGGGGGGGGGGGGGTGGGGGGGGGGGGGGGTGGGGGGGGGGGGGGGTGGGGGGGGGGGGGGGTGGGGGGGGGGGGGGGTGGGGGGGGGGGGGGGTGGGGGGGGGGGGGGGTGGGGGGGGGGGGGGGTGGGGGGGGGGGGGGGTGGGGGGGGGGGGGGGTGGGGGGGGGGGGGGGTGGGGGGGGGGGGGGGTGGGGGGGGGGGGGGGTGGGGGGGGGGGGGGGTGGGGGGGGGGGGGGGTGGGGGGGGGGGGGGGTGGGGGGGGGGGGGGGTGGGGGGGGGGGGGGGTGGGGGGGGGGGGGGGTGGGGGGGGGGGGGGGTGGGGGGGGGGGGGGGTGGGGGGGGGGGGGGGTGGGGGGGGGGGGGGGTGGGGGGGGGGGGGGGTGGGGGGGGGGGGGGGTGGGGGGGGGGGGGGGTGGGGGGGGGGGGGGGTGGGGGGGGGGGGGGGTGGGGGGGGGGGGGGGTGGGGGGGGGGGGGGGTGGGGGGGGGGGGGGGTGGGGGGGGGGGGGGGTGGGGGGGGGGGGGGGTGGGGGGGGGGGGGGGTGGGGGGGGGGGGGGGTGGGGGGGGGGGGGGGTGGGGGGGGGGGGGGGTGGGGGGGGGGGGGGGTGGGGGGGGGGGGGGGTGGGGGGGGGGGGGGGTGGGGGGGGGGGGGGGTGGGGGGGGGGGGGGGTGGGGGGGGGGGGGGGTGGGGGGGGGGGGGGAACCTGCGGCTCTCCAGATGTTCAGGAACTACAATTCCCATCAGCCTCTGTCAGCATGGCCAATTGGCCATGCTGGTAGGGGCTGATGGGAATTGTAGTTCCTGAACATCTGGAGAGCCGCAGGTTCCCTACCCTTGGCCTAGCCTTTCCTCACATGGTTATTGTTGTGAGAGTAAAATGGAGATAGGGAAAGAAATGTACACTGCCTTGGTGCCTGAACAGGCATTCAAAATATTACAGAGACAAAGCATCCTTGTATAGAAGATCCACAATACAACTTGCTTCTTGATCACTTCATTGAATGCAGCTCATGTCAACAAAGTGTGCCTGAGATTGGATTGCCAATGGGATAACGGTGTGAGTCAATTAGAGTAGCCACAGCCATTTTCAGTCATCGTGTCTCCTGCACACCAGGAGAACATGCTATACATGATCTTCTTAATATGTGTTATCACAGCTTTATCTGAATCAGGCAAATGTGTGTATCCCAGCTACAGTATGGACATCTGAAAAATCAGGGGTTTTGGAGCAATATATACATTGTCCTGTTTAGACAAAATTGGTGCTTGTGTGTACGTGATTAATGTGCATCACTACCAGTGGGCATGATAGGAGGATCTAGTGAGTTATTTCTCCCTGTCGAGCAGTCACAGGCCTCCTCAAATGGTTCTCTACTTCCACGGAAAGGAAGAGAATTTTAGGCACACTTTGATTATCATCTGTAAGTTTTTCCTTCTGTGAGCTCAGGAGAAAGAAAGAAGTATTTCCTCATCTGCCAGCACCCTCAAAGACTGCACAAGCTGCCTTTCATTTCACCTCTCTTGGGAGGCCTAGAGGAGCGAGCTACAGTCCTTCCTTGCTTCAGGGTAGCATATGTTACCATTTTGACTGTCCTCATGTTATTGACTTCTAAGCCACCTATCATCAGAAGAGAGGGTTGTGCAGCCTTAAAAGGTCCGAGTTCTTTGTTGGCTGGTAGACATCTTTCTTCTTTCTGCCTGCAACAGTAGATAGTGGCCCTTTCCACACAGATCTCTGAAAATTTTTGAAGAATGTTTTCTATTTCTCTCCCTCCCACATTTTTCTGCACTCACCCCCTTGAAACTATTCCTGGCTGCCACTTTGTGATCGTTCCAGGTTTCTTTGTTCACTATGGATTTGATGCTATGTTGCTTCAAAGCCTTGTGCTGTGATTCCTTTAGGTTGTGTACACGAGGCTTCGAAGACTTGACCTCCCAAAATAAATATTTTTAAAATGATTAAAATAATGGAATGCAGAAATGAACCCCCATAGCCATGCTGATCATTCCATCGTATGATTGGCTGCACCTGCATAGCTGAGCATGTGCAACATGCAAAAAAAGAAAGAAAAAGGGGCTTCCCTGCAGCATCAGGGCAGTGGCAGGCTGCCCCTCCTTCTCCCTGACTGTGGACGGTGCAGTGGAAGGGAGAGAAATAAAACGCCTCCTGCCTGGCCGTTTGCATGGGAGAGGCTCCAACACAGAATTTTGCAAAAGGATCACTGGTTTAGTGATTTACAAAAATCCCGGGTTGTGGGAAACAAAATGGGGCAGACTTATTTTGGGAATGGGACCTATGTGAAGTGCCCACCCAAACAGTTTATATAGGTTCCTATACCTGTTACATTTGTCCTGTGAGGAATCCATCTGTGAGTTACTTTGGTGTCTGGAAAGATTTAATACCCATTTCATACCTCCTGAGCTCCCCTGACACCTCTTCCCTTCCTTTGACATCTGTGAATTCTCTATGCCAGATAGCAAGGAAGTGAATAAAACAAATACCAGTCATTCATTTATTGATGTTCCTATTAGTTTTCAGTTAACATAATAAATAAATGAGGCTTTCAGTATAGTTTCCGTTAGTTCAGAAATAAATCCACATCTCTAGTACAAATCACAGTGTGAGAAATTGATTGGGCTATGAAGGGAATTGGGCTACAAAGGTACAAGTTCCTGTCATGAAAAATCTTAGTTCTCTTGGGAGAGAGTTGCCTTTTTAGAATAGGAGACTGCGAAACTTTGTGAAGTGCACCCCCCCCCCCAGCTTTTTTTCTGCCCTGGTACTTGTAAGTGGGGATTAAATGTGCGAAATGCCTCCTTGACAGCCGTTTCAAACAGAGGATTAGGTTTTCTGTTACCTGACCTTAAATTTTCTGGTGAACTGCTCCCTGCAGTTCACTTCTCATCATCCTCAATGTCATTAACAGACTCATTCTCATTCATGCGGAACAGTAGAATCTCCCATCTCCATTTCTTCCCTTAAGTAAATGTCACCATTCCTATGATTGTGGTTAGTGATTGCTACCTACAATATCATATTCATCTTAACTCAGGAGTGCAATGTAATGTGAATGCTTTTGGTCCTGCTAGGACAACTGAGATGGCATTATGCTCCCTTGGCATCTGGGTGCCTTGGCAAACTGCCTCATTTAACAGATCTAGAAGGAAGGAGCATATCTGGGCCAGTCAACAAATACTCTTTGTCAGCATCAACAGAAGTACTCAAGAGTCCTTGGGCACCTCAAAGATTACAGATTTATTGTGGCAAAAGCTGCCACAGGCAAGAATCTGCTTCATGAGATGATTTCAGCAGATTCATATTTCTGTGGCTGACATAGGCCAGACCATTTATACACTTCAGTATATTGGTCATCTTAACAAGAACTACAAATGGAATGGTCTTTTGAATTTTGGCATACTTTAGATTATAGTCCTGCTGCTTTGAAAATAGCTCCCACTCAAATCAGCAGGAATATATTTCTGGGTAATGGTCAAGCAACCAGAAATAGTGTATTGTCGAAGGCTTTCACGGCTGGAATCATGGGGGGTTGTGTGGTTTCTGGGCTGAATGCCGTGTTCCAGTAGCATTTTCTCCTGATGTTTCATCTGCATCTGTGGCTGGCATCTTCAGAGGATCTGATGGTAATAAAGCAAGTATATACTCCACTTGCTTTACTATCATCAGATCCTCTGAAGATGCCAGCCACAGATGCAGGTGAAACGTCAGGAAAAATTCTACTAGAACACATCAGTTCTAGTAGCCCGGAAACCACACAACACCCCAACTGAAATAGTATTCCATACCTTTGCAGTTCTTGAGTTCAGCAGTCCAGTTAGGGTTGCTAGCCTCCAGGGGTTGCTAGCCTCAACTCTCACCATTGCAGTTGATCTCCAGACAACCAAGATCAGCACCCCTGGAGAAAACGGATGCTTTGGAATGTAGACCTGCCGAGGTTCCTTCCCTCCTTAAACTCCACCCTCCCCAGGTTCCACCCTCCAAATTTGTAGGAACTTTCAAACCACAGCTGACAAACTTAAGTCTGTTTGACTAATCTAGCTGCCCATTTTTTGCTGATCTTTTTTGTAAGCACTAAAAGGGCCTTCTTGTCCCAACTCATTTGCTAAGACCAGTCTCTTCTCTTTTTCAGACTTGATAAGCTGTTGCATACTTGTATATATTTCATGCTGACTTATCAAACTCACTGGGCTCCCTTCTTATCCCTCTTGATCCCTCTCCATGTGAGTTATTGCAAAGGGATCTCCTGCTTAGTAGTAGCATCTGGTCGTTTTCTCCCTCTGCCTTCCTAAGTAGCACACATCATTACATAATAGGAAGGTCCAAGGTTTACACATGCTGAAACATTATGCTGAAACATTTTCCAATTTATATAATGCCATTTTGTAAATCATTTAAGCTTTATTGATAAGAATATACGAAGAATTCTGCCAGCTCAAACCACTGGTACACCTAGTCTGGCATCCTGTCTCACACAGTGATCAAACAGTTCCTCGGTTAAGTCCAACAGCTGGGCATAGCTGATGTTACTATTCAGTGCTTCACTGCCTCCAAATGGGCTCCTTTTAGTCACCATGGCTTATAGCTGCTGACAGGGCTATTCTCCATGAATCTGTCTAATCTTCTTTTAAAACCATTTATGCTTGTGGCTTCTGGTAGTGAAGTCCACTTTTTAATCTCCAGTTGCATAAAGAAGTATTGCCCTTTGTCTTTTCTGAATCTACCACCCAACAGTTTCATTGGATGCCTTTGAATTCTAGCATTTTGGGAGAGGGAGAAAAAACTGACCAGAGAGCAAAATGGTGGGAAATAGCCTCTTTTCCCTTCTAACACCTTTACTGTCTGGAAAGCACACTAGAAGCCACTCTTTTTAAGTCGTTCCCCCGGATGTCTTATTTTGGATGTGTGGAGTAAAAAGAGGCAGTTGCCTCCTTTTAAGATGTCTCATAGACATATTTTTTGTGCTGTGATTCTCTTTTGGTTCAAGTGAACTCCTTCTCTTTTGTACAGTTTCTGCTTATCCCAGAAATATATCCAGTTCTTAACAAATAGAAACTTTTCCTACTGGAACCACTTTCTCATAAATACTTTGAGGCTCCTGATCTGTGCCTGTCTAGCTGACCTTGTGTGTCGAACTGGTAGCAATTCTGAGAATGTCCGTTTTGAGGCTTCTACCCTGGCTTCTAACTTTTTGCCTTGTAACCTAAATTTTTCCTTCAAAATCACATGATTACATTTCCCAATGTCATTGGTGCCGACAGCTGACTCTTCCACAGCACTATTAACCTAACTAGATATTGTATGATATCCACAACCTTTACACAAGGTGGCTATGACTGACTGCAGAGAAAAGTGTGTTTTAATAAGTACAAGTCTGACAAGAGCCATTATTGTTTACAATCAGAGAGAGGCATAGAGGATTAGGAACAGGGAAGCCACCTGATTGACTGAGGCAATCCTGAACTCTGAATGGGTAAAAAGGTCTAATGACACTGAGAGGGAGAGGGGTATCCCTCTGTGGAGAACAATCTGAGGTGCTTTTGGAGTTTGAAGTTCCTGAAGTAAAGAGCTATCTGTTTTGATAAAACATAATAACTCTGAGGAAAGTAGTGGCAATCAGTGGCTGATTCTGTCTTGCCCTACTGTGTGACAGCCCTGTGTGCTGTGGTTGAAATCAAATATACACAGACTAGGAGGACTGATGGTGAAGAGTTATTGAGGGCCCAGACTGAGGGGCATGTATATAATCAGTAAGGGATATATCTTTGAGGAAGAGGGAAGAAGAATCCTAAAGACCAGTTAGTCCACTGTGTGGAGTTTTGTTTTATTTTCCTGTGAAAAGAGTGTTTTATGTTTATTTTGGGGTTTCTATCTGTGAGAGCTGAGTGAGGGCACTGAAGTAAATGTACCAAGCCTGATAAAACCCAGAGTGCATGTGTAATCCATTAACCAGAGTACCATCTGAAGTATAAGGAGCTGTACCATCTATGGCCTCTGAAATATTTAGGGGCTAATATGCCCAGTTATCGGTATCTGAAACTGAATCCGTCTTTGTTTAAGCATATGCCAACAATAGGGCTTTGAACTCTGTTAAAAGCGCGCGCACGCACACACGCACACACGCACACACACACTAGAGCTTTGGCACAGAGTTCAGTATTTGGTTGTTGGCATATGCTTAATAAGTTTGTTCTGTTTCAGTTACAGTAGCTTAGATGTTAATTTCAAATGGTAGCTTTGATGTTAATTTCAAATATATATTTCTGCTGCCTGATCAATTCCTTTCTTCAAATTATCTCCTATTCCCATCTCCGCTCTGTTAATAAATCTTTTATTTTATTTAAATTCTCTCTGCCTCAGTATTATTATTTTGTGTTAAAAAGGGGTTTGCCAAAATGGTTTTAAAATAACAGGCATTATTCACCTTCTGGAAGTATAACAGGGTTGAGGAAAAGTGCTTCCTATCATCTTAATCCACCATATTAGAAGCAGCTCAGTTCTTGAGGTGAAAAAGGTGAGAAAAATCTGACAAGCCTGGTCTGCGAGTAGTTTCCATTCCTGAGTGATATTGGAAGGTGTGGGAGGTCTGTTGCAACAGGCAAATCATCACGCACGTTAAAATGCCTGACATAGATCCCTACATATATATTCCTAATAGTAGAATTACTCATGACCAAAAGCCCATCTTCTCCTGTTAAGATCAGAGTTCCTGAACCCATGACAAAATGGTTTACTTTCCCAAGTGCAGAAAGTAATGAGAAACAGGAACTTGGTTCAGCCTGAAACCAGCAGTGAAGCTCCCACGGGGACATCCGGGGACAAATGTCCAGGGCATGCACCGTGGGAGTCACGTGGGGAGGGGCAAAATCACTCAATCTTGAGGTGTCTCAAGACTTGCTGACAAGAACAGAAGAGACGTGATTAGAGGCAGATCAAACCAGATAGCGTTTTGCTTTGTTGTGATGAATTCTTATAGTTGTCATTTGTTTACTTTACCGATGAACTTGTTGATTTGCTCCTGATCTTTATTAGGAACAGATAATACATGACAAGCAACAATACTTAATTAGATCTAGGGCCCCCAGACATGGAATTCCTGTATGTGTGAAAGCACCCACAAGAACAGGTCAACAAAAATTAAATCTAGGGCCCCCAGACCAGTGGTGGGATTCAGCAGGTTCGCACCACTTTGGCAGAACTGGTTGTTAAAATGGTGCTTGTAAACAACCAGTTGTTAAATTATTTGAATCCCACCACCGGAATCAGTTGCTAAATTATTTGAATCACACCACTGCCCCAGAAATGGAATTCCTGCATGTGTGAAAACACCCACAAGAACATTTTTTCATTTTCATTTAGCCTTTATTTGGCATAAACAGTATAAAAAGTATAAAATCACATCTAAATCGCATCAAAATACAAACTTGCAACATATAACAAATTAAGTTGATTCATATATACTGTTGCTTGTGGGATATTTCCAGCAGAAAGTTCACAGCCATTTCACAGAATGTAGCATCAGAATTATTTAATAAGAACAATAGTCTGCTTAGTTCATCCAGCTCGCTAGGTATCATAGAAAGCAACCTGGAGTATTTGACTCTAATACTTGCCGATTTAGGACAACGGAATAATTGGTGAACAGGTCCAAAAAGTATCAGTCAGTCCTGCAGTCTGGCACATCAATGCACTGCACTGGGACAGAGGAGCACTACCTTCCAGTTTTCTGAAATGTACTGAAACTGTCCACGCCAATAGGAGCCACAAAAGCTGTCTTCAGCTTCCCTTGAGAACACAAATTAACAAAAGAGTTCAGGCTCTTTTCCCTCCTTCTAGTCACAGTTGGAAAGCCTAAGGGGAAAAAAGCACCTTTTATGGTCTCCTGGCAACTCTACTCTCACAGAAAAAATGTGTGAAATTGGAGTAAGGTAAACATACAGAGGGAGCTGGAACAAACCTTGTATGTATGTCTTCCATTGCATATATTGTCGAAGGCTTTCACGGCTGGAATCACTGGGATCCTCTGAAGATGCCAGCCACAGATGCAGGTGAAATGTGAGGAGAAAATGCTTCTGGACCATGGCCATACAGCCCGGAAACCTCACAACACCCCATTGCATATATTATTTTTAAGTCCAAATCACATCATGAACTTGGTTAAAATCTCACTTTAATAATCTCAAGTCTGTCAGCTGATGGGTCCCAAACTCATTTTAAATCCCTCTGATTGATTGCAGTATTTACTGTGGAAGATGCTGAGGATCTCTTAATAGTCATCTTCAGTTGGCTTTTAAACCCAAATTTAATTTAGCTGGGTTTTCTGTCACAGTGACTACATCCACATTTTTAGATATTAGTATCAAAGTATTTGGGGGTCCCCATGAAACTTACTTTGGTGTCACAGAAGTATTTGAGTTGCCAAAATACAAAATTTTCCTTGCAAACTTCCAGGAACAGTAGACTATTTTTGAAACAGCTCCCTATACATTTATTTGTCAAATAAGATGTTAACATCTACTTTTGTTCATTTCAGTAATTTGCCTCCAGTTACGACTGAGTACAATGTAAAGCAGTGGCTAAATTCTTGGAAAGCATTTTAAATACCCATATTTAAATGTTTTAAAAGTTTTCTCTTTTAAATGTTTTAAAAGTTTTCTCTTTTCTCTTTTAAATGGAAATAATTTGTATGCCATTAAAGGTTAAAATGAAATGAAAGTAAAGCAACTATAGGATTTTCCCCTATGCTCTTCTAAGTAGTAAAATAAATCTAAAACAACAAACCACCATAGCAACACCTAAATTCCTGATGATTTATGACTTTAGAAATGAGGATAGAGCAGTAATATTGACTTGAGAAAAAAGGGGAAAAATCAATAACCTGCTGTGCGGGACTAGGCAAAGTTGCATTTCTTAAGAAAATGGTCTTTTTTGTTGCTTCAGTAAATGGTCTTTTGTTGCTTTTACCTTAAAAGCACAGAGTTGCCAATATTTTCTCCTAATGAAGGCTTTTCTACCTTCAATGGGGATCATCTCCACGTGTCTTGTTTTGTGTCAAGGAGTTGCATATGCCTTGTGCTGTACACCAGTTCACACAATGAATAAATGGAAAAATGGATAATCATACCAGAAGTGTTTATGAAAATCAGTACTGAATGTCAGCCAGTACACCCACAAGATAATCTGAATTTAGTTAACATTTGGATAATTTGACTGTCAACTCTAAGGCCCCTTCTGCACAAGCAGAATAGTGTACTTTCAATCCACTTTCACAATTGTTTGCAAGTGGATTTTGCTATTCCACACAGTACAATCCAGCTGCAAAGTGCATTGAAAGTGGATTGAAAGTGCATTATTCTGCATGTGCAGAAGGGGCCTTAGAGCCTCAACAAGTTCACAAGCTCACTCTCATCAGATCTCTCAACATTTCCCTCCCTCGCATGTCATCCCTCACTTGCTCCCCTCCCTCACTCCCTTTCCTTTGCATGGCACCCTCCCTCGCTAGGGTGGGTGGGCCATATCCAGATACTAGGCCCCCTCCTTTAGAATCCTGCCTTTCACCACCAGCCACTACCCTTTAGAATCCTGCCTTTCACCACCAGCCAGTCACAAGAAGTTCTGACTTGTGGGCTGCAGTCCTAGTGCATTAAATCTGACCCTCCAGTCACTAAAGCAGACTATCTTAAAAGTAGAATCTGTACCACGTCCCTGGTGAAAACAAAAACAGTGACACTACATCAACACACACATTGCTTACTGGTTTTGTCTCTGAGGAAAACCCCACGCAGATATTAAGCAGGAAAGCTCCTGAGAGTGGAGGCAGAGACTTAGGCCCACTCTGCATGGGCCATTAAGACTGGTGTGCCACCGGTAACAATGCCGTTGCAGGGGAGGAGCAGCCTATTCCTCCCACAATGATGTTTTTCTGACTCACTAGTTTAGCGAGTCTTTTGAAAAGCAACAACATGCAGCCAGTCCTGAGCGAATGGCCCTGGGTGCACATCGCCACATTTCAGCATACTGCTTTTTTTAAAAAAAACGTACCCCTCTTCCCTGCATAGCTCAGTTGGGCTGAGGGGACAAGCCTCCTGCCCCTGACCCCCGGGGCATTGCCAGGGCCACAGGGGCATGTCCCCTCGGCCAGCAGTGGGATTCAAATAATTTAACAACTGGTTCCAGTGGTGGGATTCAAATAATTTAACAACTGGTTGTTTACAAGCACCATTTTAACAACCGGTTCTGCTGAAGTGGTGAAAAAACCTGCTGAATCCCACCACTGCCCTCGGCCCAATGGAGCTATGCAGGGAAAAGGAGGTAAGTTTTTTTAAGCAACATGCCTCCATGCAGATGTGCAGCTGCAGGTTGCAGAAGCTCTCAGGCTGCCCGCACACAAGTCACGTACACCGGTGCCACGCTGCTCCCCGGGCCCATGCAAAGGGAGAGAAACTGGTTTCCTGAGGATTAGCTGCAATTCCTGCTCTTTTAAGCAATGTGTGGGCTTGATAAATCTAGTGGAGAGGATTGTCTAGAAGTTAGTGTCTTAAGAAACTGTTTTTGAAATACTTACCTGAGGGTAAAAGAAAGGTCATTTAAAGCCAACAGTAAAAACAACTGACTCCAGAGTCAACTAAACTGGTGTGTTTATATGTTTTTAATAAATTGAAGACAATAAGCTAGTGACCTGAGCCAAACTTGTAGCACTTATGAAGAGAGATCCAGTAATATGTTGTATATATTAGCCACTCAATACCAGCTTCTTGTTTATAAATAGTTGTTTCTGTGCCAAAATTCTTGTAGTAAAATCTTCATGTTCCATCTTTTTACTTTAAAGAGACTCTGGGGTTTTCTTTTTATTTTATCTGACAGAGGGAAAGGGATTATTTTTGTGTTCCTTCAGAACAGATTTCTCTACCTGCCTGAGAGGTGCCCATCTGAACAGTTAAAGAACAATTGCACTGTTTATTATAAATTGTAAAGGTGGGAGAACAGAAAGTAAAAGAAATAAAGTAAAATCATCACACTAACACAGGCTGACTAGCCATCCCGCTTTTGGTGGGATCGTCACGCCTTTGGACAATTTGTCCCGAGTCCCGCGGATTCTAAAAATTGTCCCGATTTTGGGGAGGCTGATGCACTGCCTTGGGGGCGCAAGGCAGTGCGGCAGCCTCCCGTGCACCCGGCCGCAGGAGCGCATGACCTTCTGGGGCTTGCTGTTTGCTGCTCTGACACAGGGCGGAAAACGGCGAGCCTCAGAAGCCCGTGCGCTCCTGCGGCCGCGCGCACGTGCACGCGGCCACCTCCCCGTTCCGGATCACAAAGGTGACCATCTGGTCACCTTACACTAACACTACCTCATCAGTATAAAAATTAGTAGCTGCTCAGTGAGTCCTGAAAGTGACAGTTATAATTTTGGAGGGAAAACTCCTGAGAGCACCTTGCCAGGCAGACAAGTTGTCTTAAAGCTGTCATTAATATGCTGAGAATACCTAGCTCTCTGTTTGTTTATTCGAATTGCCCAGTGACAGCACAGAGGTCTGGATCCTAGCTGCTCTGGTTAAATGGTGAAGGGTGAATGTTGAAACTGAACACTGACAAGATGGAGGATGTGTTGGTTGGGAGGAATGCTGTCTTGAAGGACATTGTACTTTCCACATTTGATGAGGTCTGTCTGACATTCACTGATTCAGTTGAAGGCACCAGAGGTTATAAAAGACCCAGTATTATTACTGGAGAAGGAAGTTAATTCACCAGGGGAAAAAAAGCTTTCTTCCATCCTCATTTAACCTGGAAGATGACTCCCCAATTTGACCTGGTTGATCTAGCAATATGGAACCATACCATAGTGATATCAACGCCAGACCATTTTCATGCACTGGTACAAAACAATGCAGTTCAATTGCTATTTGTAGCTAGGAAGGATCTGCATATCACAACCTATTCTGCAGTCACTCCGTTGGTTACTAATAGGTAACTGCATTCTGTTCAAGATATTGGCCACCACTTACAAACTATTGGCTGGTCAGGAAGTCTACCTATGTCATTCTGTAGGATGTGTGAAACAGAAGTATTCAGAAGGGCATTTGTATGAAGAGATTGGAATTGCAGTGTAATGGAACTGTCCAGACAGACACTTTCCCCAGGAAACTGGCTTGTAATATGCAATATTCCCCTGGGAACTGGCTTGTAATATGCAATGCAATATTTATTGTATGTTTCATCTTGCTTTTAAAGCTATCTTTATAATCGAATTTCTGCATTGTTTATGGTATGTCATGCCTTAAGGAGTTTTCTGTCTGCATTGTTTTCTAATTCTGGGGTCATCCTAGATGTTTTTTGTAGTCTGACTTGTTTTTTTTTACTTTTTTTAAATTTGCCTTGAGTCTCAGTAAGAAAGGCTTCAGATGAAGTAAATAAATAAAGCTGAATCACAAATAAGCTGTGCATGTTCTCACAATCCAATTGGGAACAGTAACTTGTGTAAGCACCACTCTAGAAGAGAACTGTAAAATTCTGATCTGCCTTGTTCAGAAGAGTCAATGAAAAAAGTACTAGGGGTCTTTGCTCCTTCTGTGTCTCTGCTTGGCATGCCCATTTGCTACCCAGTAAGCTCTACAGGGGCTTGTGTGTGGGGCGGGGGGCACTCTAGTTTTTTGTTTCTGACGTGTGTTTTGCCCACCTGAGTCCAAACCCTGCTGGGGGTGAAGCACAGAGCATTTACTGAGTTTCTAAACAGGGTCACAAATATTTTGCACATACATCTTCTTACGCTGTGGTGCATAGCTATGGCTCCGTAAATGGGGTTCCTTTGCAATGTTTTTAGCGTTGAGTCAAGTTCACCTATCAACTGTTTCCCAAATGCTACATGCTGACTACTGGGCCAACTGCACAGCAACACATGCAGTCAAGGCAGATAATTTTAAATTGCGAAAAAAGCACCAGTTTGAGAGCACTGGATATTCAACTCAAGAGAAAATGGGCATCACAGAAAAGTTAGTTTCATTTTAAAATACATTATTTGCAAAGGTTGCATCATTACTACAAACAACATCACAGATTTTTTTCTGCCTGTTTTGCCTCCCACTCCCAGTGTGCACCAGCAGACTGATTCAGGAAGGTTCCCCTTCCACGCTTTCCGTAGAACATTTATCTTTTAATTTACAATATGTGAACAGCATTTGTATTTGCACTTGCTTGAGACATGTATGGGCAAAACTTAAAACATTGTTAACTTCAGGTACAGCAACAGTCCATCCATCTGGTTGTGGTGGGTTTTCCGGGCTGTGTGGCCAAGGTCTGGTGGATCTTGTTCCTAGCGTTTCGCCTGCAGCTGGCATCTTCAGAGGAGTATCACAGAGGGAAGTCTGTTACACAGTGTCCCACAGACTTCTGTGATACACCTCTGAAGATGCCAGCCACAGATGCAGGTGAAACATTAGGAACAAGATCCACCAGACCACGGCCACACAGCCCAGAAAACCCGCCACAACCAGTTGAATCCGGCCAGAGGTGTACCTAGGCAAACTGGAGCCCTGGGCGAAACCTGAGTTTGATGCCCCCCCCCATGGGCGGCCAACCTCTCCCACGGTAACCA
This sequence comes from Sphaerodactylus townsendi, assembly GCF_021028975.2. Lineage (NCBI taxonomy): Eukaryota > Metazoa > Chordata > Lepidosauria > Squamata > Sphaerodactylidae > Sphaerodactylus > Sphaerodactylus townsendi. Next base: position 85,539,843 of record NC_059428.1, read on the forward strand.
AACAATGATTTTTTCCACCAGGTTGTTTCAAAGTCACCGTCACATTATAGAACATGCCCCAACTCACAAATCTGAACACAGCAGAAATATTTTTTTGAAAACATTTTCAAAATACTTTCGAAATGTTTTATTACTGCTATGAAAACATTTTATAGTGTTGTATACAGTCCCTCCAATTGGGGAAAACAGCATCACCCCAGATTCTCACTTTAAGGTGGATTTAAAAGGAGAATCTGGGCTCCCTAGTTTAAACAAGTGATGCTGGAAGCCACCCCCAAACAGCATTATTTTCAATGATGTTTAAACTAGGGAGCCCAGATTCTCCTTTTAAATCGGTGGATTTAAGGACTAAAGGAGAATCTGGGGTCCCCCGTTTAAACGACATTGAAAGTGATGCTGTTTTGGGGTGGATTCTTCCCCACCCTGAAACAACATCACTTTCAATGTTTAAATCGGAAACCTCAGATTCTCCCTTTAAATCCATGCCGAAGGGGATGGATTTAATAATATTAATAATAACCTTATTAGGCATTGAGAGAATAAAAGAAAGAAAGAAAACAAGCATTGGCAGGACGGGGGGGGGGTTTAAAAAGAGAATCTGGGGAAATTTAGGGGGTGCCTGCTGTCAGGGGTGCAATTATTAAGATAGCAGCACCAAAATTTCAAAGTATCTTCGTAAGACCCTACTGATGATACCACCCAGGTTTGGTGAAGTTTGGTTCAGGGGGTCCAAAGTTATGGACCCCTAAAGGTGTAGCTCCCATCTCCTATTAGCTCCCATTGGAAACAATGGGGGATGGGGACACTCCCTTTGGGAGTCCATAACTTTGGACTCCCTAAACTAAACCTCACCAAACCTGGGTGATATCATCAGGAGAGTCTCCCAAAGAATCCCTGAAAGTTTGGTACTGCTAGCCTAAAAACTGCGCCTCCTGCAGGCCAGAAACCGAAATAAACCACTGAAAATACAAAAAATCCCACAAACGAACCTACGCCGCCCCACAAGGCTGCGCCCTGGGCAACTGCCCACCTTGCCCAATGGGAGGAACGCCTCTGAATCCGGCCGTGAAAGCCTTCGACAATACATAGTCCATCCATCATTTAATCCTATTTAATTTTTTTCCAGTCCTCCCTAACAAAAAATACAGAAAAATCATGCTAGTCTTTTAGGTTAGAGGAGTTTCACACCTCTGAGTTCAGCAGAGGCAGAGTGAGGGGAAAATGCACCCGGGCCCGCGCACGCCCTGTGCCCCTGCTGCAGCACTATCTGCCCCCACACCCTGTCCTGGAACACCCCTGGAACGCCACACCACGCCCCCTCTGCTGCCCAGCCACACACCCTCCACTGCTCCGTCTGGGGCATTGCGCTCCACCCGGCCCCATTGGCACTACACCACTGGAGTTCAGCTATATATGTGCCCTTGGGGCCCTGGGATATCCAGAGTCAAAAGGGGGAAAGTTCTTCTCGAAACACCAAACTGGTTTGACCTTGCCAGAACAGCATACATACTGGTAGTTCAAATGCTTGCTTTATAACTTATTTGTACATCAATAAACTCCCCTTTCTTGTTTCTTTCTTTTTAAGAATATGCAAACATTTAAAAAATATCTTCACCCTTTCAACAACTAAATGGCTTGCACCTAGCAGTGATGTTATCTACATGCTTGCCTTTCTGTTGGCAGTTGGAGATATGACCATTAGTGCTTGCTGATATGGATCTTTGGGACCGCCTTACCCCACATGTCCCAGTTCGGCCTCTGCACTCAGCGAAGGCCAATTTACTGGTGGTCCCTGGCCCTTCAATGATGCGGCTGGCCTCCACTCGGGCCAGAGCTTTTATGGCTCTGGCCCCAGCCTGGTGGAACTCTCTTCCTCCAGCTGTCCGGGCCCTGCGGGACCTTGGTGAGTTCCACAGGGCCTGTAAGACTGAGTTGTTCCACTAGGCCTTTGGAGAGACGGCCGCTGATGTGGCGCCCTTTGGTAGTCCCCCTTCTGGTGGTCCCCATAACATCTAAGGGACCTACTGCTCCCCTCCGGGGGAGGGTTTAGTGACTGGACGCAAGGAACTGTATATTGGAATGTTGTATTTTATAGGGTTTTTAGCTGTTTTAATCCTAATAGAGCCGTAAATTTATTATATTATAAATTGTTAATGTTTTAAATTGTGCTCTACTTATATTAATATGTTGTGAACCACCCAGAGCCCCTCGGAGGAGGGCGGTATACAAAACTAACTAACTAACTAACTAACTAACTAACTAACTAACTAACTAACTAACTAACTAACTAACTAACAACAACAACAACAACAACAACAATAATAATAATAATAGTTTCCTACTCTCTAAATTGAAAACAAATATTAAATCATAACCAAATAAATAAAAAAGTACCTTCTCTTGTACTTTCATTTTAATGCAAAGATTCTATTGTAAGGTGTATATTCACCACACAGATATTGTTCGGGTTGAAAGATAATTGATTTAATTATTTTTTATAACATTTTTAACATTTTTATTATTTTATTATTACATTTTATCTAATTCTTATTACATTTTTTCTGTCATTTATTCATGATCCCCCCTCTTTTTCTATACTTTATTGCTTTGTGTGAGCAGAATGTCCATTCCAGAAATGTAATCATCATGTTTCACATGCATCTATCTTTTAAGAAAAATGGTAAGGTATGCGTCTTAGCAATTGCAGCAGAATTGTACAAGCATTTTATAGTGGCAGACTATCTCGTACTGCAGCAGATGAAATTGCTTTATAAGTCCAGCCTGTATGCATGTGATAAAGTCATTGTGTTGACACCTCAGTGCTATTGATGCTGCTTCTCAAGAGATTAAAGAATGGTAGGGGCCAACTGCCAGGAGGTGGCTGTGCTGGCTTTCCGAGACTCCTGCATGCAGGTAGAGTGCTGCATCAGAACCTAATGGCAAAGTACCAGTGGTGGGATTCAGCAGGTTCACACCACTTCGGCAGAACTGGTTGTTAAAATGGTGCTTATAAGTAACCAGTTGTTAAATTATTTGAATCCCACCACTGCATAGCACCACTGGCACAACAGGGGCATTCTGAACATGTGGCGAGGGGTGGAGCTGACCTTTGTTGGCTTCTACCCTGGTTTAGTCTCTGGATAGGTGGCAGCTCGGGGCATGGGCTTACGCTACCCTTTTGGTGCACTGGAGGGCTTTTCAGTGGCAAGGAGGCACTTTTTAAACTCCCCAATGGGAAATGCAGCAGTTAGAGCTTCTCCTACTGGATACTCTCCCCTATGTCTTTTCCACTGCCCCATTTTTTGCTGTTCGCCTTCATAATCGTTTCCTACATGCAGCATATAGGATGTGACATTTCTCCTAGTGCTGTGATGGCAAACCTATGGCACGGGTGCCAGAGGTGGCACTCAGAGCCCTCTCTGTGGGTACGTGCAAACAGAGTTCGTCATGTGGGGGGGGGGATTGCTCCCACACACACATCTCGGCTGGCCTGGGCCACTGGGCTCAATTATTAGCATTAAACCTAAGACCTAGTTTTGGGGAAGCAGTGAAGGTAACCCTGTTAAGCGCTGTTAAACCCCACTGATTTGCATGTGAAGAACTAAGGCGTGATTCTTTACCTGGGAGTAAGCTAGGTTGCTAGCAATGGGGCGTGGTTTTGAGTAAACCCTCCTAAGGTCATGATTCACCCGTTCGAAGAGTTGCACAGTTGCTTCAAAGCAAAGCCACTGACTACCACCAAACGTACTCCCAAGTAACGTGCGCCTCGGAGCCAACCATTTTTTCTCAACTAAAACCTCAGTATTCAGGTTAAATTGCAGTGTTGTCACTTTGTGATAAGTAAGTGGGTTTTGGCTTGCAGTTTGGGCACTCGGTCTCGAAAAGGTTCCCTATCACTGTCCTAGTGTGTATCAGGAAAAGGACTGAGGAAAGCCATTGAAAGTCATGATTACCACAACATTCACTTCACCAGGCTCTTTAAAGGAAACATACATGTTCACCAGGTTGTTATATGGAAACCCTAAAGCCCCTTCCACACATGCAGAATAATGCACTTTCAATTCACTTTCACAATTGTTTGCAAGTGGATTTTGCTATTCCGCACAGTAAAATCTAGTTTCAAAGTGCTTTGAAAGGGGATTGAAAGTGCATTATTCTGATTGTGGAAGGGGCCAAGGTGACAACTATATGCTTTATGAATCTAATCTGAATCTCAGATATTGTTAATACGACACTTGCTGAGTGAACAGCGGCCTGTGAGTTTTACCAGTGAATTTACTGATTGACACTATTTATCTTCCTATCTCTTTTAAAACTGGTATCCTCTTTAGATTTTAACTGACATGTATTTTTCAGGATCTGAATAGGCCTATCACTTGGTAATAATTTTCTACTGGCTCTCCAAAGAGCAGAGGCAATTACCCTTTCAGATCACCTACCACCCAATCTTGTTTTAATTGGAAATGTTGAGGACTGAAACTTATACTTCGTGCATGCAAAGCAGATCTTCTATCACTCAGTCATGACCCTTCCTGTAAGTTCTATGTGTAGACCTTGTATGGCCAAGAAAGGGTGGGACCCGCAACTATAATCAGAGTCCTCTGCTTGCACACATCATGAGGAAAGGATGACAATGCATAGGATTAACCAGGCAGATCATTGGTCCATCTATCTCTGTACTAAGTTTCTGACTAGAAGTATTTTGGAATAACATTACTTTCTACTCATTATGGCAAGCAGCAAAGACTTAAATAGTGTACTCCCAGCTGTCTAGAGAAGAACTCAGTCAAAATGTTTCTGAACTGCACTGAGATCAACAATTGTTATCAGACTTGCCATTATTTCACTGAGAGGCAACCAAATCTGGAGGATGGCAGTCCTAATCATTAAAATCTTGAGTGAAATTAACCAAATGAACCCATGTTATACTTCATTACACATCCCCAATGCCTTTAAATGAGATAAGCGCTTGTAACAATTTCTGTAAACTGTGAACAGCTTTTACAAAAACCTCATTAAAGTATGGAAGCTAATCAACTCTTAGAGCTGTGTTCACTTGGCGACTTTTACATTAGCCAATTTGCTCAGCAGCAGGTAGTGTTTAAGAAGGCTTTTTCACACAGATGGTATTTACTTGGTTTTGCCAAGATGATAAAACATCCATCTTTGCCTCAGTCATCCTAGAAAAGCATGAATATCTTTTGTTCCAAATACAATCAAATAATGGATAAATAAGCTGCAGATAACAATACAACAATAATATGTTGTCCTTGTCTCTTATTAGATATAAAAAAAAGAATGGAAGCAACTGTTACAATATGGAAACAAAAGAGGATTATGGAATACTATTTCAACCATATCCAGATAATGAAAATACAGTATTTCTTGTCTACACATTCAACTAGCTTCATACAAATAATATATTACTATACAGAACTTGGCTGCAGATATAGATCTACTGCCTTAGAAACCTCAGGCATATCCTGAACACTATTTAGGTCTGTAGCCAAAAGAATCTGCTGTCCCATTGATTCATGTCAGTTAAATTATCATCAACCAACTTCCTTCACTGGGTAATGAATGTAGATAATGACTGTAAATAATTTTGCTTCTATTTCCAACAATATTTTCTTGATAACCTCTTTGTAGCAATTACAGACTCTTTGACCTGCAAGGAAACCTTGATGAAGCAGAATTGCAGTCAGATAGCTAAGGGACAAAGTAGTAAGAGATCATGTGGAGTCTACAATGATCTCTGGTTGACTGTCATTGGAAACATGTTGTTGGACTGAAGCAGACCTTATGCAATCCATTGGAGAGGTTGTTAAGCAAAGCAAAGGAACCTGATTGCACACGTATCAGTTCAGAGGCATATCGGGGGAAATGGCAACCAGGCACAACACCTGCTCCAGGCACCCCCTCATCCTCCCACCCCTCACCTCTTTGCACTTGAGAGCAGGGTGCAGGTGGCTCGAATGGGCACCCCAGTGGTAGGCCGGCTCCTGGGCTGGCCTGCTGCAGCAGCACCCATCCGAGCCACTTGCTGCAGTGCCCTGCCCCCACCTCCCTGTAGGCTGCCTCCTGCCCTCCCCAGGCCCTAGGGAGGGCAGAAGCTGGTCTTCAAGGAGGCAGGGGGGGCAGGGCACAACGGCAGGAAGCCCAGGAGCCAGCCTGTTGCCACGGTGCCTGTCCAAACCACCCCCGTGTCTCAGCTCTGCCCCCGAGGGCCTTGGGTGGGAAGGAGGAGACTCAGATGGGCGCCGCAGCAGCAGGCTGGTTCTGTCTTTAGGTACCTCCCCTATGCCAACCCATCTCTTTTGAACCCAGTCAGCACGGGGGAGGAGGGGGCGTGATTTGCACCCTTCCCAACTTTGCACCTGGGTTCATTTGACCCCACATCCCCATGGGCACTACGCCCCTGCATCAGTTACTTATGCTTGAACCACCACAGAATTAATTTGTAACTGGGCTAAAAAAACTTCACTTCCTCTCCAATTGCTTCCTTGCGTATTGTTGCAACAGCCTCAGGCAAATCCTGAGCAGACACATAAGTGGAGAAGAGGGAAGGGAGAAGAGAAGGAAGTGAAGGATGGGATTCTTTTCTGGCTGGGATATGCAACCTGAGCCACACTATACCTTAATGACTGTGATGCTTGCTGTGGTATAAACAATGAACATTAAAACTTCCTCGTTAGGTTTCTGATGCCTCAGAGGTAAAACTTTGGGGGTGCCTCTATGGGTAAGAGCTTCTAGATCAGATGGTAGTATTTTCAGGTGGATTCATCCTAGCATTACTGTTCCAGGAAATATGCATAGGAAACATGGCAAAACATCCATTTCTTGGTCAAGTAGTTACTAGATGTATATCTGCAATATCTGCAATAGAGACCTGTTAAGCAAAAATGAGCTGGGTAAGTTCATGTTTCTCTCCAGATAATTGCTGTAGATCAAGCTGCTGTCAAAAACACAGCTGCAACAGTGGTCTGAGAAACTGGCAGTCCTTATTGTTAAACCCCAACAGTGTGAACAAAACATAAAACAAAGGCTCATTCCGCACATGCAGAATAATGCACTTTCAAACTGCTTTCAGTGCTCTTTGAAGCTGTGCAGAATGGCAAAATCCACTTGCAAACAGTTGTGAAAGTAGTTTGAAAACGCATCATTTTGCGTGTGCGGAAGGGGCCAAAGACTGCGACCAAGTTGGGGAAGGACTACTCCATTGAGGGTATAATTCATTTACTTAGATATGTATATCCTGCTTTTATCCCTAATCAGTACCCAAGTGGCTTACACCATCTTTCCCCCTCCGCCATGTTATCCACATATAAATTCCATCCAGGGTTGCCAACTGCCCAGAGGTGTGTGTGTGTGGGGGGGAGGTCCTATTGCCTTTAATAAAAGCTTAATAGGATATTAGAGGTTTTCCAGATGGACAAAATATCATGGGGGAAAACTGATCATACATACCAGAATGTTTCTAGCTCTGTTTCTCCCTCTGCATGGGAGCCCGTCAGCACGTTCAGGCCAAGATGAAGAACTCCAAGTGATTAAGCACAGCCCCCAATTTACTTTCATTTTCCTTACCAACGTTGCCGCGCATGTGCGAACTGTCCCATTTTTCCGACATTCTTATTGGCTGCAGGTGGCGAGGTGCGAAAACAAATCAGTCCGTCTCCCACGGTGTTTGCATGGGAGCCAGATCAGTGTGGGGGTTTTTCAAAAGAACCACCAATGTATCATTTTTTGAAAGCCACATGATAAGGGAAATCTCGCAGGGCGGGCCCGAGTTAGACCCGGAAGCCATGCGGAAGTCATGGCTGAACCGGGATGTTTCTCCTCCTTATCCCAGGATATATGGTCCATGTGGAAAACGCTAGGTGACATTATTTGCCTTTATGCCAGGAAAAGCTTCACCTATCCACTAAGCCCTATTAAAAGGACACCACAGGAGAGGACATTTTTCTTCAAGCCTGTGGACACCCTACCTGTGAGGGAGGTCATGATGAGAATGAATGAATGTATAGGTGGCACAAAATCACACAGTGAGCTTCTAAGGCAGAGCAGAGACTTGAACCTGTGTCTCCTGGATCATCATCTGACATTTTGACCCCTACACATCACTGGCTACATAACTTCATACATTGATGAAGTGAACCCCTCCCGTCTCCTGATTTAGCAATGCTCTTTATTTTACTATGACAACATTTGGAATGCAGTTATCTGGGACCCCTTGCAATCCCAAATGTGAAAGTGGTTTTCAAAGAATGAAAATGGTTTGAAGAACATTCTTTTAAATAAAATATTAATCACAACATTTTTCCATAAGTAAGTGATGTGGCAAAGACTGGAAATTAACGTTAAAGAATGATAAATGCTGGATGTAGCTGTTCTCAGGAAAAATTAATGGCACTTTAGATGGAACAGTGTTGCTGCTTACCCTTGGAGAGTTACTAAAAGCTGTACGAATGCACTCTGAAAGAAAAGCAGGATGACCCAAAGAGGCTTGAGACTACATAAGAGTGTCAGAGAAAGGCAACTCCCTGAAGTGTTAAATCATTGCTCCTATTTTTTTTGGATTTACACATTGCAGAGCATAAAATCTTTGGTAATATAATAAATATTAACCTAAAGGTAGCATTTAATTAAACAACTAGGGTTGTCAGGCTGCAAGTAGGAGATCCCTGTGAGCCTTTCAGTCTGCTATTCAGTCATGAGGTAGAAGGCTGCAGCTTCCTCCCTTCCTCCCCCCCCCCCCCAATCCCATCTTCTGTTCAGCCATTTTGGAATTCAACTCATTGTAGCAGGTGGAGGAAGGTGTCAGATCAAAGAACTGGGAAAAAACTGATGGAAGGAACTGACAGTTCAATCATGTTTCAGTTTCAGCCATGTGAGATTTGTGTACCATGGATATGCAAGTGGAAAAGCATGAACACAAGAGTATCTTCCTGGACTTTCTCCAAAAACCTGCACACTGATTCTGGAAACTCTCTACCAGAGTTGGAAGACTTGTGAATATAATGAGTTCTAGTCCTAGAAGAAGATTTTCATTGCACGTTCATTTCACATTGAATTATTAAACTATCTGGATTTAAAGCTTTTCTACAAAAAACAAAACAAAGTCTGGATTAAGTCCACCAAACATGAAGAAAGTCTGTTCAGACTACAGATACATTTTCAACATTTTTGAAGATCTTACTAAATGAAATGGGTCAAATGCCCCATTTTACACTAATTCAGGTTTCTCTTGTTTTAATAGTTTACACATGTGGATATAGAAATGAACAAATGAGTGAACTGAACAGTTTTAATAGTTTCTGCTGGCACATTAGTCCATGGAATTAAAATATTAACTTCACAGGGTACATTTCCTTACATTCAAGGGTTGGATCCTACAGATATGGAAGCAGGATGACCTTTCATTTTACTCAGCTGTATTTGGAACCAGATTAACTTTTCTGCAGGCATAGGATTTCCATTTGTGGTAATCAACTTTCTCACCTCTTCTCTCAGCAGCCTCAAATGGCCCATGAAATCTTGTTCCTGGGAGACAGAGAAACTCTAGTCTGGATCCAAGTAAATATCTTCCAATCACATAATTGTGTCATTTGAGGCTATCTTGAGAAATCTATATGAACTGAAGATCACAAACTGCTTGCAATTGACTAACAACAACTAAGATTTTAATTGGGAGAAAGGAGACATGATGATCATAAATTGGATCTAGCTTTGAAACAGAGAATTGCATAAAAGACAATGTTTACTGAGTGGTCAAAGATGGTTGAAAAGGCTTGGACTGGTTCTGGGACACACAGGCTCAAAGCCATACTCTGTCATAGAAGCTGGCTAAGTGACCTTGGGCCAGTCGCCTTCTCTCAGTCTGATCTAGCTCACAGGGTTGTTGTAAGGATGAAATGGAAGAGAGGAGAATGAGCTAAACTGTTTTGGGTCCCCCTGACAGAAAAAAAGTGGGAAATAAATGTGTAAATAAATACATATTGTGATAGCGTACATTTATTTTTTTTAAACATAAGTTTTGCCATGACATTTTTCAATTAAAAAAGCAGCTATCAGAGAATCATTCATTATCTGTGAGAAGGCAATACTTATCCAACTGAAATCAACAGTAAACCTCATTCAGTTCATAATTGTACCTAATACAAAGTTGATGGTTGAAAACTAAATTGGTTGGTTGTGAACCAGAAAACTCTCAGGATAATAGCATCTGTTTATTTGAAACAAATCAGCAAAGATTTCAAGCAAGTCAACAGAGGCAATTATATTGTCTATAGTACAGTGCATTCAGTTTTAGCACAAATGTAATAAAGGAGAGCTATTTCTGTATTTTGCATTGTATAGAACATGTTTCGTACCTCCAAACGAGTTTAATTTTAGAATATTGCATAAAAGAAGGTATTTTTTTTCTGCAGGGATCCCACTGTTATATTCAGAACCCTTTATCCAAAAGAAAAGCAGACACAATGGGTAACGGTGGTTTGCACAACAACATTTTGTAAATAACAAGTACAATAACGTTTTATTTTCTACCTGGCAGGAATGAACACGGAAAAAATGTTCTTCTCAGTGTCTGTCTCTTAAAATAAATGACATTGATATGGCTAAACACGCTAAATGATCCCACTCATCAAAGCGATACAAACGTAGAAAAGGAAATAATAGCAAAATAGGACACAATGCCAAGACCGAAGAATGACGTAAATGCCAGAGCCTCGTACATACGTATGGTCAGTGGTAGTCTGCTCACAGCAGTCCAATGTGAATGCAATTACATTGTGAAAGCCTAACTTTCCACACACAAAAAGAGATTTAAAAATGCTTAATTATTTATAAGAGTGCAATTGCTGACCTTTTCTGACATCCAAATATTATTTCAGGAGTCCTAAAAGCTTGACGGCAAAACATAGAAATGGTTTCTTTGCAATTATATCACACAATATGTTAAAGAATAGGTTAAGGAGATGATTCCCCACAGTTTGATTATTATTTAAATAACTATTCAGAATGATATCCAGAAAATTCACAAAACTGGTGATAGTTCGTACACAAGCATCTATGAATTATTTTAACTACAGAATCATCCCAAGTTTTAGCTTCAAAATGAAGCAAAAAGTAGGGATATGTCATTTCAAAGGAGAATTACCTTTTCTCATTGCAGGCCACACTGCTGAACTAGTTTACACGCAACCTCTCCAGTTACCTGTTCAAGTAGGATCATGAAGTAAAAACAAATACAATAAAATCATAAAACAACTATAAAACTATCAGCATTAATACAACCCATTAAAACAACATCAAGCAGTCTAAAATAACTATACAACAACCTTCAGTCCAGGAGCAGTCCACAAAAACAGCTTAAAAGATAGAACTATTCAATTAAAAGTTATTTGTCAATGGAAAACATTCTAACTCTTCAGGGCTATGTTTACAGCTCAAAGACAAATTAGAAAACAAATTGATTTATGTTTCTGCAGAGCAGAACAAAAATATTCAGGTGCTTAGATAGCATCTCTTTTTTTCATATTGTACCATACCAATTTTTCAACTGTCTCTTCCTTAATCTGTTACAAAATATTACAAAAGTATCAAATTGTGTATCTCATGCATCCCAGGTGATGCTTGAGGAAATCTTCAGTGTTATATCTACACAATGCTCAGTTTCTTCCTTATGAACCCAGGTGAAGACATTCCAAAAAGACAGATCTTCATCTGTTCAAACTGGTTGCTTCTTTGTATTTGTCCTTTGTGGGTTATGCAATCACTGAGCAGTGACTATAAGAACTATGTTCTAGATGTGTTCCACATGAGGCCTATAATGTAAAGTCATATTTGTTTAAGGTGACCAGATGGTCACCTTTGTGATCCGGAATGGGAAGTGGCCACGCGCGGGCGCCTGCAGACGCGCACGGGCTTCTGGGGCTTGCCATTTGCCACCCTGTGACAGGGCGGCAAACGGCAAGCCCCAGAAGGCCATGCGCTCCTGCGGCCGGGCGCACGGGAGGCTGCCACACTGCCTTGCGCCCCCAAGGCAGTGCAGCAGCCTCCCAAAAATCGGGACAATTTGTAGAACCCGCGGGACGCGGAACAAATTGTCTAAAGGCGTGATGGTCCCGCCAAAAGCGGGACGGCTGGTCAGCCTATATTTGTTGCACGTTTAAAGGGAAGGATGTGGCCGAACATTATTGTTCTAATACAGCACAAAAAGGAGATAGCATTTTGAACGACGCAATAGACAGTTTTCAGACATGTGCTCACCATACACCATGTTTGCAAAAAAAGAGGCAATTGGTGGCGTAGGTGCTGGGGAGAAGAAGAAACTCCTTTCTTTCCAGGAACAGCCCATAGTAAAACATGACTTATGCCACCTTTTTTGGTGGTGTAACTCTGTACTGCTAGAAGGGGGTGTTCCTGGTCTGAAAGTGCACTTGGAGCCAACTGAAGTCGGCTCTGCCTCCAAAATGCCCCCTTCCATGCTGGTGTGAGTGTCTGCAGTGGCGGTTGCTGCAGGGCCAGGTTTCGTGTTTGGGGACTGCAGCAGCAGGCTGCCAAGGCAAGTCCCTTAGTGCCGGTGTCCATGCCAGTTTGCAAAGCGCTGGTAGCACAGATGCTGGCACAACCCTTCCACCACTTCCTATGTGGCTTCAGGTCCCTCCCCCCTTTGGACTGCACAGTAAGGCCTTCCTCAAGTCACTCTTAGAGTTTCTCAACAACATAACGTAACACACCTCTTAAGGAATATGCTCTAATAAATGTTTTTCTAAGTGGTCTCCAGGACAGCTTCCAGCACAGATCTTAAAAATGGTTACTATGATAAACAGTCACCTTCTAAAGAACAATAACTAGAACCAACAGAGAACCAAGCCACACATTTAGATGTGCAACAGCACTACCCACCAGTACAGATGGCAACATAATCATTACAACTCACCTCCCCACTCCCATCCCACACAGACACAATTGAATGAAACCTGTAAAATAATATTTAGGGAGGTACATAATCTGTAAACTGGAAAAAAAATCTGGTTTTATCTTTCCACTGGAGCTCATATTGATAACTGAGGTTTGGGGTTCAAGGCATCTTGCTAGGTCCAGTCTTTGATACAGGCAAGTTGTATTTTGCCATAGAGACCTCCAAATTTCCTAGCAATTTCTCCTGCTTTTTTTATTCCCCTGATTTATAGATACATTTTTGTGCCTTCAGTTTTTACTTTTTCCCTTCTAGGTTTTTATCTAGTTCTTTGAGACCACTTTTTCTGCAATGTTTTTCTGGAAGCTGATTCTGAATCAGCTTTTTCCTCATACATAATGTTTCCACTCCAACTCTTGCTCACCATCCTGAAGATGAGTAATTCCCTTTTTTCTTTTTTTAAAAAAAGACTCTAAAATAGCAATATATCATTGTAGCATTAAAAACAATAGGCGTTGCAGTTTTTTTGAATTGCTGGCTTTCATTTTTAAAACCTTTCTAAGTCCTCAAGGGAAGGAGCTAGAGACTTTAAATAAAATGAAATCTGGGAATGCAGAGAACCTGCTAATCAATCCATTTTAGTGCCTTTAAAAAGGTGGTGCAGGGTGTGTGTGCTGTGATGCTGCTGTTGATACCACTCATGGAAATAGCATCTGCCCTTCAAAATGCTCATTATTGAAGGCAGGTGCAGAAGAAAAAAAACTGAATCCACAACTATGACAATACAGATCCTGTCCCCAAACTGATCCCAATGCTTGTGGATTGACTGCCGAGAAAATCAGGAGTAAAGTTGAGTGTGCAGAAAAGCCCTCACTTTCTTGTGAAGGTTCTATATTCATTACCTGTTCTTGCTGCCTGAAGAGCAAATCACATTAGAGTATGGGCTTATAATGTTCAAAAATAAGGGGGCGGCAGGGACTTACCGCGGCTGCCATTTGCTGCTGGGGGAAGGGCGGTGCGCAGCTCCTTCCCCTTCCTGCTTCATGGTGGGGGTGGGCCCATCCCTGGGCTGTGAGGTGGTGTGACCTGCAGCACTTATTGGCGGGAGGGTGACGTCAGAGTGCCAGCCCCTGGTGTCGGCCACCTGGGCCACCCCCTTGCCATTTAAGGCGGCGCTGAGCTGAGCAGGCCCTTTTTCTCCCGCCGCTTATCAGGTAGGGGTGTAGCAAGCATGGGGTCTGGCAGCCCAGGCTTGGGCTGAGACCGCTTGCACCCCCCTCAGCAAATGGGGAATTCTTCAGAATGTGGCCCATCACCCGTCTGAAATTTTTCCCCCGTTCGTTGCTGTCCTTTTAACTCCAAGTGTGAGTTTATTTTAAGCATAAGCATTTTATTGTCATTGTGCACGCACAACGAAATTTACAAACAGCGGGTTTGAGGAAAGCGGTTTTTGGACAGCCTGCTTGGCTGCCCAGCTCTCAGATCAGATCCCCATGCTGTGCCTAACGCTTATCTGTTCTCTCTTGTCAATAAAGAAAAAGGCTAGGGCCAGTTTTTATTTACCACAATAAAGTGTTTGCGTATTATTTCCACTCAGTTGCATGCTTCTCTCCAGTCTAGCCTTTTCCCTCCCTCCGGTGGCAATTGTATAAGGTGGGGACAGGATTGTTTAATGTTTGCCACAAACAAATACAACATGTGGAACCTTTAAATCTCAGCCCTTTTATTCTTCACTCATCAGGATTCTAAGGAAGAAACCAGTTGTGCAGTTCACTCTCCCATTAGCACGGTAGCCAACATTTGTTTTTATCTTGGTCATCTGCAAGTGTTGGCATGATTCATGCAGCAACTATGATACAAATTCTTCCCCCATTTTGTTCTGATACATGTTCTTTTCATATCCCAAGTAACCTGCTGTTTCATAATCATGTAGGCATTTTATTACTGTTCTCTGTAAGGTTGGTGATGTAACAACCTTGTGACCTTCATGAACAAGTTAAGTTCACAATAGATCATTTGTCCAGAACTGGATCTACTCTCTCCATCTTAGATTTCCTTTATTATATTTGAAAAACCATGGAGTTTTTGGTGATTCCTAGAGAGTACTAATGTCACTTCCAGGTTTTACATTGCCAATACCCATTTTTAAAACTATCTTTCTTTTTTCCATTGATCTCTGGAATGCTAGTAGGCAAAGATCACTGTGGGTAGAACACTTCTCACACCCAACAGACACATGGCAACCCAGCTTACATTTTTTTATCCTTGCAGTGACGAAGGGAGGGGGAACTGCATCTGGGGCGTAAACTGCCCACATGCCCTCCTCACCCCGACATGCCTTGCCCCTGCTCCCGACACGACACGCCCCACCTCCAAAATGCCTCCAACACACCCTCGACCTTGCCTCCCCACATGATTGCAATGATGCCACGCAGGACAAGCCGCCCCGGTTGTCCCCATTGCAGCTATGTGCCTGTATCCCTGCTCTACCCTCAAAAGTCTTCCAGGGATTCCATGCATGTGCCTGACAAACCTATCAAATAGGTGGATTTCTAAGAGGAGATCAGCACTAATAATAATAGTAATAGATAATTTGACTATGTTCCAGTACACATAAAAAGTTTTATGTACAGGAAGAAGGGCTTAGGTACCCAAGCCTGGATTATGCATTATTTTGTAAAACATACATATCAAGTGAACATGACAGCCAGATCTTAGGGCATAACTATATGAGATGCTGGGGAATGTTTGATGGATTTCATTTTATGTAAAGCTACTGGAAAGATGTGGATCTGATCAAACAGCAACAAGCAGGAGGGATTTGAAGTCTTTTTCTCTCAGACTGTTTGTTTCCAATCAAAATCTGTCCCCCACCCCCCATCTGCTTTCCACCCATAGGGGAAACTATATGTGGAATCTGTATCTGTTCTCCTTGTGGATGAGTCTGACCTTTAAAAATGCCCTGAGGGGGAGTTTTGTGTGCTCCCACTCCAAGCCCCTGCTACAGCAGTAGCATTCTGGCTTTTTAAAAAAGAACAAAACTGATCGAGAAACTGATGACACATCTCTCACATCTTGTCTACTTTGGCTTTCAGAAGATAGAGCAGGGATGTGGGAGAATTAGGGAACTGACTATTAGTGACAAGAGATTGGTGGTCAAATTATAGGGGCTTTGTTAGCAGTTTCCCTTATCAGCTACTCTGTTCATTCATTTTAAATTATTTTTCATTTTCATTTTTTTGTAGAATTCAAGGTAGCATATATTTTAGAAAGCAACCAGAGAGGGGGATTATGGATTTAGTTAACATTCCCCCACATTCAGTGGCGGGATCCAAAAATTTTAATAACAGGTTCCGATGGTGGTGGGATTCAAACAGTGGCGCCGCCGCACACACGCACCTCCAGTCCCTATTGGGCAGGGAGGTTGCTTTAGTAACCCCTTCTCGGCACTCAGAAAAAATTAGTAACCACTTCTAGAGAAGTGGTGAGAATTGGTTGGATCCCACCTCTGCCCACATTCTTCCATAAGCATTGGATAGAGATGGTTGAGTGGAAGTTATACGGTGATGGTGGAATCAATGAACTGAAGCTATGACCACTTACAAAAAGCAATGTGACAATACCCAGTAAGTATGAGGGGAACGGTTCAGGGGTGCTTGATGTATTATAGCCAAATCATCCTTCTCTCAGCCTGCTAAAATAAATAACTGCAATTTGGAAAACTTTTTTATTAGAGAAATTGGTCTTTCTTCAGGAGAAACTTGAAGGAAGTATGAAAAATGGAGAAATGGAAAATGTTCCAGATATGGCGAAAAGCAGAGCAGAAGATATTGAAACTTGTGTGGGAGGACTTAGCACTATTACAGATTGCAAGAATAATTACTAATTATACAATTGTTTTTAAGTGTCCATTTAAGACAAATGCTTTTTTAAAAAGTGGTTTTTTTAAAAAACAAGTGTTTTTTTAAATAGCCCCTAATATTTCTCAACATTCACACTAATGAGCTGGAACCAGAAACAGAGATGGTTACATGTGCTGTAGGGAATGTTTTGTGGTATTTATTGAATTAATGTTTTCTCAGGCTGCTAACAGATGCCTGTAATTACACTCCACACCTGTTGCTATTAATGCCAGCGAGCATTTCCATGGAAACCAGACAGCAATTCACAGCATCTCTTGTATATATCTATCTTTACAAACATATACACACTTTTCAAAGGAGTTTGCCTCTTTAGTAATCTGTATCTTTTTAACAGGAATTTAAGTCAAGGTGAAAAATAAGCCTACTGCTGAATAAAGGAATCAAGATAGATACAGTGAACAGAAAAAGACATTGCAAGATACTGCAGTTAGTGGGCAAAAAGAAGCTGGAGTTAACATGCATGTGAACATAAGAAAGAGCCTGCTGGATCTAGTTCAGCACTCTGCTACTCGCAGTGGCCCACCAGATGCCTTTGGGAACTCACATGCAGGATGTGAAAGCAATGGCCTTCTGCTGCTGCTGCTCCTGAGCACCTGGTCTGCTAAGGTATTTGCAATCTCAGATCAAGGAGGATCAAGATTGGTAGCCATAGATCGACTTCTCCTCCATAAATCTGTCCAATGTGCTTGATGCAATTAAAATTAATTGTTAAACCTAATCTACATGATTGTTTTTAATTGACCTTGTTAACGTAATTTGAAAGAAGGAAGGAAGTTACACCATTAGCTCTGTTTATCTGGAAAAGAAATGGTTTAAGGTCAATTTAAGCATCTAGTTTTCTTAAACACCAATCCAGTGGCTGCAGTTAGGCTACCAAACTCAGTCATTTCACATAAGAAACCATCTGTATGGAGACTGAATGTGTATAATAAGGGGAAATAGCATCACAGTGGGTGAGTACCACCCCCAAGATTATCTTTAGATATTTATACCATGCTTTTCTAGTCCAAATCATCTTACAACTTCATTTTCCCTCCTCCCTTTTATCCCCACTTCAACAACCCTGTGAGGTAGGAGAGGCTGAGAGAGAATGACTCAAGGATGTATAAGATCCTGCATAGATACAGGTTACATATATGTGCACAACTCCACAGGATCATGAACCTGAAAAAAAATCCCAGTCCTGATTACTCCAAAAGAACCCAGCAACACTGCTATGTGTGCTGGACCTATATACACCCTCAAGTTAATGTGTGCATTTTGTGGATTAATGCTTGCCATCTCCCCTTTTCTCCACATGTATTTTATTTTCAGGAAATATTATTTGAAAGGGACTATAAAAATGTACACCAAGGGAAACTATAAGTCATAGAAGCACACAATTATACTACAGAAAGCCAAGTGGCAACATCAGGAGAAGGCCTCAGCTTCTATGCCTTGTTATTGGTTCTCTAAAGGAACTGGTTGGTCACTGTCTGAGACAGGATACTGAACTAGATGGATCATTGGTCTGATCCAGCAGGGTTCTTTTTATGTTCTTAAGCATGATTCCATAATAGTGGCCAGTGTGGTGTAGTGATTAAGAGCGTTAGACTCTAATACCTGAAAAACCTGGTTTGTTTCCCTACACAACATGAAGCCTGCTGGATGACTGGTGGGCTAGTCACAGTTCTCACAGAACTTCCTCAGCTCCACCTCACAAGGTGTCGATTGTAGGAAAGGGGAGGTGATTGCAAGCTGCTTTGAGACTCTTTAATGGTAGAGAAAAGTGAGCTATAAAAGCCAACTCTTCTTCTGTTTTTGTTCTTCTACATAGACATCTTTAACAAAGAACATCAGTAAGTCTGGCATATCATCAGCCAGGATTCCAGGTATACGATCTAATATTTTCCAAGTCAATTTGACTGAATTTAGGGATTTTTGACCAGATTATTGCATACATCGAATGTGTTGTTTAGTAAATCTGGCTAATATAATAATTTTCTTTGGTTGCTCACTTGTTTTAGTCAACAAAGGGTCTCTTGGATCCAAGCAAATAATCCATATCAAGCTGTAAAGTAACTGAAGAAACAGGGAATGATGTCCTGGTTTAGATCTGGTTTCAAAACTCAGCTACATGTAACCACTTTGCTGGGTAGTTTGGCTGCTGCTGGGTTGAATGGACCAGAGCCAAATCAAGGCTGCACTTAGAGAATCAGCTTGATTCTGGAAAATGGCTGCAAGCCTATCTATGCTGGTATAAAATTAAAATTGACCCACAAGTTAGGCAGTTGTAAGCAATTCTTTGGGGGGTTCTATCTTCAGATGTACCTAAACCATCACAATTTAACACTAGAATTAACAGTGCACCTTCTATGCCACCTAAGAAGATGACAATATGTACAAAGAAATTATCCATTCTTGACTATAGAAGAAATGCTGTGTTTACTTTAAACCAATACTTAGCCCAATAATGTTGCCACACTTTTCTTTTCCTTGCAGGCACACAAGAGGAGCTGCACCCAGTCACTTTGCCCCCTCATACTGACCAAAACTAGGGTTGAGCTATGTGGGCCAACACTGGGAGTGTTCAGTCTCCATCTCCCATGGGTCCAGTCAACAATGAGAGCTTGGTGTGGGAAACCTCTCTCATCCACTGCTTAGAGCACATGACCATCACTATTTCTGCCTTATCAATGAGCCACCAAATCCCCATCATGAAGCTGGTAAAAATGGTCCTTGAGTTATGACCCCCTGAAAAGGACCACCAAAATGTCTGTTTAGCCTTCAAGAGACATTCTAAATCCCAGTTCACTGGTGAATGGTGGTGGTCAGGGGGGTGGACTGCACTAATTGTAGTGCCTGCACTTCCCCTGACAGGCTGCAATTCACAAAGATCCCAGTTTAGCTCCCAGCCTCCCACACCCAGAATCTGGTATTTCATTTGCTTAGTGTGAGAGGACAGAAAAAAATGGCCACTGTGCCATTTAAGGGAAAGCTTTTTGGCCAGCACATTTCTAAATTACATGCTGTAAATAAAATATCCCATCCCTCTGTGAAAATATTGAGCAAGAACCTCTGACTCTCACATAAAAATATTTCCTCGTTCGCAGTCTGCATGAAAGCCAATAAGTTGAACCAACAGTTATAAATCACCAGATTTTTCAGAGCTTTCATTTTATCATCAGAGGAGCAACATCAACAAAGTCTGTGCAATTTTCAATGTTTCTCCCAACATGCTCCATTAGAGCAGATTACAGCATGTCAAAATATAGATAAATCAAACTGGGAAGTACCTGTCTGAGCTTGAAAACCTTGTTGGGAAGGTTAGTGAACAGCAGCACTTATCCGTCTTTGCCAAAAGGAGACATTTTTGTAAATTCAAGCCCCTTAATCCTAATTCCCTTGGATTACATCGAAGGGTGTTCCACAGATTAGTATCAAGCTAACTTCCAAGTCAGTACAGTAAAGTGCTCAAGAACTGTCCAGAATATATTCCTGGCAAATATTAGACTATCTGCATCCATAACCAGAAGTCAAGGGAGTGGTCAACCAGAAGGCTGGTATTTCACAGATTTCATTAAATTTGTTTTTTCACTGCAACGGGGAAGAGCAGGACAGTTCAGTTGTCATGACCATGACCCCAGGAGTTCAGAAATGCATACAACAATCAAGTACACATACCCAAGCAAGCCCTTTAGTTTTCTGTTCTTCTGATAGACTAGCCTTTCTGCTGGCCACTCCACAGGAAATTCGGGGACCCAGGGAAAATAAAAGGGCTGTAATAGAATGCCTTCCATATTTCACCACTCCATTTAGCCCCAGTGGTGGAGTGGCAAGGGGGGGGTGCGTTATGCACTGGGCACATGCCTGGAGGTATGGAAAATTGCCCCCAGCCCCTCCCCCTTTTCCTTGCCCCTCCATGCAGCCCCCTTCCCCCATTTACCTTAGTTCCTTTTCTTTTTCTAGTACTTTTTCAGGCTGAAAAAAGCGGCCTATTTACAGTTCAGGCTAGAAACTGCCCGAGGAACTACACTTCCCAGGAGACCTTGGAGCTCACAAGGTCTCCTGGGAAGTATAGTTCCTCAGGCAGTTTTTAGCCTGAACTGTGAAGAGGCCACTTTTTTCTGCCTGAAAAAGTACTAGAAAAAGAAAAGGAACTAAGGTAAGTGGGGGAAGGGGGAGCGCCGCGGTGGGGCATGTGAGGGAGGAAAAAACACACTGCGCACCAGGCACAGTTTGGTCCAGCTACACCTCTGTTTAGCCCTCTCCTTTTGGTAAGTGCTTATTTCCTCTGGACTTGATGTGATTAGAGAGAGAGGAACCTCTCCCCCACCCGCAACACCCCAACCCTCTCATGTTACTCCTTTTCAAATCTTTCTCACCTTGCTTGCTCCCCTCCATTTCTCCTCACCAAGCTTATTATCCTTACTGCTTCTGAGTCAGACTATGGCCCAGTAGGTGACAACATTTCCTGGGCCAGAATTTGCCCATGGCTGAACCAGGCAGGCATCTCACTGACTGAGGATCAAAATGTTTGTATGCCACCTTGAACTTAACCAGGTCAGGAAGGGCAGGATATAAATTTAATAACATAAAAATAAAAGGCAGTCAGTTGATCTCATAGCAGCCATGGTCCCTTCCCATCACAATTTGTTAAAAAAAAGTACAATTAAAAAACAATAAAGTAACTCTGACAATATGATTTCTAGAAGCACACTGGGAAGAAGAGCTTCCAGGCCAGATTCATTGTTTGCAAAGCTCCAAACTGATTTACTTAATCAGTTTGGAACATGAGAAGAGTGTTCCAGAGTAATAGAACATGAGCAGAGAATCACACCTATCTTATGGCTGCCCTACCCACCTGCTCGATTGGAAAATATCCTTAAAAAGGGCAGATCTTGGGGCTTCTTGTAGCCCTGGTAGATTTATTGGCCTCACACTAATTTCACAGTGATGAACACAGAAAGGAAGAACATCTCCCATCCGCTAAACTGTAGCATTTGTATGCATCAGCATTTGAAATGTTTTGGTATGAATGACACATTAATACAAGTATTGACTAAAATCACTACATTGAACCTAACTGCTTGTTGGTAGGTATTGTAATCGTAGACTGCTCCTCCTATAAACACCTTTACAAAAGATTGTAAGACATATCTACATTCACGCCTGTTACCAAATTCAAGACTCCTCCACAGAAGAGCATTAGTCTGGCCATTGAAATACATGCACACTTTAAGGATTTTGATACAAAAGTTAATAGGAGGCAATTCTCAGCTGCCTTCCAGTAGTTAGTGAATTAAATGGAGGATCCTTACTTTTGGAAGAGAGGCTCTGGAGCCTGAACTCTGAGTTGTCATTGTCAGGACTGTGGTGATTCCCAAGGCAACTCTGGCTGGAGCAGCATCCATGTTGATCCAGAAGGAAACCCAGGACAAAATGACGATCAGCAGGCTAGGAATGTACATCTGGATTAAATAATATCCCATCTGACGCTCCAAATGAAACTTTACTTCAATGCATGTAAATTTTCCTAGAACATGAAATTGCTTTTATAAATCATTTTGTACATTTTAATATTATTTTATTATGAGCATAAATTAACTGCCTGAGGCACATGGCTTTTGAAGCTTCTGACATAATTCATTCTAGATTCATTCCTTTATGAAACACATGAATGTACTGTACAAGTTTTTACTTCAGCTGACATTTTACTTTGATGGAGTTGACCACTAGGCAATCACTTGAGACATAAATCATTTGGCACAATTGACTTTAACATCTCGATTCTCTCCTTCAAAAATAGAAAGAAGATTGAAAAATTATAATACTGGAAAACACAGAAAAAACATAAGCACTTTAGCTCTCTTTATTAAACATGCTGAAATTCATTCAATGATCAGAGTGTTCTGGAAACAGAAAATATCTGTCATGAAATTTCAAGGATCTATCCTTCTTTTTCATGGCCTTTTCAGATGAGCAAGAAGCTCGACATTTGAGAAAATAGAATGGCCCAAGTCTGAGTAGAACTGAAGTAAGCCTCACTGGACATTGTTAGGACACACACACACCAGAGAAGTGGTTCTCTTAATTCATACGCATAGGGAGAGAAAGGATGAGTTCATGGAAATTATGGGGGTCCCAAAGAATAAGGATGATAAGAAGGAATGAAGGTTGAAAAATATACTGTTACAAGTGGGAACCTACAAGGACTTATGGGAGGCATCTTGTTTCCCCTTCCCCCACTATTTGCTCTTCCCCTTTCTTGAAAACCCCCATAGGTACTCCACTTTTCCTGCTTCCTCCTCTCCTTTTAGGTTGCCAACTTCTAGGAAAGGCCTGGAGACCTCCAAGAATCACAACACCTCTCCCAACTGCAGAAGTCAGTTTTCCCCTGAAGTTGTCAGGTCCAGGTTGAGACATCAAATCCTGGAGATTTGAGGGTTGAGTTTTGGGAGAGTGAGAGTTAAAGAGATATGCAACTTCAGCCTGGTATAATGCCATAAATTCCACCCTTCAATTCCACCCTGTTTTCTCCAGGGGAACTGAACTATGTCATCTGGCGAGTAATTATAATTCCAGGTAAATATGCGGTGCCAGCATGTTTTCCTTGGCAGTGTAGGTGCCCCTTATGTCAGTGGGGTGGACAAATGCAGCACTGTGGCCCTCCACCACTCCCACTGGTCGATTTGCCTTTGTGTGTGGATTGGGTCCTTAGAAAGTTATAACTCTCTTTAGGGTTGCACTGAAAAGGTGCTATAGAGAGATTGCATGATTTAATTCTCGTCCATGGAAAAAATGTCAGAGAATAGACTGCTACAATTCTTTCCTCAGTAACTAATTTTCTATGGTCAATTCTGCACTTGCGTTATTGACCTAAGTTTGAGCTGCGTTCGACCTAAGTGCTCCGCACAACCACTGGGATCGACGTGGTTTAGTCCCAGCTACGCCCCGTGTAACGGTCAAATTTCCGACTCCAGTTGGGAACTACTACTTTTTCTACGAACCACGCTCGAACTCAGCTCGATTCCAGTAAAGTGCGGAATCTCTGGCGCCAGGAGTCCCCCGTTCAGCCAATCACAGCTGAGTGTTTTGGGCATGCGTAGAGCTGGAGAACCACTGCGGCGAAAAGCGCACCAAATTTCTGACAAGAGGCGGGAGCTATGCAAATCTCGCCCTCATCTGTATGGTGCTTTGTTGCGTCGCTTCTACGTAGCTCCTACATAGATTTTTTTTAAAAAAATGAGAAACGCGGGGTCGCGTTTCCCGCCATAGAACAGTAGCCAATCGGAATAGAGTGGTGAAGAGGCACTGGATGATCCCACCCTCCAAGCTGGGATCAAGCTGGTTGCAGTGGGGAACAACAATGGCTTCGACCTAGATCAGTACCCTTCTCAGGGAACTGGGCTGAACCTATTTTACTAGTGTGCAGAATCGCCCTATGTTTGGAGTTGTCTTCTTCTTTTTAATGGAGAAGCCTTAATTCATTTTCCTTCCTACTATCTGGAGACAAGTCAGATACAGATCCACTGCCTTCAGAATATAAGAACATAGGAACAGTTTGTTGGATCACACCAGTGGTCCATCTAGCTCAGCATACCAGTTGCCCAGGACAGCCAAACAAACTGGGATAGAAGCCAAGGACCTACACTGCTGCTGCCTCCCAGAAATGCTATTTAGATGTTTGCAGCCTCTATATACGGAGGCTTCCTTCTGTCACCACGGCTGTTAATCACACCACGGCTAGTAGCTGCACCTCTTTTCTAGCTATCTAGGCTCATGTACAAAGTGTTCAAAAATTATAACAAGCAATCACGTCATTTAGAAACAATAATATTTAGTTTCTTTTTGGTTCTGACAGTTCCCAAACCATGCCATGAAGTAGAAAAGCATCACATTTGATGTTAATCAACTAGGAATACTTAGAGATACGTTAGGAAGACTCTTATATAACCACTTACCCCATCTTATCCAATTTATAATTTCTCCTGTCATTTGTGGTAACGGTTGTTCATTTGAAATAGTAAAAACAAACACTCACCAGTATTGTAATGCTTTGTGCAATAGCCAAGTTCCTTCTCTTCTTTCAAAATAAACTGTGGAAGAGTTAACCCTTCTGCTACTTGCACTGGACCATCACTCATCCACTCAAAGATCAAGTCATTCATAGTGTAGCCAACTAGGAAAAACAAATGCATTTCATTAGATAATAATGACACCTTCTGAAGGCAAGAGAGGAAAATCTTGACAGCGCAAGCATGCTTACTTTTGAATGAAAAAAGAACAATGGAAGGTACACCAAATTACTTCTTAGGCAGCACTTCACTGAGTACCATTGTTTTAAAAAATATGACATTATTCTAATGAATTTGTCACTCTGGTACACATCTGGAAACCATTGGCTGTAGCCATACAGGTTCCTCTGATAATATCCTGAAATTTGGAAAACTGTGATATCTGTTATGGAATCTCCACTCACATCCTTTGATCACCTCACAACTGGTACTCAGGAGATGTGTTCCACTCAACTGGACAGGAAGCCACCAGTCACACATTTCAGGAGCATGATTAAGGTGACTGTAACATCTGAGTGCTCAATTCACATAAGATGACTGTACAAATCACACTTCTGAAATGTGCAGCTGGCAAGCTACAGCTTCACTCAACAGAACCCAGTGTAACACTTATAGACTGTATGAACAAGACAGAGAACACACAACAGACTTAATATGTACAAATAAGCAAGCTGTCTTATACTGAATATGACTGTGGTTCTCTCAAGCCTAATAGTACTCTCTACTCAAACAAGCTCTCCATGCTCAGGCAGAGGAATCTGTCCTGATTCTGCTTTCTGAAGTAATTTTAATTGGAGATACCAGAGATTTACTTTTTTGATGTTTAACATGTATCCTGTGCACTTTCTGGATATGCAACTAAAATTTTAAAAATATAAAACAATAAACAGGATTGAACTGGGGATCTTGTCAATTAAAATCAAGTATATTCACACAGAGCTATGGCTGGAACCCACTGCTTTCAAAAATCAACAACTGGAAAACCTAGTTCTGTCATATGAAAATGCTCTGTTATTGAAAACAACCACCAAATACGAGACAGACTGAATTTAATCCTGTTAAATTTAACACTGCTAAATTCAGTTTGTTATTTAAAAAATTAAAATGAAAATGAAAACATTAAAAATTTAAAAAAATTAAAAGTGCAGCCATATACTCCCAAAACTTGTATCAACCGAAAAGAACCTGCTTGCTGCACAATGTGACTAAACATGAGGCTGCTGCAGCATAAAAGCAATATTAAATGTGGACATCTGAAGCAGTAAAAAATTCACAGATAACATCGAAACTGAGATGTCATAGTCCAGCATTAGTCAGGCTGCTCCTAGAGTACTGTGTGCCATTCTGGGGGCCTCACTTTAAAAAGGTTGTGGACAGAACGCAGAGGAGACTGACAAGGTTAGTTCAGAGCCTGGAGACCAAGCCCTATGAGGAAAGGCTGAGGACCTTGGGAATGCTTATTTGGAAAAGAGGGATTGAGGGGGATATAATTGCTCTCTTTAAGCATTTGAAAGGATGTCAGAGGAGGTCAGGGAGCTGTTCCTGTTGACAGCAGAGGACAGGGATTGCAATAATGGGTTAAATTATGAGTGGAAAGGTACCGGCTGAATATTAGGGGGCGGGGAATTACAGTAAGAGTTATGGAATTGACTGCTGAGAGAAATGGTGAGGTTCCCCTCACTGAAAGTCTTTAACCAGTGACTGGACAAACACTTGTCAGAGATGCTCTAGGCCAGGGGTCTGCAACCTGCGGCTCTCCAGATGTTAATGAACTACAATTACCATCAGCCCCTGCCAGCATGGTCAATTGGCCATGTTGACAGGGGCTGATGGGAATTGTAGTTCATTAACATCTGGAGAGCTGCAGGTTGCAGACCCCTGCTCTAGGCTGATCCTACATTGAACGAAGGTTGGAATAGATGGCCCATATGGGCCTTTCCAGCTCTACGATTTTATGATTCTATGATTACTTACAGCTCTCTAGTTGCATAGTGCATGTTTGCACATCCATGGGAAAGTTCTTCAGGTCCATGGGACAAGATAAAGTTAGCGTTAGCCTAAAGGTGCACAGAAAGATTGCACTACATTTAGTAAGCATGGAATTACAGATAGAAATGGTCAAACACACTGTTAAACAACAAAGTTTAAAAGCTCTTCATCTACTCATTTTGGTAGGGAAACATGGTCAATAAGCCAGATACTGGCAATGCAATTATTGCTGAAGGCTTGAAAACAGGCTGAATCAACTGGCTCTTGTTGGTTTTTGGGCTGGCATCTTTAGAGGTATGTCATAGCATGACACACCTCTGAAGATGCCAGCCATATATGTGGGTAAAACATTAGAAGCAAAACTACCAGACCAAAGCCACAAAGCCCAGAAAACCCATAACAACCAATGCAAATATTCTTGAATTTCATTGAATAAGTGCATACTTCCAAAGTACCCTTCATTTTGGAACTGATTAAATGATCCTTGGGGAGCCCCAGATGAGTGTACTTTGAAATTTGAAATGACTCTAAGCACTGTGGAGATTCCCCCAGAATAGCTGCAAAAATGGCGCCTAGCAGTGAAACCAGTGAATAATAATAAGAAGAGTTTGGATTTATATCCCCGCTTTCTCTCCTGCAGGAGACTCAAAGGGGCTTACAATCTCCTTGCCCTTCCCCCCTCACAACAAACACCCTGTGAGGTAGGTGGGGCTGAGAGAGCTCAGAAGTGCTGTGACTAGCCCAAGGTCACCCAGCTGGCGTGTGAGGGAGTGCACAGACTAATCTGAATTCCCCAGATAAGCCTCCACAGCTCAGGCGGCAGAGCTGGGAATCAAACCCGGTTCCTCCAGATTAGATACATGAGCTCTTAACCTCCTACGCCACTGCTGCTCCTATAAAGGTGCAAAAGCTGTGCCAGTCAGTGTAGGGCTATATGTATAGGGTTCTTTTTAATGAAACCATCAGATCAATGAATCAACAAAGCATTGTTGCTGCACATGTGAAAAAATACATCACATACAACATCACAACCCATAAACTAACAAATTGTTTTTTTGTGAAGACAAAAAGAAATAGTTGCAGTTAACAGGATACACAGTTTTGAAAATGTTTGAAGGTGAGGTGCATGGACACTCGTAATGGAAAATGATCATTCCGAGAATACCTAAAAATGCTGTAAACAACATGTGCAGAAAAGGCTTCAGTGAACTTTTGATTTATGAAAGACATAAAGTAAGCTCTGATTTAGAAAATCTTATGCCAGAATAAATTCTGTCAGGTCTCCAAGGTGCCACTGGACTCTTATTTTATCTTGCAGCCCCCGACAACCACAGCTTTCCATCGGAAATTTTCTTTACGGTCCTTAGAGGTTAATTGTATGCTAAAGGCATCTTAAATGTATGCTAGGATGTCACACTGTTATGTAGAGATCTGTACCAAAATAAATCATTAACACTGTGGCAAGGGGGTTGAAAAGATTTTATTTTAAATGTGATATGGTTTATGCATAATCATTATCCAGTCTGCAACTGATATTAACTTAATTTTGCTTACATTTTTGCAATATATGTCAGAGGCAGAACATCCTGTAGCCAGATTTACTTTGGGAAGCCATGAATAAGTAGTTCTACAAAACCAGCACGTTTCCTAGACCAGCATTTATAACCCAGTTGAGACAGTACATTTTCCCTTCTTTCTCCTCATGGGCTCTGGCCTTTCCCAGGCCATTTATTTTCAAAAGTAAAGCACTGAAAAGGTTCCTCAGCCTCCAAGGAATATGGTTATTGGAAACATCTGAGCCCCTTGGAAAAAAAGTGGGAAATAAAAGCTTTAAAATAAATAACCCCGCAGTCCCAACAATCCTTTCTGGAAAGCTAACTTGACTGAGCAGTCCTGAGTAGTGTTACCAGACCGATCTATGGTAGGTTGGGGGAACCCTGCTTTTAAGACAGCAGTGTCTCTACTCATCCTGCTGACCCTTGGGGTGCCTGGCAGTGCAGTGCAAAAATGGGAAGCTCATTCTCTGCATTGGCTAGTGTACCCACAAGGACACAGAAAACCCTTTATGGACATGCCCTCACCCATATCTGTCATGCAAAAGTCATTTCTCACACCCTTCCTGAAAGGATTAAGAGAGCACAATGACTCCGCTCTGGAGAGCATTTCCATCTCTAGCCCTAGACTATACACCCCTGCAGAGACAAAGGACTTGTTAATGTGTTTGCCCTTAGTGCTCCTGCGAAGTATTATATTAACCCAAGAATGTGTTCATCCAACTAATCTCTCTAATGACCACCTCAATCACCTTGTCATTGTTATAGAAACTGTAATTTGTTCAGTTTCTTCCCATGTTCAGGCATGCCCAAGCTTGGCCCATCAGTGCCAGAGACTATGACCATTTATGCATTTGAGGTCTCCTTTGCTTTAAGGTTCATTCCCTTTGGGTTGGATTCTTGGACACACACATGTTTCTCCCTCCCAAACTCACTGCACGTCAGAGAATCAGAGAATCTGTGAAGTTTCCAAAACCTCTGAAAATGAGACTTTTCATCTTCATTCACATGGAGAGCGAAGGAAAATAACAGGTACTTTCCGTTCTTCAAGTTTTCTCATTCCTCTCCTCCTTCCCCTACCCATTGTAAGGAATTCCATAGACGCAGAAATAAAAGGCTTTGGGAGTAAAAGTCCATTTATTAAGACATCTTAGAAAGCTCAAGTACACGCAGTGGCAGGAATGACACTTCCCGCCAGAAGCACAGGTTATAATACCAGTCACCCCACATCCCCTTCCACCAGCCATGGGAACAGAGGCTTCATCTCAGCGCCAAAGATAAAGTCTCCGCCCGATGCATCTGGCCCATGCGCCGGGCTGTGGAATGCTACTCCAAAGGTTACTTCATATCAACACCATTAGATCCTTTACACTCTGCCTCCCCTAAAGAAGACCCCTTTAGGGACATGTCGCGGAAAATGGTGGAAAACAGAAATAAGGGTGGGGAGCTTCAATGTTTTCGGGAATAAACCCATTGATTATACCCAGAGGAATATCCCACCCAAGAAACTAAAATATTACTAAAGCGTTTGCGATTAAAGCGAGAAGTCCAGGATAAGCGTCAATTTAAGTAGTGCTTGTATTGCCATCAATAATAGTGGGTGGGGGGCCTCTCTCCGGTAGTGCGTGCCAGGCATCGGGCGGGAGCCTCCTTGAGTAAGCTAGGAATGGAAGACAGGATGGATGTTACTAAAGAAGAGTTAGAGCAAATCCAAGCGGGCAGTGACATCATGCATCCCTTTGGTAATCTGAAAGGTCCCACAAATCTCTTGCCAAGTTTGGAATATTTATACCCGATCTCTGAGATTTTTGTAGATAAATGCACCCAAGGGAGCCCCTGCACGCAGAGGAAATCCAGCGGTGTTTATCATGCTTAGGTTTTGGGAGTCCTTTGCTTGTTGTAAGAAGCGGTCTGGACCCGACTTCCATCCCTCGGCTGAGATGAAATCCATTGTTGAAATTCTGGGGGGTCCCAAAGCAGCTGCTTGGTGGATTGTAACTTAGCGGCGGAAGAGGCTGACCAGACACTGAATTTCAAAGAGGTTTTCTTTATTACTACTGAACCGCATTGTTGTAGGCGTATTACCATAAGCGAATAAGCTTCGCACCAGTTGTCTTGGTGGTAGTTGGTGTAACAAGCGTAAAATACTGCTCTAGGGTTCTAATTGCGTTCTCTCCGTCTCGCCCGTCACTTTGAACGTGGTAAGACCCGGCGGCGGCAGGCGACTAACAACTTAAAAGCAGCTTTCCAGAACTTTGAGATGAATTGGGGGCAGCGGTCGGAGACCCGCACCTATGAGGCCGGAATGGAGCCGGTAAACATGTTGAATAAACAGCCGTGCCAACTTAGGAGCGGAAGGGATGGAAGCACATGGAATAAAATGGGCTTGCTTAGAAGAATAGATCTACCACCACCCATAAAACACGTGTTGCCATGACTTTCGGGCAAATCTGTAATGAGAAATCCCTGGAGATGACTTCCCAAGGGGAAGCTACGGGAGAGGTTTCAATAATCCATAGGGCTTTCCGGGATGGTTTTGGCTTCTGCACAAACCGAGCAGCCTTTAATGTATGCCTCAATGTCTTTAGCATTCTGGCATACAGAAAACTGCGGCCCGGACTAGGGTGCAGAGTTTTCAAAAAGCCAAAATGTCCAGCCCGAGCGGGCATCGTGGCAAGCTTCAAGAACCTGCTTGCGGAGGAGGAGGCGTGCTTACCAACTTCCCCCTCCGCCAAACTCCATTCTCCCAAAGCGCGGTGGGAGTCTCCTTAGACGGCTGGAGGCTCATGCAGCCCGCCTCCTCCAATTCCGCAGGAAAGGAGAGGCAGAGACTGGGAGCGGGGGGTGGAGGAGAAGTGGGCGTTTGAGATCGGTGTTACAGCCAGCAACTGGGAGGGTAGGAGCAGTCGCGTGGAGATAATGTCTGGTAAGGCAGCCTCACCCAGTGCCAGAAGCGGCGAGGCGCATCCAGCCAGTTTGTTGGTTTTCCCAGGGAAAAAATGGACTGTAAAGAGAAGCGAGAAAAGAAATCCGGCATTGCATGAAGTTGTTTTCGCGGACATCTTGAGGGGGTGGAAAAGAGCTGCCAGGGTTTTATGATCGACCAAACTTGAAAGGGTGCTTAGCCCCCTCCAGCCGAGTGAAGCCAAGTGGAAGTGCTGCTTTGATGGCACTTGGTCTCCTTGTCCTCCCACAGTCCAGTTAGGTTAGGCACCAGAGAATTTTTTAGAACAAATAAGCACCTGCGGAACAGTCTACCATCTTTATTTTTTTTCTGCAACAGGGCTGCCCCGAAGTGCTTTGTCCAGCGTCCACAGTGAACCACAAGCGGGAGATCCGGGTCAGGGTGCTTTAGGATAGGTTAGGTGAGTAGCATGAATTTTAATAGTTGAAAAGGCTGTTTGACATTTCTCCTTCAGACCAGAAAAGGGGGGCCCGGGCTTGGCGGACAGTGGATCTTTACCCTTAGTGCGTAAGAGGAGTCTGTGAGAGGGAGAGTCAGTTCAACAGAAGTGGAGTACCAGAATGCGATAGAAATTAGCAAAACCAGAAAGCTTGACTGGAGTTCT
Organism: Sphaerodactylus townsendi; assembly: GCF_021028975.2. Classification (NCBI taxonomy): domain Eukaryota; kingdom Metazoa; phylum Chordata; class Lepidosauria; order Squamata; family Sphaerodactylidae; genus Sphaerodactylus; species Sphaerodactylus townsendi. The sequence goes on from NC_059428.1 coordinate 85,571,856, forward strand.
TTTGGTTTGGTGGGGCGAGCCATTGGAGGACTGCTTCAATTTTAGCAGGATCCATTGTTAAGCCCTCGGGCGAGATCCGGTAACCAAATAGTCAATGGAGGTCTGATGAAAACAGCATTTGGAGAGTTTGGCAAAGAGAGTTGTCAAGCAAGCGTTTCAATACCTCTGGGGACAATGGCTCATGCTCTTCTATAGTTTCTTGAGTAAATTAAAAGCGTCATCTAAGTATACAACCACTCCCTTGTACAGTAAATCATGGAGAACTTCGTTGATACAGAGGGCCATGAAAGCTCCGGGGGGCTACTTAACGAATGGCATTATTAAATATTCAAACTGTCCAAACTTTGTATTTAAGCATAGTCAGGTGTTCATATCCTTCCAGCAATTCTGACTCTGTAGTAAGCTTCTCTCAAGTCCAATTTAGTAAAAATCGTCCTTTGCCGGAGTGCATCTAAAAGGTCCTTGATCAAAAGGCAAAAGGATATTTATTGGACAGGGGGCCGCATTGAACCTCGATAATCTGTACAAAGCACGTAAAGACCCATCTTTCTTTTGACAAACAAAAGCGGGGAGCGAGTGTGTGTGTGTTTGGTAGCCCACATACGATATGAACCCAGCGAAAGGCAAGGTTCTTATCTAAGAGATAGGCAGTTTGCTTCTCTCATTAGGACTCATCACGGTGGAATTCTACCCTTGGGTAGTTGTGCCCCTGGTTGTATGGCCATTTTACAGTCAGTGTCTCTGTGGGGGTGGCAACTGGTCGCATTCCTGCTCTAGAAAAACTCTGGCTAGATCACAGATATGCAGGCGGGATGTAATAGAATCGGGAGCAATCACTGAGGAAGCCAGAGAGAGGTGTGTGTCAGGAGAGGCGTTGGGTTTTCTTCCCAATTCCTTATGTTCACCACAGGGAGGGTCAGTGAATTCTAGGATCCTTTCTTTCCAAATGATTTTAGGTTCATGCAAGCAATAACCAAGGGCATGCCCAAAACCTATGGAGTGTTTGTACACTGGCTCAAAGAATGAAACTAATTTTCTCCCAATGGTCGGTATAGCGAGGAGGAGAACCGGCTGTGTTTTAATACTATGGGCGGTCCTTAGGTTTCGAGGGAGCTGCCCGTCCATTTGGAGTGAATATTATGGAGCTTAGCCAGAGGAATTCGGTCCTGGAGCCCTAGCTCCTCTATACCTGGGGCGCATTAAGCAGTGGGAGCGGCGAGGAGTCCCACAAGGGCGAGGCTATAATGCAGAGTGTGTTTAAGCGGGGTTGGCCAGAAATGCTTGAACAGTAATGGGAGCTGCCTTCACTCACAGCGTCAGAATTAGGGCCCATGTCCATGGGGGCTGAAGAAGGCAAACAGCTGCTTCCCCTCACTCTGGAGTCATGCCGGTCACGCTTTAGAGCGAGCCAGTGGGAAGGCGGACCCTGACCTGCGTGGTGGTTTGGCCGGCGTAGTCTTGTGAACTGGAAGCCCGGTTGGTTTTTTGCTTCTTAGGACAGTTGGCTGACTGGAATGACCTGGCCCTCCGCCCCAGTAAAGACACAACTGAAGTCGGCGGCGGCGTTCAGAATTGGTTTTACGGTAGGGCCCGGCTGGAAGCGGATTTGGTGGACACAGTAGTGGGTTTAGAGGCGTGGGCGGCCTCCTTGGCGGCGATATTCAAGCGAGGCAGCCGCTTGAGAACCCTAACTGGATCCAATCTGCAATGATGTCGAGGAACCGATTAAAAACACCGTTTCCACGTGGTTTGCATGTCCACAGCATCGAAGTATTAGCATTTCATGCGTTCAGGCCACTCAGGAGGAAGTCGAGCAGCCGCCCGCCGCGAAATTCCACCGGACAAATTCTGCAAGCGGGCGGTTGCCTTGCTGGATGGTTTTGATGAGATGCGGATAGCTTCATTCACCGGACCTGGATCTTGGCAGCTCTTAAAGCTGGAGGAATCTCGCGGGCGCTGTCGCGAGGAAGTTCCCTCATCCTGCAAATCCAAAACAGTCACGAACCAGTGGGCTGCTGCTTGCATCCAGAACTGAGCCGATGTCCACGTATTTTTTTCGTTCAGACCGGTATAGATCATCATAGTGCTTCCAAGTGGGCATTGAGTTGCAAGATGGTAAGTAGGAGTTTGGAAGCCCGGTCCCATCAAAGCGAACAGTATGCGAGTGATAGTAGCCCGTTCTGGCTTCGACTCTTAAAGCATACCTGCTGGGAGGTGGTTCGCTGGTTGAGCAGGTTGGGCGAAGCTGGCTGTTGTTATGCGGGGGGGGGCGGCGGAATGTCGAGAGCTGGCCCGGTGCAGCTGAAGCGTTTTAGTGTGGCAGGACCCGTCACGTGGCCCCTGGCACCCGGCATGATCAGTAACAGCATGAGGCTCCAACTTGGGGCCCCTGGTCTCTGCTGCCTCCTTAGTTCCCTCTCCAAGCAGCCAGCTCCCTCTCCTTGCAGTCAATGCATCTTAGTGCGCATGCAAAGCAGCTTTTCCGTTCTAACTTAACCAGTTAGGTCCCGTTTAAAGGGCTTCAGTGAGTTCACTTTGCGTCGCGCCAGAGGCCTGAGCAGCTTTGGCGTTGCCCGTTGTAAAATCAGTCTGGACTGTTCCAGGACTTTATCATGGGCCTTGAAAGGCAGATTCTGGAGCATATTGTATGGATTGGGCTGGCGTCTTTGTACCGGTCCAACTTCGAGCCTGGACTTCTTTCGCGTTGCTGTTCGGTGAGTCCCTCTGCGGAGTTTTGGCGCTACTTGCTGCAGCTGTGCCACGTTCCTCCTCCATAAGCTGGCGTTCGGTTCCATGCAGCTTAGGCATCTCGAGATTAATCGCCCACTTCCTCATCCCAGTCTTCTCTCGATGGGAGAGGAAGCAGTCAGGCTGGGAATGCAGGCTTTCCCTCCAGTCTCGCCGTCATCAGGAATGAGCCATCCGAGAACACCGTGGCCGCCCGTAGCCACCGGTGGCTCCCGAAAGAGCACCTCCGGAGTCGCGGTCGCCCGGACGAGGATGGGGGGGGTCCCGATTGGGAAGCCAGTGCGGATACCCCTCCCAATTCAGGTTGAGTCAGGTGTCCTTTGGGCCCGAGGCCCCAGTGCTGATGCCCACGGTGGTTCCTTGGGAGAATCACTTAAAATCTGAGTCAGGAATAGTTCAATGGATTCCTAGATTTTGCCGCGCTGAAAGGTAGAGGTTAAGCCCGTCTCCTCCATGACAGGTTGCATCTGAGGTTTGTAATCCCACCACGAGCGAGGTAGAGATCCGATCCACAGGCGCTTCGATCCATGGACAGCGCTAAAGCGACTCATGGAAGTCCCCATGCGTCGATAAATCCGTCCCTCGTTCCAGCGGAGTAAAGGAAGACTTCCGTGCTGATATCCCGAGGGCCAGGAAAAAGAGCCACCAGCGGCCCTCGCTTCTCCTGCGGTTTCTCTAGATCCAGAAGGGAAAAGGTCGGGCCCTCTTTGGGGGCTACACGCTTTCCTGTCGCAGAGGTAACATATCTAACCTCTCCATTCGCCAAAGACCAAGAGGGTCCACTGCAATAAGAATAGTAGATGAATTAAGATTCACACCTGCCTACAATGTAAGGAATTCCATAGGCGAACTTGAAATAAAAGGCTTTGGGAGTAAAAAAAGTCCATTTTATTAAGACATCTTAGAAAGCTCAAGTACGCCCAGTAGCTTCAGGAATGACACTTCCCGCCAGAAGCACAGGTTATAATACCAGTCACCCCATCCCCCCTTCCTGCTTCCCATGGGAACAGAGGCTTCATCTCCCGCGCAAAGATAAAGTCTCCGCCGATGCATCTGGCCCATCGCCCGGGCTGTGGAATGCACTCAAGGTTACTTCACCATCAACACCATTGAATCCTTTACACCCATACAATAACAGTTTATCTTGCTCTTCTGGCCACCACTTCTGAAGGATAGAGAGAACAGTTTTCTTATCTATTTTCATGCTGAGGGTCTATCGCTAGAGAGAGACCTTAAAACTGACATAAAACAGATGAGACTTGGGTGCTCAAGTGGAGGAGTAGGGAATCAAATCTAGGTGTCCAGAGTACACCTGCTCTTAAACACTATGCCATACTGGAAGGCAGCCTCCCCAGACCTAGATGGCCCAGGCTAGCCTGATCTTGTATATCTCTGGAATGAAGCAGGGTCATCCCTGGTTAGAAACTGGATTGCAGAGAGAAGGCAATGGCAAACGACCTCGGTTAGTCTCCTGCCTTGAAAACTCTATGGGATTGCAATAAATTAGCTGTAACTTGGCAACACTTCACACACACACAATTGTCAACAATACAAAATTACAATTGAAAATTCTTGACTAATCAGGGATTCCATGCAGGCCTGCTGCAGCTCTTTGCCATTTATATGAATACATAGAAGATGCTTGATTAGAACAAGTATGCTGCTGCTATCCCATAAAGGAACCTTGCCCATCTCTGATATCCTAGAATTTTGTACTCTCATCATCCCTCTTGGTGTTTCTGGATCCATAGAAGTTCCTGTTTGTCTCAGACAGCCATCTTCTGCTAAGCTCTATCCATTTATAGGTCACAATAGGATGATAGATCGAATCTCTTCAAACTTGATAGAAATTCCACCGCCCACCCACCCACCCCAGGTGGGCTGACAAACAGCATCTGTTCAGATGGATCACAAACTGAGCACATCTTGTTTAGCATAACAGATTACAGGATGTGACCCAAGGAATATAAAGCACACCTAATATTCTAATAAAGCATCTTTGTGGAATGTTTGTTTCGCCTTTGCCTTAAGTTGCCTTTCCCTAAAGTAGCTTGTTCCAGTGCTCAATTAATTACTAGATGTGATGTTTTTGAACAAGTTAGTTTCAGGCTTGCCAGACCCATCTTTCTTTCCCTGCAGTATCACAGCAGCTCCAAATAACAAACGTTTAAAGCATTTTCCCTATTTTGGACTTTGGGCTGTTTAAGCGCAAGAAAATGACTAAGGGAAGGCAGAAACCCTTCTGCACTGTGCTCCCAACATGAATCTAACTCTGTAGTACTTTAAAAATTAGTTTCCCACTGCTCCTATGTTGCTGCAGGGGAAGCAAGGTTGGTTTGGGTTCCCCTGGCCCATGAGGCCTGAAGCAGTTCAGGATATCGAACACAGTCATGGGCAATCATCTCCCTCCCCTGTGGTAATCAAGCCTCCCCCCAGCACCAAATTGCACCCTCCCAGACCTACAAAACCTCTATCTAGGATGCTGCACAACTAATGAGGAAGAATGCACAGCATGAGACTCTGTCATGCCATGCAAACTTAGAGCAAATAGCAAGGCACTCTGGTGGAACGGAAGCACAGAAAAGTCACTGAACCCAACTGGGCAAGCCCTAACCACCTCTGTCAGCTGGCTGGGCAGTCACGATAGAGCTTGGTCCCCTGGGCTGTGATGAGCTTTGGGCGAGGCCTCTGGACCTGCCAGCCCTTGGTATGCTACAGACAATTGCTGGTAACATTGACATGGTTGCAGCTCAAAAACTCAGCTATGAACTCTTTTTCCTGACTGCTCACTAACAAAAAACAGACAAGCAGTTCCAGTGTTATGTTACCCACTGACTGCCACAGCACAGGTGGTCCTTAGGCTTGCATTGCCCAAGAATGAACACTGGCTTCCTACCTGCCTTTCTCTCTATTTCTATAGGTTAGAAAGAGCCATTCCTATCTTCTTGCATTCAATTTTTTTGCTCCTTTGTAGCTCTCCTATGAAACCTTTAAAACTTGTTAGCATCCTTGAGGGGGAGCACCCACCCAGAATTCAGCACACTGTTACAAAATCGATCTCTGGCTGCTAAGTGGAGCACTACTGTTTCTGTTCAAGTTTTGGAAACAATCTGCCTCTGTTTGTTTAGTCTGATAGCAGCACTCATTTACAAATCAGACACACTTAAAAAAACACCACTGTATTGTGATGGCAGAGCTGTAGTGCAGTACTATAGTGCCAAGAGGAATATTTTACATATTATATGGATCACCATGGGTCATAAACCTCTCATACCAGAATCAAGGACTGCCTGTTGGGCTCTTGTGTACACAGATGTGTACTTGGCCTTTATCCAGTAAGCATTTTCCAAAATCCTATTAGCAGTGATTTCCATGAGGAAGAGTCTGCCAATTTTTTTTAAGTCTTTCCAGTCAAGAATAGAACTTTCTGCATACAAAATTATATACAGGCTCTGCCAACATTTCTCCCATTTTAAATCAAATATGGCATGCTCATTTTTGATACAGATGATGCTGGACAGATTTAAAGCATGGGCACTTTGAGTTCAGAAGGCAAGCTGTTATTTTCATTAATTTAGTTTTGCTGCTGTTCAATAAGAAGCGTGATTTAAAACACTGCAAGCACCATTAACAAAGCAAAGAATACAGCTGGTAAACCTGGGATGCTCATTTAATTTGTAAGCACTTCTCCCATGAAGCCAAGACTAAAGCCAAGGCATGAACCATTTGTAAATCAAATTCTTGTGTAGTGGCCATTTTAGTCAGCTACAACCAAAACAACGCAGTCTTTTGAATGTATTGTGGCATAAGCTTTCATGAGCCGAAGTCTAGATGCATGAGCTGCTACATTCAGTAGGCAAAGATACAGCTACAAAGAGCAAGTAGGATTACCAGTTCTGGGTTGGGAAATAACTGGGCAATTTGGGAGTGACACCTGGGGAAAGGTGGGTTGGGGGGGGGAAGGCTGTAGAATACCATAGTGTCCACCCTCTTGGCAGCCATTTTCTCCACTGATCTTAGTCATCTGGAGATCAATTGTAATAGCAGAAGATCTCCAGGTGCCACCTGGAGGTTGGCAACTCCGGCAAGAAGGCAGGGAGAGGACACATTACAAAGAGAGATCAGAAGAAAACAAGATGCAGTCAAAAACAGTAAACAATTCAATCAAACGTCATGAATTAGAAAATAGAATCCAAATGGTGCACATAAACCTACAAGGGATGTTTAATTATATAGTAAAAACTCTCTACTGAAGTCCATGTCTAATAGTATAAAATGCACATGAATTTCAGGTCAGCAGCTTTTTCCTGGTGCCTTCCTTTGAAACTCTTTTGGAAAAATGCTGCAACTTTTGAGTCTATTACTAAATATTGAGGGAGACTGTAATACGCCATCCCTCATTTTTGAGGATTTTCATTTTTAATGGTTGGTTAGCATCTATTTAGTCTTCTGCACAGAGACTGTCCAGTCTGGCCAAAGTAAAGGGCACTGCAGGCACTTAGTCAGGTTAGAGGTTATGGAGATGAATGAACCCTTGATTCAATCAAACCCTTGTTTTAATAATAGTATGAATGGTTATCATTGGGTAATTCAAAATTGGGAGGAGGGAATCCTACTGGCTCTTGCACTTTTCAATTTTCTTATAAATAACACTGAGGTAGTCGAGTCCCTAGAGCTCCTGTTCTCCAAATAGAAAAAAGCGCCGTGTGCAGCAGAGTCACACAATAGAGGGGAAAGAGCAACATTTCCTGCTGAGCCATGATTGATAGCAAGTCTCAGAGGACAAATCTGTGACTCTTATTCCAAACTATCACACCAAGAGTTGGGACTCTTAATCCACAGTTTTGAGCAACTGTCTCAGCCAGAGGATAGCAGTTCACCAGATCAGGCCACTACAGGCTGGTCTACACGTGCACCTTCCTCCCTTGATAGCTGCAACTTCAGATGACTGGCATGTATAAATAAGTCATCATACAGATATAACACCACAGACAGAACATTCAGTCTGGCTCTCTGGACTTCAAAAGCAATATGTTGTGCTGGAATCAGTTCACCGTCTTTAGGGGTTAGTTTGTACCTTTGTGTGAATCATTTGATTTCTTCTTTGCACTTGAATTGGTGCTGATTCTTAGATGCTTCATCACATTCCAGCAACTTGTGATAAGTTATAAATATAACATCACAGAGAACCTTTATATCACTTGAAATATATTGCTTTCTCATAGAGTAGGTGATATATTTAACTACCAATCACCAAGAATATAGGGGGAAAATGTCATGGAAACACACACATACGGATTAAGCTTTAGATATTTATTTAGAAATGTATATCTTTTATCTCTCAGATCCCAGTCCAAGCCAGCATGATGTAGTGGTTAGAGTGCTGCCCTACGATCCAGGAGACACAGGTTTGAATTAGAAGAAGAAGAAGAGAGGAGTTTGGATTTATATCCCTCCTTTCTCTCCTGTAGGAGACTCAAAGTGGCTTACAATCTCCTTTCTCTTCCCCACTCACAACAAACACCCTGTGAGGTGGGTGGGGCTGAGAGAGCTCCGAAAAGCTGTGACTAGCCCAAGATCACCCAGCTAGTGTGTGTGGGAATACACAGGCTAATCTGAATTCCCCAGATAAGGCAGCTGAATATGTGAACTGAATTCACAGCTCAAGTGGCAGAGCGGGGAATCAAACCCAGTTCCTCCAGATTAGAATGCACCTGCTCTTAACCACTATGCCACTGCTTACCACTCTATCAAGGAAGTTTGCTGGGTGACTTTGTGCCAGTTACACATTCTCAACAGAACCTACCACACAGGGTTGTTGTAAGAATTACATGGGGAAGGACAGAATGTTGTAAGCCAGTCTGCTCACTAGGGAGAAAAGTAGGGTATAAAGGAAGTTAATTAATTTTAACTACTACACATTGCTGGCTCTCATGAGCTGGGAACTTTGCTGACTGGCAGCTGAATATGTGAACTGACTTCACAGGAAAGCGAATTAGCAATGGTGTTTGGACTGTGGCTTTCTATCATTTGCTATCATGAATATGCACACATGAATCTGTCCCAAGGATATAGTGATCATAGCAATGAAACAGTGGTGCGACTCAATCCTACAATACCTAGAAAACCTGCAGTCTTCGTTCAAGGTATTCATCACCAATTAGCACTTTATAAATGTTCTCATTCTTTCATCATCCAGCCTTAATTATCCTGGGAGGCTATTCCAAGCCTTAGTAGAAAACTTTACATTAAAAAAAAATCCAAATAACAAGGAATTTCATAGAATTTTGCGGAGGATAATTGGATCTTTCTTTTCCAGTCCTGGGATTTTTTTTAAAGGAGAGGGATCTCTGGGGAGAGCAGGCTCTGAGGTTACTTTCAAAAAAAGAAGGTAACCTGTCAGCATCATCAGGGCATAAGTGCAAGGAGAGGAAATAAATGCAAAAGAAGCATTTTGCACAGCAACAAATGACTTTCGGCCAGCCTAATGACCTCTGCCCTCCTGGTTTGCTAATCTCTGTCATGATAAAGCAGAATAACTACAGAAGGCCAAATCCTCTTAAATCCCAACATTAGATTATAGAATATTACAGTCTTCAAAGTGAAGCATGGCAAAAAACAACAAACTAGGGCTACAAGTGTATTGCAGGTCTGAAGAATATTCTCTGTTGCTCCATACAAAGCATGCATTGCAGGCAATTTAGGGCCGTTATACACATTTGTTCTCCTTTGCATTCAGCATACATTCCCTTCAGGTTGGATTCTCAGTTATGCACGTTTCCCCCTCTTCAGAGCTCATCGCACTGCAAAGTCAGACTTCCCCCATGATTTCCAAGAAAGGTTAAAGGGCAACTTTTCAGGGAAACATGAAGGGGCAGCAAGGGAATTTACAGTTTTGGATTTCCTTGCTCCTCCCAGCTTTCCCTGCACACAAACAAGCAGTTCTTTCCAATCAGACAGAACAAGGAACTAGGGGGTGGGCCAAATGGTGGATCTGCTTGGCTTTTGACTTTTGGACACAGACTGGACACAGTGTGTAACAGACATCCCTCTGTGATACACCTCTGAAGATGCCAGCTACAGATGCAGGTGAAACATCAGGAACAAGATCTACCAGACCACAGCCACACAGCTCATAAAACCCATAACCAGTTGAATCCAGCTGTGAAAACCTTCGACAATACGTTATCTTGTTCCTCTGGCTAATAGCATTAAAGATGCTCATAATCATGATTAGATAATCCCCCACTGTACATAAGAAAATTTAAATGAATACTTGGCGTGCTTTTCCAGAGATGCCCTAGTCATGCAGATCTTCACCCAAGATAGAAAACAGATTCCCTCAGTGTATATGTAACCCCTATGTAAGAATGGGATGACCCAGGAAGGGGTGGAGTCTGAAAAGAAGCAGAAGGCTGCAGAACTCATGAGGTTGGAGGAAGCAAGGCTACCAGACTGGGACCTTGATTGATTTTATTAAGCCCTTAACACCTTGTTTAAGGTAACTGCAATGTTGTTGGGAACTTATGGAAAGGGAGTTGTTTATTTTTGCTATATTGTAAATGTTAGAATTTATTGTTTCAGGGTTTTTGTATATGTAATTGGTGAGAGTTCTTTTGGGGACCTTCATCATCTTGAATCCAGTTCACCAAACCTCAAGAGTCTCCATGAGCCAACCACCAGCAGGATGAATGGACTTGGCATTATCAGACTGTAATTAGAAGGACTTGGAATGAAACTTGAATGGGACCTTGGAGTGTTAAGTTAAATGTTAATGTTTGATAACTGTCATATGTTAAAGAAAGTAAACCTTTTTGTTTAAAATTTAGTTGTTGCAAACTCCTTCCAGGTTCTGCCCCACAGCCTTGGTTTATTTCCCTTTTAAGGTTTAGTTCACTCATAGTCAGTTTGGTTTTGCCTTATTTTTAAGTCTTCATTGGGAGGGTGTTTTAGTTAGACCTTGCCCCTTTAAGACTTTTTCCCAGCAGGCAATTTCCTTTTCTCCACCCAGAAACCCTCTGTGTTAATTGTTCAGTTAGTCAATGAGGTGCTAAGGGTGAAGATCTCCGCACTGTTCATAACGTCCATATAACCTTATGGTGGACTAAAGAGAGGTCCACATAACCTTATGGCAGTTTAAAGAGAAGCCCATATATCCTTATGGTAGCTTAAGGAGAAGTCCATAGTTTATATGGTGGGCTAAAAAGAGAACAAGCCAAGTTCATCTGCAGTGAGAGCAAAGATCAAGGATTCCAGAGCTACAAGGAAGCAAGAGACTGTGAACCATCCTACAGCAGCCGGATAAGAACCAAGTCTGCAGCTTCCTACAGCCTGAGGATACGCAAGTATTCTGTTTAGTTAGACCCTGGGACGAGTTAGGGTCTTCTTTCTTTCCTTGAATAAAGCCATTTTAAGAACTGTAGAAACTGGCTTGCATTCTCCCTTTCTGTCCCAACCAAAAACAGGACACCTCAAGCAGAGACACGGGGGGCGGGGGGGGGGGGCAGAACAGAACAGAACCCACAAGCTGAGCTTACATATACACTAGATGATCACCCTAATAACAAACTCATAGATCAGTATGGATGAGCGTGTGTGTATATCTCTTCTGCTCCTGATAGATTTAAACCATCAGGGAAACCCTAGGACTACTCTGGATTAACCTGAAGCAGGACTACTCTGGATTAGTTTGGGAGGCTCTTGGGATAAAATCTTTTTGGTCAGAGATACCAATACTGATGCTTCACGTTGAATCTGAAGGAGGCCCTGCTGCTGCACAGAATACAATTGGGAGATGATATGCTTTTGATTCCAATGCGAAACATGATTTATGCTTACTCTGTTTCAGGTTAACTTTCATTCAGGCAACTCAATTTTGCAAATCTAATATGACATCCTGAAATATTACTTTTGCAGCGTGGACAAATGTCAACAAAATTATCCATCTGTGTTCCAAATAGCACCCAGCTGCATTGTTGCCTCGAGTAAGATATGTCTGATGTCACTCAAGCAAACAGAAGCACTCTGTTTCCTCCTGACTTTAAACAGGTGATAACAGTACTTGTTAAGTGACAACATGTTTATTGTGTGCAGTGGTAGGCTGCTAGTTCTAGACTCCATATTCTTACTTATTTTCTGCCATTGAGATTTTCCAGAGAAAATGATTATATCTACTAATTATTATGGCATTATGTTGCTTTTCCTTTCCTGAAAGTAAGCTAAGAATGTATATATGCTGTTACTGCAACAATTATTTCCCATTAAGTAAAATGGCCAACAATATAATAAAATGACATAATTGTTTCATATTCTAAACTTACTATATGGCTATAAGGTACAACAATACAAGTGGGATTTTTCCAGTCCTGTCTTTAGATCTGAATTCAAAAAAACTTTTTAAAAATTATACTTAAGAATCATTTTTACTCCTAACTTACACACCACTTAAGCATAAGCATTTATTGTCATTGTGTACGCACAATGAAATTTACAGCAGCATTCCCTGATGCACACTTCAGACTCATACCCCATCCTCACTTCCTCCACCCATCCCTGCACAGCCCCAAACACATCAACACGAAGCCATGGAGTTTAGCATAGCTACAGCTCTAGAGTAGAAGCTGTCTCTAAGCCTCTTTGTCCTAGTTTTTATAGACCTGTATCATCTGCCAGATGGTAATAGTTCAAAAAGACTGATGCAATTTAAGTTGGTTTAGCATTAATTCACACTGAATGTAAAAATACTTACTTCCATGTTACAGGGGAATATCTACTAAAAATGGAGCCAAAGGCAAACACTGCCCAGTGTTGCCCTGTGCCTCCCTTTAATTCCACACTGAGTTGGGGGAGCACAGTTCAAGGCTGGACTTGGCCAGCTCCAGAATTAAGCTACAGGCTCCACCTTCAAGGCCTTCAGTTTAAAGATAGATCCGACCAGGCCAAGCCCAGTCTTGAACTGCGGGCTCTGCCATGGCCAGGTCCAGCTGACTCCATCTCGGAAGTTCTGCCTCTGAAGTAACATGGACTTTGGTGTCAGCAGTATAAAGCTAGACCCAGTCAGGGCAAAGCCTGTCAGGATATTGAAAATTGCAAGGTGGTCATATGCTGGTCTAGAATGACTGGAATGTAACAGTCAGCAGAATTGTAAAAGATCGAACCTCTCACAATGCTAAGGTCTGCAGTGATTGGCATGTAACAGTCAGCAGTATTGTAAAGGTCGGAGCCTCTCTTTCTGGGTCTGCGGTGATTGGCATGTAACAGTCCTTAGCAGAGGTAAAGCAGATACGAGCCAGGATGATTGAATCATCTAGCTAATGATTTGCTGGACAAAACTATATAAGAAGCTGCATACCCAATTCAGTACCCTCCTTCACCACCTTCGGGTTAGGGCTCAGATTGTTGTCAGAGTAGAGAGATGGAGTAGTTATTGTTAATTTTTGTTCCTTTGAGAACCAAGAGATAAAGCATTCCTGTTTGAACTCAATCTACTGGCTGAGTGTTTTCTTTTTTCTTATGCACTGCAAGCAGTTACCTCCTGTTCTAACAGGGTGAGTTGCTGCACCTGGTCCTTCGCTGCCAGCACTAGACCTTACAATTTTGGTTATGGGCCCAGTATCCTAACCACTGAAGCCTTCAGAAGGAGTGTCGGTGCGCAGTGTGACACGATGACATCCACCATGTGCAGTTTGCCTTTTGAGCCGGCTCGACTGTGCAGGGAACTACCATCAGGCATGGAGTGTGAAAATGCAGAGCTTTCTCTGCGCGTGAAGGTTATAGACTGTAGCTCGAGGGCCCACGGAACCTTAGAGCACAGCAGCAGAGCAGAGGGCGGAGATGCCAAGAGCCAAAGGCGTCCATATTGTTGGCTGTGAAAACTCCCAGCTCATCTATCCTACGGGCTGCTGAGAAGGCTTCCTACTGCTCGGAAGGTGTTGAAGGACCTGTACCAGACGCCAGACTGCTGGTTCCAAGGTAATCTTGACCAGACGTTTATACAATTTGAAGCTGAAAGGAGGGTGAAAATGTGGCCAACCATGTCCAACAGCTATGCGTTACACTATTAGGTCGAGCTGGAAGAAAGAGGCATGACTTTCACTGAACGGCATAAGGGCCTATATTGTACTATCTTCCTAGATGACAGCTGGGACAATTTTTAGTCTATAGTATGCAGAGCATAAAAGGAAGATGATTTGACTCTAGACTATGTGACTGCGGCTTCTGGAGCTCCAGGAAACAAAAGAAGTTTTGCCTTGAACCCACAGCCAGAGAGAAGCCGGCTGTTTCCAGAGGCAAAAGTGAAACCCAGCTTTCCCTGAACTGTCAGGTCATGTATGCGGTTCGGTTGTTTCCGTTGTGGCTCTACTAATCACATCTTCTCGAGAATGCCCACAGAAGGGGAGAAGGGGCCAACTAAAAGGACGAGGGGGGGAAGAGGAAAAGAAGAACACTACTTGGCGGCATTACTGAGAACCCGATGTCCAGAACCAACCCATCTGGCTCTTGGACTCTGCCTGCGCTCAGAGCATGTAAGTAAATGCTCATCACCCTATTGACTGAGAGTCCAAGGCAAGTGTGAAGCATGTCAGCTTGGCGATGGATCACCAGCTGCTGTTAAAGCTGCAAGGAACACACCACATACCATGCCTAGGTAAAGTTGCAAATGTGTTGTGTTCCTGGACTGGATTTTTTGTTTGTTGAAGCGTCCCAAAGTTTAGCTGAACAAGGGTACAAAACTATATTTGATAGACAGAGGTTGTACAGTATGGCCAGAATGACATAGAGGTGTGCAAAAGGTACACTCTGCGACAAAATGTATGTTATGACTGATAAGGGCAAAATGAAAATGTAATGAATGTTTCAGAGTCTAGCTAATAAGCCTATGCATGTGATGATTGTGTGCACTATCTTCACAGAGTCCTAGGACATGCAAGTTTTGCCACCATCAAACAGTTGGCAAAAGAGACATGTGATTTGAGTGTAAAAGCCTTGCAAAGCTTGTTCCTAGACTGTTCAGTCTGTAGTGGGGTTAAAGGTGAAATCCTATCAATCCCCAAAGAGCTACAGACAAATGGAAAGACCATTTTGAACTAGTCCCATGCGAGACTTAGCTGGTCCTTTCAATCAGCCCGAAGAGTTACGCGATATATATTTCTGCTGATTGATGATTGCATAGGAATATTCTTACTGCTTGCTATTCTATTGTTGAAATCTAAGGATGTAAACCTTTACAAGGTTTAGGAATGAACACAATAATGATTGAGCGGAGTTCCCTCACAAGGTAGCTTACCTGCAATCCTGACAGAAGTTGAACAAGGGAACAAATTCCAAACATGGCTGACACAGAAAGGTATTATACAGGAGAACAAAATCCGTTCAGCCCGGCTGAAAATGAAGTGGCTGAGACTGACATTCTTCAAACAATGTCTTGAGGATTGCGCTGATATAAATGATGCCAAGGTTCCATTCATTTCTGGGAGAGAATGGCAACTGCCACATGTAATAAACGGGTTGTGGAGTTCGAAGTATCAATGAAACACCATTTTTTCAAGAATGTTTGGCAAAGGCCTTCCCTGAAACACCTTAGAATATTTGGGAGTTTTGCTAGCGTCCTCATTCCCCGAACAACGGAAGAAAAGGACAAAATGGCAGAATTTCGTTTTGTAGGATATCGCGCCCAGAATATAAGGCTATAGATTTTCATTGGTCATGGAAGAATTGCTATCTCCGCATGAAGTGCCAACTTTGAAAAGCATACAGGTTGGAACATGTGCATCAAAACTCTGAAGTGTTCTTAATACCACCAGTAGAAAAGCCATGACACAGTACCTAGTGACACACAACCCCCACTCCCTGTTCAAGGTCACACATCTGCTCGAGCCTTAAGCAACAACAGAACAGTGATAGTGATCAGGAAGGAAGCCAGGAGAGGAGGGCTGAGCAAACTGGAGAAATACTTTATACCCGCGCGAATCCAGAAAGAGCAAATAAAGGCATACCAAAAAAGGTTTATGGTACAAGAAGTGAGAGTGTGCCAATTAGGGACCAGAACCACAAGGTTTCCATGATATGTTGAAATGTCCACCCTGAGGAACAGGAAAAAAATGGAATCGAGGCTATGGACAATGGGTTTGAATCCTTGGTGAACTTAAAAGTGTTTAACATTGTTGATAAACCTACTGATAAGCCCGATCGCCAGGTGCAAGATAGATTTACATACGAAGGCGTATTAAACCTATGCCCACGATGATGGGACTTACAAATATAAAAGCAAGATTAATTAAGCACAAGGCTTCTCTCAAACAAAGTTTGACAGTTATGATCAGACTTATGCACCCTGCAAGGCAGAATCCATGAGATTGGTGATTGCTCTGGCTGAGCAAAGAGACTTTAAAATGAGGCACTTTTGATTTTTGAAGCAACATTTAAATGCAGATTTACAGAGACCATTATACATGGAAGTAAGCACCAGGTTATGAGCATGAACAAGTTGATAAAGTTTATAGCTCAACAAAGCAATGCGGGCTGAAACAGTCAGCCAGATGTTGGAACAGTGCATACACAAAGCATTATGTGAAATGAAATTTGACCAAAGTGTGGCGATGCCTGTATATATACCAAGAGGTACTGTTGATGAATGTATCATTTGATGATTTATGTTGATGATCTCTGTGTGGTTGCAAAACGAACAACCAAATCAAAACCACCAACTTTACACTGAGTTGAGTAAACACTTTAAGCTGAAAGACTTGGGGGTATCAAAGCAATACCTGGGTATTCAAGTCAATGCAAATCTGAAGAAGGGGATTTGTTTCTGACACAAAACAAAAGATAGAGGGTGTCATACAAAAAAAGCTGGTCTGCAGATGCCAAAGTGGCACAAACTAATGGCGTTGGCTGATTTTTTGTAAGCAAAAGATAACAACAAAACATTTTAGCAAGACCTATATCGTTCCTTAATTGGCAGCCTGCTGCACATTGCTAACTGGACAAGACCAGACATAGCTTTTGCTGTAGGTTGTGATAGAACAGTTGCAAAACCTACTGAAAGACGGCAGGGGCTAAAGAGTAGTGGTTACTTGAAGGGAACTGCTAACTATGGTTTACTTTTAACCAAAACAATAAGGACTTAGTGGTGTATCGCGGACGGCTCATTTGCAGAGGACTCAGGATGTAAGTCAGTGAGTGGTTATTATATGCAATATGGCGGCCATCCGGTTGTTGGAGATCCGGAAACAAACAACGGTTGCCACTTCAACTGCTGAAGGCAGAGTATCGCGGCTCTTAATGAAGGGCATGCAATGAGCTACAATGGATTATGCCAGTTGCTAAAAGACCTGGGTGAAATGTGAACAACCTATAACAGTTTTTGAACTCACAGACATGTATAGCCATGGCGAGAGCGAAAACAAAAGTAGGTACTAAACATGTGAGGAAATTCCAAAATGTAAACAACTGATACAGTCAAATATGATTAAGTTGCGGTACTGTGAATCATCTGCAAACGTAGCCGACATCTTAATAAACCATTACCAATACAAAAACATAATGACTTGTGGTGTTTGGTTTGGGTTTTAACAGATGTACAATTTAATCAAGGACTCTGTACAAAAGTGATGAAATAAGTAACTCTGTGTACTGACTATGTACACTAACATGTAATGAGTGTAAATAATGTGAATGACTTTTGTTTGTAATTATTTTGTTTGTAAATGTGTAATGAGGCAACATTCCAACCAGATATGAGAAGGGGTGGGATATTGAAAATTGCAAAGGTATTGGTCATATGCTGGTCTAGAATGACTGGAATGTAACAGTCAGCAGAATTGTAAAAGGTCGAACCTCTCTGTCTGGGTCATACATTGATTGGCATGTAACAGTCAGCAAGAATTGTAAAGGTCGAACCTCTCTCTGTCTGGGTCTGCAGTGATTGGCATGTAACAAGTCAGCAGAAGTGAAAAGGTCACAGGCCAGGATGATTAGATCATCTAGCTAATGATTTGCTGGACAAAACTATATAAGAAAACTGCATACCCAATTCAGTACCTCTCCTTCACCTTCAGGTTCGGGCTCAGATTGTTGTCAGAGTAGAGAGTGGATAGTTATTGTTATTTTTGTTCCTTTGAGAAACAAGAGATAAAGTATTCCTGTTGGAACTAAATCTACTGTCTGAGTGTTTCTTTTTCTTATACTGCAAGCAGTTACCTCCTGTTCTAGCAAGGGTGAGTTGGCACCTAGTCCTTCCGCTGTGCACTAGGCCAACAAAGCCTGCAGTTTGTGGCTGGCCTCTGCCTGGCCAGATCCAGTTTTTAAACTGTGGTCTTCCCCTTCCCTCCCTTCCCTTGCATGTTACCCCTCCCTCCGCTAGGGTGGGTGGGCCATGTCCAGATGCCAGACCCCCTCCCATTCCTTCCCCTCCCTTGGATTCCATCCCTCACAGTTTAAAGCTAGACCTGGCCAAGCCCAGTGTTAAATGGTATTCCCCCAACTCTATGTGAAGTTTAGGTGCAGGATGCACTATTGAACACTGGACCCCAGGCCAATCTTGAACTGTACACCTGCTCCAAAACTTCACATTGAATTTGGGGATGGGGCCAGGATCTCTAAGATGTGGGAGGTTTTGGGCTGCCTGACGCTTCCCTCCAGCAGTGCTTGGGTCTGCTTGCCTTGCCCAACCCTAGATACACCTTTATCAGATGAGTATGCATAGCTTGCAGTCATAATGTGTGACAGTGCAATCCCATCTATGCCTGTTGATCTAAAAGTTGCACAACAAGGCTTACTTCCAATTATTATTACTTATTTATTTTGTGTACCGTTCCTCACTATATGGGCACAGGGCAGTTTCCAACATATTAAAACAATTCTTATTTCACAATTTAAAACTCATAATTTAACAGTTTAAGACTCACAAAAGTAATTTAAAACTTCATTACAGTCAATGTATTTCCCTAAATAGTATTGAATCTATTAATTCCTCACTGAGGGATGAAAACTGGGTGGGCTAAGGAAAATAAAGGGAAGGGGAAGACAATATGGAAAACCATAGCTGCCTCAACCACATGTCTGGTAAACATACATTAGTACAGTCTTTTTAACCTAATTCCATTAATCTATATAATATCATCCTGAATCACAACAATGCATGTCCTTTTCACATACTGCACTGTATTTAGAATAGGAGAGAGGGACACTTGTCCTGTCTTATACAGGGCTGCCAGGTCTCCCAGGCAGGGTTGGAGTGAGGGGGAACTGCAACCGGGGCACGTGTGTGCCCTGTGCCCCTACCACACCCCCGCTGACTCCGGAAGGCCCCTGCCAAGCCCCACCATGCCACGCCCCCACACTGGCGTGCCTGGTGCATCACAGGGGGCCCCGCCCCCTTGGCGCTATGCCACTGCTCCTAGGGCACTGGCAGTAGAGGGAGGGGTGTCAGATTCAGATTGGGAAATTCCTGGAGATTTGAAGGCGGAGCCTGGGGAAGACAAGAACATCAGTGGGATAAAATGCCATCGAGTCCACACTCTTAACCTACCATTTTCCCCAGGGGAACTGATCTCTGTAGTCTGGAGATGAGCTGTAATTCTGAGGATCTCCAGATCCCACCTGGAGGCTGGCATCCCTAGTTGATTCAAGGGTCTCTGCACTTTGCCATTACTGGAATGGTGCTTTAGGATACAACACATTTCTCTTACACATAACAAGGCACTTTAGGCAGTCCTAAACAAGCCTACTCAGAAGTAATCCGTGCTGTTCATATTATAGATTGGCCTGTTTACATTATCAGCCATGGTGAGATAACAGCTCCTGAACTAGGGCTGCCAGCTCCAGGTTGGGAATTACCTGGAGATTTGGGGGGAGGAGCCTGGGAAGAGTGGGGTTTGGGGAGGGGAGGAACTTCCATGGAGTAAAACAAATGAAAATGTATTGTGTCAAAAGAGAAGTTTTAATGAGTTCTCTTGAATGCCACATCTGCTTGGAAGTTGGAAAGGCATACCTAGAGGGTGACTGTTGAAATTCATGGATGTGTCTCAGCCTCAAAAGGATTAACTTCTTTGTTCTTTCATCCTACTTTAAGTCTGTGCAAGGAGAGGAGGTAGTAAGGGAGAAGCCCCTCCAAGTATCCTGACAAGGGATGGACTTCTGTCTTTCTCATAGCCTTCCTTGCCTTGTTTAGCTGTTTTGCTTTCCAGCAGGGCTGCCAGGTTGGGAAATACCTGGAGATTTTAGGAGTGGAGTCTGAGGAGAACTGGGTTTGGTGAAGGGAGAAACTTCAAAGATTCCATCTTCCATAATGGCTGTTTTCTCCCGAAGAACTGATCTCGGTACCTGGAAATCAGTTGTGATCTCAGGAGATCTTCAGCCACTACCAGGATGCTAGCAATCCTACCCTGAACTTGTATTAGTTTGTTTTGTTCTCATATGCAATGGAGTATTCAGGGATTGAAGTGAGTAAAAAGAGGAGAATGGATCAAAAGACTTATAGCAAATTTGTTAAATTAGGAGTGAGAGAGGAGAGATCTATGGAATTACACTGCAAACCAGCAATTCTTTGTAGGGGAAAGCCTTAAATCCTTAATGCACTTCAGACGTATGTGTGCAGCCTCACACAAAAGCTGCAAACAGTTCACCTAACAATTAAGCAGCTAGTGGAAAGGTGGGGGAGCAGAGCCAGAGAGGGAGGAATTTAGAAATTATGATTACTTTTCTCTGCTAACACTAAGTGGACTTTTCATCTTCAAGGCTCATTGTAAATATTAAGTCATTAATAACCCAATGAAGCATGTTAACTATCCTATGAAATATATGCTGTGTAGATCATTTGCACAAGGTGTGCTTCAGAGTTACTATTTTAAGGGTATCTACCGTCCTGATTTTTCATATGTGTCCTGGTTAATTGATTCTCATCAAAATGTACTGTGATAATATATGCTAAGATAGCCAGAGTCTGTCTTGTGTAGCACATGCTAGGAAACCCACCAGACTCTTCTAAATCACATTAATACAATAATCCTGTGTACACTTATATGGAAGTAAGCCACAACACTGAAATCAGTGGGATTTACCACTGAGTAGACTTTGAGAAAATCAGGTTTAGATAATTTATTTTATAATTTATTTTATAATTTTAAACATTTTTAGATAATTTATTTTATAATTTTAAACATTTTTAATTGTTTAAATATTGTGATTTTTTTTATGTTTGCCACCTTGTGGACTCTGATTGGGTGAAAAGGCAACATAAAATGTATTAAATAAGTAACTAAAATAAATGTTCCACCAAAGAAAGAAAGTCAGTACAGGATGCTCTTCTGATGTTCTAAAATCAGATTTCCTCTTTGCAATGAAAATCATCTCTCACAAGAGAACAAGAGGGGTTACTTAGTGTAGTTATTAAAAGAGTGGTTCTAATATATGCAGATGTGAATAACTGAGGCAAATCAGTATGGGGTTACTGGATCTTTTCATGTTTTCATCAAAGCTAGTGAGTTTTGTTTTCCATTTCTTTATCTATTTTGGGAAGTGTATGAATTTCACAAGGTGAAAGAAGCAGATTTTTACCCACCCTGCTGTTTTTAGTCCTCATTAAAATATAAATAAGACAAACAAAAATAGTATATTATGTTTTTTGATATGAGCCATATCAAAAATATTTTTAGGCATAACACGTACATATATAGGAGCAGATTTACCTGATGCTATACAGCACTTTCCCATTCTTGGAAATTCTCAGAAGCTTGTTTTCTGTGGTTACATCATGGAAGTTGGCTCCTTTTTCATTGGCAAAGAATAAATCAGGTTTCCAAATAGAGTCCAACATGGATGGATCCAAATCCAAGGAGTCATCAGGGTATTCACTGTAGGCAAGACGTGAGTCGTTCCACTGCTGCCTCAAAAAAATGTTCACTCTGTAATCCTATGGAAATGTCATGTACACAGGTTATTAAACCTCTGATCCAGGTTAGATGTCATAGTACTTTCAGGCTCTGAGACTAATACTGATGACAGAATTACCAGGTGGGTGTTACCTTTATCTTTGAAGACAAACATTATGAGGATGATTCAGACATTTCTTTCACCTCAGTTTCCTTTGGGGAATAATTTGTGTGAAACAGCACCCACATGAAACAAATGAAAATATATTGTGTCAAAAGACTGGTTTTAATGGGTTCTTTACATATGCTTGGAAGTTAGAGAGCCAAGCCTCAACAGTGACTGTTGGAATTCAGATATGTCTTAGTTTGGAATAGATTAACTGCATTGTCCTTTCATCTTACTGCAAGAGTCCATTCAAGGACATGAGCTGGTAAGGGAGAACCCCTGCCGAGTGTCCAGACAGGGGAAGGAGTCCCATCTTTCTCAGATCCCTCCTGTCATACTTAGCCCTTTTGCTTTCCAGAACAGCTGGCACCTCCAGGTTGGGAAATACCTGCATATTTTGGGGGTGGAGCCTGAGAAGGACAGGGTTTGGTGAAGATTCCATCTTTCAAAGTGGCCATTTTTTCCCCAGGGAAACTGATTTCTGTTGCCTGGAGATCAGTTGTAATAGCAGAAGGTTTCCAGCCACCTCCAGCTATCCTACTTCCACGTCTCCAACCATCCTACTATCCAACCAGTGAATTCTTCTGAAACATGCTGTCTACTTTCTCTTCTCCTCCATCACTTGTACTTTTCATCTCAGTACTCTCCTGCATCTGCAATAGGATGAGCCACCTTCCTAATCCTGTATCACCAAAGTACTTCTACTTCCTGCCTTGTATGAAATTCCATGGTACTCCTGGGAAATGCCATTTTCCAGTCATTATCACTGGAGTTTCAGGTGACGGGCCGTTTCCGCACGGCCAAAAGCAGCGACGCGATGACGAGCGGCGTCTTCAGCGACGTTGGCGCCTGCGCGACTTCTTGGCGTGCAGGCCCGACGTCATGCCCACGCAGCAGTGCGATGGACAACGTGACTGCCCTGATGTCCTGCCCGTCCCCCATCTGTCAGTGCCTCCCCTCCCAGCTACTGTCAGTCCCAGTGCATGGGTCTGGGAAAGGTGCTTGGCCATGCAGGGAAAGCACCAGGGACAAACGTGTGTGTGTGTCGTCTGGCATTCGCCATTTTGAAGACGGCTCCCTTACGGCTGTTCGCCGCAGTGCGGCGTCGATGCGTCACAGAAGGAAAAAGAGTTGTCTAATGCGTTTTCTGAATACGTCGTCTTCGTGCCGCTTTAGCGTTTCCGCCGACGGCTAATGCGCAAGCTGCGTGCGTAACGCTCTCGCTATGGCGGTTCTTTTACCGTTTCCACGACGTCATATTTCGCCCGTGCGGAAACGGCCACAGTGTTTTGAAAACTAGTAGTGGCCAAATTTTCCCTTGGCTCCCAATTAAATGGGCACTGTTAAGTTTTGGGTGCTGGGTGGTTTCCGGGCTGTATGGCCGTGTTCTAGCAGCATTCTCTCCTGACATGTGGCTGGCATCTTCAGAGGATCTGTGGCTGGCATCTTCAGATGATCCTCTGAAGATGCCAGCCACAGATGCAGGTGAAATGTCAGGAGAGAATGCTGCTAGAACACAGCCATACAGCCCGGAAACCACACAGCACCCAAGTGATTCCGGCCGTGAAAGCCTTCGACAATACACTGTTAAGTTTTCTTTTTTTTCATTCAAAATGGGTGCTGTTTCATCTAAATGGCTCCTATTATGAAACTGAGATGGCAAATCCATAAAATGGTAATCTAAGCAGGCTCTTTGAAAACAGCGACACAGCACCAAGAGTCAAGAGCTACATTTTCCAAACCAAAATGATAGATAGATCTTATATTAATTTCAACCATAGCATTAACTATTTTGAAGATCCAGGTTTTTATCGGAATTGTTACTGTATTAGCTCATTTCCTTTACTTAATAAATGGGCTTTTTGTTTAGCTGAAGTCTAGCTGCCAGACTAAGATTTCCACCTGAGGTTTCTACTCTGAAGTTTAAGTTTCTACTGCAATTCAGAGTGCAGTTTGAGTACTTTGAATAATGGGAAGTATTTTCTTGGTGGCAATTTTGGGTGCTACAATAGAGCTGCTGATATCTTGCCGCCTTTCTTTTTTACCAACCCAACATAACTACGTATGCTGTAAATTGAACGAGAGCATAAATTTATTCATTCATTCCAAGCATAAATCCTGGCAGTACATTGTGGCAAAATAGGAAGCCACAGTCTCCTTTCTCTGGCAATGGGGACGCATTCCATCTTTCATCCACATTTATACTAAGGGCAAAGGGCAATTTATACTAAGGGCATTTATACTAACCTATCTACACTCAAGAGCTTACTGATGTGTCCAAAGATTTGACTATGTAGTCAATTAATATAGTACCACATGCTTATCCTGTACACTAGTCATGTTAAAGTGACTACACATACAGTGTACACCACAATCCATACACAGTGCACACGTGATTTTAATTTGCACATGTGTAAAGTAACTTTTACATTACATTCAATGCATGTATAGCTCACTATACAATTTAAAATTTGTCCAAGCATTAGTTTCTACTAGGTTTATTCCTAATGTTCGCAGGGACTGACTGTTTTATGAAGGACGTGTGTGTTCACTGTGATGTGTGAACGGGGCTGCCCAGAACCTTAAAGATCCTATTCTATTCTAAATGGACTATCTAATGAACATTTTACCTTTTGCCCTTTTAATCAGTTTGTTAATCACTTCTAAGTGTGATAAACTTGAAGATTGTCAGCAGTCATCATACAGGATTAGGTGCTATAATAGTTCTTTCTTTGTTACCTAAATTTCTATCCTATGGCCTATGCAAAAAGCTGTTCAAGTAGCTTGCAATTTTGCAACATCTCTCTCTTACACACACACATATTTTTGCAAAATATAAAACCTACAATTAAAATGACAAACCCCTGCTAGTGAGGAAAAGCAGCAAAAAGCTACAATGTTTAAAATCATGATCAAGTTAATATGTATACAATTTAGATATTAAAAGCCACCCTAGAAAGGAAAGTCTTTGCAAAGATAAAACTCAGGTGCAAGAGGGTGCCCATTACTCTGATACAAGAGTAGAATGAAGAATTATGGGATCTGTGTGTGTGGGGGGGGGGGGGAACTGGTCTTTGCTATCCCTGTCATTTGAATTTTATCATCATCATCATCAATTTATTGAAAGCCATAGGCCATTACAGTATTACAATATTGTTACATTACAACTTCTAAGCCAACTTGTTATTCCAACAGGTAAGAAAAAAAAGAAAAAAAATTCACTAAAAATCCATCATTGAACACTAAATCTTTCACTTTCCCCCCTAGAATATGTCTGAATTGTATTCCCACCTAACTTAAAGCCAGTTTAGGGTTTGATCATTTGCTTTATTACATTGTTGGAAGGCTGATCTTTGTAGCTGCCAAAGGCGAATAGGCCCAACCCTATAGGATATATAGGGATCCAAATCCGCAAGGAGAAGGGCTGCGAGTAATTTGTCTGAGTCATAATATGTACCTGGGACAGGGATATAAAACTATTCAAAAAACTTAGCCCTAGGCTCTCCAAGTTACAGAGGGGCAGTTCAGAACACATAATGAGAGTAAATCCTCTACTTCCTACGTTTGCAGATACAAATTCGTTGTTCAGCTGGTATTTTTGGCATATCTGCCTTCTAAATAATTTGTTGGCATTGTTTGAAATGCAATGCTGTCATAGCATTCCTTTATCTTAAACTGAGTAATGCCAGCAAGATAGGGGCTCTGGTGATGATCCTTTTAAAGGTGAGCTATACCAGGGAGCAAACTTGGAATGTAAATTATAATCTCTGTCCATACAGTTATCCTTTGAATATCCAGTCGAAGGTCGTGATTTAAAATTGGTGAAGAAGGAATAAATGATCTGGAACAGAATAACTGAGCAATATATTATTTTAGGGAGGAGTATTATGTAATTCGAGGCCTAGCAGTAGTATCTGCAAACTTAGATTCCCAAAGCAGAAGTTGGTTTTATAGTGAACTCTTTTTTTAGCAGTATTTCAAGAGTGCCAATTCAGCTCGAGCTTTAATAGAAGGCAAACCCGAGTTCTGGCCCCTTGAGGTGGAGGGCGCTTAAGGCGTTCTTTGGGAAGTAGAATTCGTTCTAAGGAAAGAAGTTTTGAATATGGATTTCCTTTATTTTATGTAGGACTTGTACATTCCATCCCCAAATCTCTATAGCATAGAGTAGCATAGAGTATAACTTTAATTTTAAAAATTTTTAGGGGCTTGGATCAACTAAATGACCTCCTTTTTGTATGATAAAATCTCACTATTGCCCCAACAGATTTTTGAGCAGCTGCTTTGACCACTGCTAAATGGGCATTCCAATTTAGTGAAGGACTGGAATGTAACTCCTAAATATTTAAAATTATTGCATTTATCTTATGGGAATATTATGGATGTTCCAACTGTATTTTCTTGGTCTTTTCTTGAACACCATTACCTTGGTTTGGAATAGTTTATGGAGAGGGCCTCCTCTCTGCAATACTCACCCAAACCATATAGGAGTCTCCTTAAACCCTTCCTTTGTAAGTGAAGCTAGGACCATATCATCTCGCATTATAGCAGAATTGAAATTTTCTGTTTTCTCCTAGCGAGGGCAACAAATTCCCATGGCCGGTCAGTTTGGGAATTATGCCATAAATTGGCTATAAAAGGTTGAATAAGATTGGGGGCAAAGTAAACAGCCCTGCTTGACTCCTCTTCCCTTAAGCTCTAAAACCCATCTGTTAGAGAGCCTGATGTATTTACTTACTCTGACTTTGATCCATGTGTCCTCATGCGAAACTCTAATAAGGAAAGGTAAACACGTTATCCATATTTGTGTTCAGCAGTTTCCACCAGAGTCTCTTTCCTCACATGCTGAGAAGTCAAAGCAGGGGGGGGGCCAAATCAACAAATGCGTATATAAGGCTTTTAGTTGGGCCTCTTATGGCCTGAATAAGAGCTAGTTGGTATGTCTGAGCAGTGATCAGCATGTAGCTTTGTCCCTTCCTAAATCCTGCCTTATTGTTGTGGATGTATTATGTGATTTTCAATTTCCCAATCTTCTAATTTTCCAAGGAGATATTTGCCATATATTTTAGAAATTGCCGTGGTTCAATGGAAGTCATTGGGCGATAGTTCTTTGGGTCATTTTTGTCTCCTTTTTTTATGTATAGGGGACAATTATGCTGGTTTTCCATCCACTAGGGAAATTGCCAGTATTGTTAATCTGGGTGAAAAGTTTGGCAAGGTGGGCACTTACCAGGATGGAAATGTTTTGAACACATCATTAGGAATCAGATCTTCACCGGGAGCTTTCGGTTTTAATAGGAACTGATCAAGTTCTCTATTTCTTTCTCCCTTACTGAAGGCCAATGGTGTTGGAGATAGTATGAGGTCATCAAAAGCACCCTTTCTTGTTAAGTCTGGGAGTAGCTTAGGGATCAAGGGAGGAATCGAAAAATTTGGGAGAAATGCTTAAAACCAAATGTCACCAGGTATCTGTGCATTTAAAACTGTGCAGCATGAACCCATCCCAGATGAGACCAATGCCCAAAATGAGCTTCTGTTTTCTCAGTCCGCATCAATGCTTGGGCCGAATGCTTCCCATTGGCATCTAGAATATGCTTTTTCTTCTGTCCTAATTAAAGCTCTTTATACTGTGATCTTAGTATGAGTATTTGGGAATTTCCTGTCATATTGTCCATACACAATGAGCCGTATGAGTTTTAAAGTTATTATTTAATGTCCTCTTTAGTGCTCTTGCACTCCTGGTCAAACCAGCCCTTATGGGCAGGCTTATATTATGTTGGAGCATTAAGGTAAACAAGTATCCGGTTTAGAGGCCATTAATTATCCTTCATCATATTCTTCCATCACACTTAGCTCTGAGTTTATTATAGTTCAGCCTTTTAGACTCCAAGGCCTCACTGCTTAACACCATGGCTACTCAGACATAGGCTATTAGGACCATTTTCATTCCTCGTTACAAGGAAATGTGCATTTCTTTGGTCTCATGGTTTAGAGTTAGTAATTTATATTTTTTATTAAGACCAACTTCATTAGTTTCATGGGAAATGGTCACTCTCTATTCCGATCCAGCATGCAGAAACTCCTGTACTTGAGAATTAAATCAGATTGATACTGCTATATAATCAATGGTGCTTGCAGAGATATAGATGACAAGAAAGTGAAGCCACCACCTGGCGTATCAAGCTTTGTGCCATGCAAAATTATTTAAGCTATACAAAGAGCTCAACTCCACAAGTTCAAGCCCTGCTTTGTTTTATAATTTGATCTTAGGGCACAACGATCTGGAAGAGGAAGAGCATTATCAGCTACTTGTCAGCATCGTCAATTCGAGCTTCGGTTTGGGCTTGCCCTGGACCCTATTCCTAGCATTAAAAATCTCCACAAATAAATATCTTCAGCTTTGTTGGATATAAAGGAAGTTGCATTTTCAAGAGCCTGTGATAATTTTGTTCCATATTTTCCCTATTTTTCCTATGCTTGGAATTGACAGGCGGGATATAAATGTTAAAAACACAACCAAATTCCTTAAAAATGCTGACCCTTCAATTGAATGACCTGTATATAATTTGTCATTAAAGCTCTCCAGGAGACATATTTCAATCCTTAAATTCAACAGATATTAAGGCAGCAGACCCCACTTCCCCTTCCTTTGACGCAGATTTAATTGCTGGGATAGTGATAGCTTTGTAACCCTGGAGTTCCAAGCTGGCTGATTCATGGACTAAGTTTCCTGTAGGAATAATAAGTCAAAATTTCTTTCAAAATAATAACAATTCAAAGTGTGTATCTTATTAAACCAGTCAATGCAAATTCCATGATAATATTTTAGTTGTCATAGAGAGTTCGAGATTCCTGTCCAGATCTTTTGTTGAAGTCCAGGAAAATGCAACCGTTCCTGATTCATGCGATGTATAATCAATGTTATTTAAGTTTTTTATTGGGTGTAGAGGTCCCTCCAGCCCATGAGCAGTAAATTTCCTCTGTTGTTGGTTTGGATTTTCCTGGAAGTCTCTTGACACTCTTAAGATTTTTTACTTTTACACTTGTTTTGGATTGGAGTCATGCATTGCGGAGTTTGCTTATGGCTTACCATGTTAGCTTTCAATGAAGCTGTTGTCTGAGTGCCAAGTGGATCCTTAGGGTCATTAATATTCTCTGTTATATGTCCTAATCTATCAACAAAAGCGGATTAGTCTGGGCTAGAGCAGGGCATAAGTAAGAGGTGGAACAATTTACTGTCGGTTTCACTTGTTGTGAGTATATGCAGTCGTAAGCTTTCTCCCTCCTGTAACCCAGGTAAATCAGGATGTACTTTTAAATCTTCCAATTCCTGTGCCCATGTTTTGCCCTCATACCATGGTTGGATTTTTTAGGACAGAACCTAGAAGAGCATGAATCTAACTCATGAATCCCATCAGTAGTTCTTATGTGGTACGGGTTCTGTACATATGAAGAGATCGGTGATTCTGTACAGAGGAGCTAAGGAATGTCCATTAAGCAAGCCCTAGGTGAATTGTATTTCTACACCTTTGGTCCTGTTTTTTGAGGATGAATTAATCAAGCTGGCCTTTACTGTCTCTGATGGACTTTTTTTTGGTGGCAGATGATTGAGGGCGGGGGCTTGGTCACTGCCTACCAGGTAGGCTCCCCTTTGAGAATATTGATCCTAGTCTCAATTGATTTTTTGCTTGGCTCTTTCTCCTCAGAAGAGACAGCGACTCTTCTTTAAGGTTGTTCCTTCCCAGGATTTTGTCTCCAAGCCATGTAGTGCATCTCTTTTCTATCTCTCCATATCATGGGATATATCAAGTTGTAGTAGGTGGTTGATCCTGGTTCATCTAGAATTGTACTGGGTCCGATAGCAGCCACAAGTCATAGGTGTGTCTTTCTAATATTTCCTTTTGTAAAATTGGAGCAAGTAAAACAGTGGTGTTATAGTCAAATTCTCTAAAACGTGTTATAAAATTCCTTCTTCGATATAAGGCATGCTAGAATTCCTTTTAAGATAAGCTTTGGAACAGTTACTGAGTCAAAAGTAAGAATAATTCTTTGGGGTCCCTTGTGCATTAAAAGAGTTGTTTAGCTGTTCAACATACACAAGTCTATCTTGGTTGGGCCTCCTATTCAATATTACACTTGATGTGGCGTTTTCGCCATGAAGCTTAGAGTATTGTTAAAAAAGGGCGCTGCCCATGATAGTTAGTAAACAGACAGGCATAATTTATCCTAGTCCAACACCAGTTGCCATAGACTATTCTGCCCATCCCCTCGTGGATGGTGGTCATTGATTTCTACCTTGTGCAGCTTGTTCTCATTACCGGCTGGTTGATTTATGCTTGCAGGAGAAGATGTTCCTGACCTCTCTCTTTATTTGGGCTCCCATTTATTGTTTTGACTATTGAGGAAGCTGTTGATCCTGGTCAATTTAATGCTGATGTTTTAAGTTCCTTGTAAGATACTTTCCACTGTCATTGCAGGCGTGAGGTTTGGTGAAAACAAACATTCCTGGGTTATTATAACCATCTTTATTGTGACATCATAGCACAATGGTAGATGATGTATCAGCCTCAACCAAATTCCCAGCGATAAAATTGGGATCCTGCAGATGTTTCTCTATCAATATCTGTTGCTTGAAAAAAGTTCTCCTGGTCAGGGGCTCCACTAATGCAAGTGGTGAGAGCGGTTGGTAACAAGAACTGTAAACTCAAGTTGTAATTGCCTCTCTGCCTTTCTCTGAAGAAAGAGACTTTTGGAGGAAAGTAATCCATAAATTTGAGTTGTTTGTTTGGAAACGAAGCGGAGACCCAGTACTCTCTATATCACGTTGTCTTTTTTTTGTAGCCATCTGGACCTCTATATCACCAATCAAGTGCCCTCAGTAATATAGATTCTAACTCTTTGGGGGGCTTTTTTGAGTGTATCACCAAACCCCATTATATTAGAAATTATAACAGGCCGCGTTAGATCTTCTGGTATTATTATGGAAATCACAGGAGTCCACAAAAGTCTCAGAAATGAGAGCATTATTTCCTAGCAAACCAGAGTTTTAAGGGAGACCTCCAATGATCGAGATTGTGTTAATTGTCAAATATATTGTCTCCTCTAAGCAACCAGCACGTCTCTTTGTATAAAAGTTTTAGTGATACAACTCTGATACAAGAGTAGAATGAAGAATTATGGGATCTGTGTGTGTGGGGGGGGGGGGAACTGGTCTTTGCTATCCCTGTCATTTGAATTTTATCAAATCTTCATTTGTAACCTTCTGAAATCAATCAAATCACCATATAAAGCATGAAGATTGTGGCTAAACATAGGGGCTGCTTCAACTGTAAACCTATCTAAACTTAGGCCCCTTCCGCACATGCAAAATAATGCGTTTT
Source organism: Sphaerodactylus townsendi (assembly GCF_021028975.2). Classification (NCBI taxonomy): domain Eukaryota; kingdom Metazoa; phylum Chordata; class Lepidosauria; order Squamata; family Sphaerodactylidae; genus Sphaerodactylus; species Sphaerodactylus townsendi. The sequence continues at coordinate 85,603,019 of NC_059428.1, forward strand.
CAAACCACTTTCACAACTGTTTGCAAGTGGATTTTGCCATTCCACACAGCTTCAGAGAGCATTGAAAGCAGTTTGAAAGTGCATTATTCTGCATGTGCGGAATGAGCCTTAGATAGTTTTTAGAAGTACTGATAAAACACTGCTAGTATGGCTGTGGTCTGGTAGATCTTGTTCCTAATGTTTTGCCTGCATCTGTGGCTGGCATCTTCAGAGGTGTATCACAGAGGAAAGTCTGTTACACACTGTGTCCAGTGAGAAGGGAATGTTTATGTGATACACCTCTTAAAATGATATCCACAGGTGCAGGTGAAACGTCTACCAAACCATGACCACACAGCCCGGAAAACCCACAACTACCAGTTGAATCCAGCCGTGAGAGCCTTCGACAATACACTGCTAGTATGTTTGTGAAAGCCAGTTAAAGTATTACATATATACAGCCCTTTAAAAGATCACTGGGAGAATGGTTTAAAACACATTGTGGCAATAATCTTAAACAGAGTTATGCCCTACTAAGCCCATTTACTTCCAGGGTGTAAATCTTTGTTTGGCATAGGGTCTTAATTTTTTTCTGGAATAGCCAAAATTATTACTGCTGGTTAAAAAGAAAAATAGATTATTTTCAGGGGAATGAACAACATTTAATGGTTGGGGAAGCATGTATATCTCACATACTATAGTAGAGCTGGATGAAATATAAAATGCCTTTTTCATTTTGATACTTTGGGAATGCTTTTCTTCCTTAGCATTGTGCAACACAAGGTTGTTTTAATACCCACTGATCTAATTTGTTTGGGCTTCTAACTGTCATTTTTAAAATAACTCATTTTAAAATAAAATAAAAATATTAACAGCTGTTTGAAAACATATTTGTGGAAAAAAACAAGGGAAGAATGAAAATGTAACAAAAAAGGCTGAACCTGCCTTTTAAACATCAGATTAATTCTTTGTGTCAAATTCCAAATGTTATTGTTATCTATTTCATTTCATTTCAATTATTTTTAACTTGTGAAAAGTCCAGTCATCATGCTTGTAAAGTATACTACAAACAAAATGACTGCCTGAAAGTGAGCCAGAAATATAATTTCATATTTAAGAGAGAGAATAATCTTTACTTTTGAAATAAAAATATTTATGCATGGAATAAACAATCAGCAATTTCCCACACATTTTCTAATATTAGTTCAAGTTCTCACAACAGTCCAGTCATTTTTAAACTACTGCATACTGTTCAGAAGGACTCGCAGTCTCTTCCTATGGAACTTTTATATACGTATCAAATTCTGAACTGAGACTTTTTTCTAACTTTTGAAAAATTAAAAATAAGGAAACAATGCAGCTATAGGCCTATTAGTTAAACTAACCTCACAATACAAACTACAATGTCCAGTCCTCTAACTTCTATGACCCCACACCCAAACTCTAAGTCTAAGTCGATATTTCAAGCTTCATTTCTCTGATCTGAGACTTTTGCCTACTAGAATATACGTGACATTTTGAGATCACGTTGTACAAGGTAGCCTTACTATCAGTTCACATCACAAAATTGTAAGCATGGGCAATCCAATTCTATGTACTAAGGCAAATGTTTGGAAAACACTCAAGTGGAATTTTGTCTAAGAGACTGATTAACAACTCTAGTTTTTGGTTGATTTGGAGACTCCTTGGTTAATGAAGTTTTTCCATTGGATCACACTCTCTTCTGGTGAAAAAAAAACTCCAGGAAGGGAGTATATAAAAACAGGACAGCTCCACAATTGTGGAAGAAATCTGTTGAGATCTGAGTGCACTTCTAGAATTTGTTTTGGTGAAACATACACATATCCTATTTAATCTGTGCAGGATTAAACAGCACAAACAATATGTTGTGATAAGTTCCTCTCATATTAATACACATAGCAGTGGCTGAACCTGTAAGAACCCTTTCAGTTGGGCCCTCCAGTAATTTTTGTGTTATAAGTCTCTGTTGTTTTAAAATATTTACAAATATATATTTCTGAAAAGAGCTGAAATATCCAATAACTATTGGACATCTCTGAGTCACACAGCACTATCAAAAGCAGAATAATACCTTTTGAAGTCCTTTGAAGTCAGTGAGTTAGAAGGGCTTAACTATGTTAAGATTGTACTATGAAGCGTTTTCTACTAACTGGCAATCCAATGGGTAGCCGTAAACTACACTTTGAAGTTCAATCTTTTACAGCCAACCTGTCAAGAGCATTCTATGAGGACACTGTAACTTCAAGAAAGTCATGATTTCACATTGCACAAAGACGTAACTCTGTTCATCACATCATTAAAGATACTTGCGAAAGCTAAGCAGATGAGCAGTAACTGATGTCTGCCTTTAAAAGCATTTTATAAACATGTTTCAAAGTTACTCATTAAAAAGGAAACAACTTTAAGGAAGCTCACATTAGACATTGGAACAGCACTGAACTGAACAGTGCTCCTTCAATGCTGTCTGCAGGTACTACAAACAAAGCACACAAGGCAGCCAGCAGTCTTTGTTTGAACTACTTCATTGTTTAGCCTTCTTTTGTTGGCAGATATGCAGTATGAACATTGAAAAAGCACACATTAACATATTTGGTAGACAATAAAGCACAATGGGGGAACTTCATCAAAGCAATGGAGGACTCTGATTAATGCAATCAGCATTGGGTCGTGCAAATATTTTCATTGAATGCCATCTTGTAAAGTTAGTGACATGCAGGATTTTCACTATTTCATATTGTGCCAATCCTTCTCTCTGCTCAGAAAGATCAACAGAAAGTTCTACGACACCTCTGTAGAAACTTGGGACTAGGTTCACAGAACGTTTTCCACAAAAACTGATTACAGGGACAGTTGACAAAATCTTTAAGGATGTAGTACATAATTAAAATTAGGTGACATTCTCAAAATATATATCTTGTGTGATGTTTCATATTTTGGGAAGATGTCACAATAGATTATAGATTACAAATTGGCTCTTTTTCATACTCCTTTTCCTGCAATAGCATGCTGTCCACACTGTCCTATATTCAAGTGTCTACAACTAATTGTCAGGGAATTTGGATTTCTATTTTCTTGTGAATCTCTTTATTACTGACTCTTCAGACACTGCTGAGGATCCAGCAGAACATTTCCATGCTGGATGTCTGTCTGTCTGCTGAACATACTTTTTTGTGACTTCCTCCCACTGCACCCCCAAATGCCCTCTGAAATGTGGGGGGACAGGACCACCAGAAACAGCAATGAAGGAGTCCTTTGGGTACTGCAGCAGGAGTGGAAAGATGAGAAAACTATTTTCCATTGCAGAAATCTTTCTGCCCATGGAAACACTGCGCTGGATCCAAATCTCTGGCTTCAGGTTACAACCATCTACTCACGAAATCTGCAAACCCCCAGGATGCATTATATGTGGAACTCCATGAACACCTCCAAGAAGAAGAAAAGTAAGTTACAAGATTCTGAATCCAGAAAGGATAACTTGGATTTTAATCAGGCCACTTTATACCCCTGATAAATCATTTTCAGATTCAGAGGAGTCTTACATGGAGAAAATGGCACAATTTAAGAACATTCAAGAGCAAAATAATGTGAAACTTTTGCCCAAAGTCCTGCCTCTCCAGATTCCTGGTAACGTCATCTGAACACTAGGAGAGGAAGGTGCTCCAGCAGTCAGTGAGCCCTGCTTCTGATAAGATCTTGTTTAAACTCTGGGCTTAATCACATTACTTTCCCTGGGAACTCTTCAGAACATATAAAGGCTAGTCCCTCATTCTGTGCAACGTGTACTTTATTCCTGTTATTTGATCTTGCTACCTGATATCTGCTGTTGAGTCACTGTATCTGAAGCTCAGGGCCTGAAAAGTCTTCTTCAGCACCTCAAAGCCAGGTTTCAACAAGGCAGGTCTTAATGGTTAGTCTAGCATTTTGAGTGACACCCCCCACCACAACAAGGCTATTTCTAACCTCTGGTGCCCACTGAAATCTAGGGGACACAAACCTTCATGGATGGGTGAAGAACAGATACTTTGCTCCAATACAAGAAAATTAATACTCTCAACTGCCTGAAAATGTTCTGGTGAACAGTGTTCTAGTATCATTTCAAGGAAAGGCCCCTTTCCCCTTTCTGCCATATCACACGGTTATAGGCTTTTCAATGCATTTCAGTGGTCACAGGAGAATGTGCAGGCAATCAATGCTAAAATCAATGCTAAATCTATGGCACAGCAAAAGAATAAAAAACACTTTGACCTATAAATACGTGACACTGTTCTGTGTTTTTATCCTTTACATCTGGGACTTCTCTATTTTAGCACTAATAGGAAAAAAACTTGCTCTTTCAACAGTGCCGTTGACCTTGTAAAAAAGCTGGCAACTAAGCATAATTTAAACTGATATTTAAATCATCTAAACTGCACATCTGGTCTGTCAGGACACCATCTTCTCATATACTACAAAAATAACCTGGGAATGTGTATAGGGATAAATGAGTGAAAATATGTGATTCAGTTCATCAGTTTTTCAAGGCAATATTTAGTCTACTGAAAAGAGATTTTGACGCATGTTCACTATCTTATCTTGACGTACATTTTCTATCATATGAAAGAATAGCACCCTGTCACAAATGACTGTTACGTGTCATTTGGTTGGTCCTAATAAAAGGTATCCTATGGATTATGAGTCTCATCCACAGCCCAGACTGAGCTGAAACATGATAGCCCCACTGATGGCAAAAAGATTAAACTGACATTAACACAAGGTACTTGGGTTTCACTGATTACACCCCTGCTGTTAAAATTATTATCATGTCCGTAGTGTATACCAATGTTACAGGTTTACTGAGAGTCAGCATGGTGTAGTGGTTAATAGCAGGTGGACTCTAATCTGGAGAACCAGGTTTGATTACCCACTGTTCCACATGAGCAGTGGACCCTTATCTGGTGAAATTGATTTGTTTTCCTGCTGCTACACATGTTCTCTTTGACTTTCTCCCATTAACAGTGGAAGAGGCTCTCTAAAGAATCTCTAATTATGAAGAGTTTGACTTGTTTTGGCTTGAAGTAACAGTTTCCCCTCACTAACCAGCCAGAACCTGGCCCTTATCAAGATTCCAACCTTGGAAGACCTGCATTGCCTGTGAACACTTTCACTTGGGGGAAAACGGTTAAGGGGAAAGGGTGTATAATGGGGGATATCGCCTGCTGCTTAATGTGATAATGTTGGATACAGTAAAAACCCTCTGGATTGCAATAAACTCTGGTGCAATAAACTGATTTCAGTAAATCTGACTCTGGTTGTTGGGAGGAGATAAATGGGCACGACACAGGATGACCTTGGATTTGTCACAGTTTTCTCAGAACTCTCTCAGCCCCACCTACATCACAAAGTATCTGTTGTGGGGAGGGGAAGTGAAGGTGATTGTAAGCTACTCTGAGACTTCTTACAGTTTAGAAAAGCAGGGTATAAAGTCAAACTCTTCTTAATAATGGGACGTCATAAAGTCAAATGGCAAATACAGGCATTTTTTAAAAAATGAAATTGATACAAGTTCTGTGCACTAGATTTTGTCATAGAAATGAAATTATTTTTAAACTGGTGCAAAAAATATACCTGTGCTTATGGAGGTGGTTGTGGTTTCATTTCTATGCTGCCCGGAGCCAGAACTCTATGGGTCATTTACAACAAATATAAAACAATCAAATACAGTAAATAAGAGTTAATTTTTTTCAAAATACAATAATATTAAACTGATAAAAGCCATAAAACATGTTTAACAAAAAAGGGTTTGGAGTAAAAGGTGACCTGATGGGATATGTTGAGCCCCTAAAAGACTAGGGAGATCTTTAAAGGTTCATCAGAGAACTGTCTTAACCTGGTTCCTTAAAGATGGCAAATTTGCTGCCAGGCGGGCCACAGCAGGGAGATTATTTCAAAAACAGAGAGTGGCAAGTAGAGGGAGGGTCTTTTCAGCAGTCTTTGAAATAACCTCCCTGATGTAGCCTGCCTGGTGCCATCTACGAACAGGACTGGGTGTGTCCAAAGAAGCCTTGTGAAGTTGTAGAAAATTTGGATCAAAACTTTCCTGACACACTTAAAAAGTTGCCATTCCAAGTAACTGTCTTACTATCTCATGCAGCAACAGGAACCAGAGTTTTTATTTTTATTGTGTTAAGAATGGATATTTTTAAAAAAATCATGCAAAGCTGTCAGCTACCACATGATATTCTTCTCATTTGTCACTCATGACATGGTGACTCAACATAGAATAGTCTTTTCAATAGCCATTGCTCAGACAATAACTCTTCTGGAATGAACTAATCACCACATTAAAATAGTCCTAAAGGTTGCCTAATTTTAACTGATGGTTGCATTTGTTCTTTAAAAAACTAATGTTGATTTTACCATTTAAAAGGTTATGGAATATATAGTAGATACTATAGTAGATCCCCTTCGGGGATCAGGCGGTATATAAATTGAAGAAATAAATAAATAAATAAAAATAAAATTCCAAAGGTTTTTTAATTGTAAGATTAGATAGTTGTATATTGAATTGAATCCCGTGAGCAGAAGGAAAATAGCCACCACTGTTCTGCAAATACTTGTACAGAAACTTGTAGAAGAGGTCATGCTATACTGTAACTGATACGTTCATGCTTCTGCTTGCATGAGAAGTTATACAAGTTCTTTTTTCCAATTTATTTTTATTTAATTCTTGTAAGCATAAACAGAACAGAAAATTAAGAGAAATAGAACCATATTGTAACATTTACAGTTGCATTAAAAGAAAAAGAGAAGAATAAGTATATATGTAATATTATTTTATTTATTTTATTTATTTATTAGATTATATTAGATATTAGATTATTGACAGAGATATAATGAACAATAAACAATGTATGATGATTGTGACCATTATGAGCATTAAATAGTGATATAGTAATATAAGAAACATTAAATGGTAATTATCTTAATAAATCTTAGCATTAATTATTAGATATTATGTACAATATTTAGTAAACAGTAATAATGTTTAACAATATTATAAGATAAGTTGTGATAAATAGAATAGATAAAGAATCTCACAGTGGTGACTGTTACTGTAAATTTCTAGAAGTATTTCCCAATTTTTTAGTTTTATCTCGTTATAAATGTTATACTTTCTTTGAGATATAATAAATTGCTATAATTTCCCTTGATATAGAGTTATGACTTATAGAAGAATAAAGGAAAAGTATATTATATATTGCTTATCACAAATTAAATAAACTATGTGTTTTAGCACTTACTATTTATAATCTACCAGATTGTACATTTCGGAATATGAATTGTAACATGGGGCCGTTTCCAACTTACCAATTGTTGTGAGCCAAAGGGCGTCTACCACGTTTGTTAGACTCCGCAGCTTTTGAGTGTTGAGAAGTTGTTCCCCACATCATTTTGCTCTTCGGGAAATCTTCCCTAAAGAACGCGGGGTCAGAATTGCAGCGTTCCTCAAGAGCACGTGTTCTGCAGTAATCGCAGCCATCGGAGGGCGGGTCTCTGTTTTGATTGGCTGGCACGCCGTTTTGGAGGTTGGACTCTTTTTTCATCATAGACACGTGCACACGTCATCATAACGTCGCCAGTCACGTTTTGTCCACCTCCTGTTCTGGCTTCTGATTGGCTCGTTCCTTGCAGTGCACTAATATCTGCCGATGTTCCCCACAACGCGGGGTACTCCAAAATGTTGCTCTTCTGACCAGGTCCAAAAATGACATGCACTAAGGGGGCGGAAGAGCGCCAGAATCGGGGTGGCCGCGTTGCCATTGCTGGTCCCATGGGGAGCGCTGCAGAACCCCGGGTCATTTTGCCAGATTGGCCCACAACAATTGATAAGTGGGGAAAGGCCCATTGTGACATTATAACTATGTGGTATTACATTATAATATCATAACCACATGACATTTGACAAAAATTAGGAGGTGTTGCAAATAAAGAGGTTTTTTGTTTGTAGGAATTGTTTAACCCACTAGTGTCACAAGAAAGCATTTTCTTAAGGTCCAAGTTAGCCATTGGTTTAGTTGTTGTCTGGTTATTCTTAATTTGTTTCAGTTTGTTTATGATTTGTTCTTTAGTTAGTTGTGTTATGTAGATTTTGTGTGTGCGGAGTGCAAGTTTTACAAGTTCTTGAACAGTTTCTTGTATTAGCAAAACATCTTTAAATTTAGTTTTCTTTTTCTTGCAGGAGGTAAAACAGTCAGGCATGTGAAAGGAGCCAACCAAGACACAGTTCATCCTGCCCCCTGCAACCCCCCCCCCATAATGTTGTTTTGCATAAAGTGTGCTGTAGAGCAGTGGTGGCGAACCTATGGCACGAGTGCCAGAGGTGGCACTTAGAGCCCTCTCTGTGGCACCCCCCACACACACATCTAGGCTGACCTGGGCCGCTTGGCACAATGCCCCTCAGTCAGCAGGGAGGACTCAGCTGGCGGGCCTGCTGCCTGTGCTGATGCTGTGCTCAGGGGGGGGGCAAGGCAGAGGAGGAGGAGATGCGAGAGAGGCAGGGTGGGTGGAGGCACTGGAGCAGCTCAGGGCAGAGCAGCAGGTACACGCAGGACTAAAACCTCAGTATTCAGGTTAAATTGCCGTGTTGGCACTTTGTGATAAACAAGTGGGTTTTGGGTTGCAATTTGGGTATTCAGTCTCAAAAAGGTTCGCCATCACTGCTGTAGAGTCTCCAATGACCAACCAGTAGCATAGATGCCACAAATAGCACAAGTAAGTAGGTGGTTGTATCATAGCAAGAGGCCTTGGTATGGCATTGATCAGACTTGCACCCTCAATTGATTCTCCTATGTCGCACTACATCTCACTTATACCATAGCAGAATAACATTTGTGTGTACTATACTAGATGCTCACTGTCATATTGTGGGTTTGATGGGGTGCATTAGCCAAAGAGGATGGACATAATTGGTTTTAAGTCATGGCTAGAGTAAAACACAAGCATCATATTTAACCTAATTGTAACACCTGTGATTCATAAATTATATTCTATGGTTGGCTTGAAGTTGTTAGCTCACATTTCAAGTCTCCCTAGTGCTGAGGCACTGCATCAAGAATATTTCCATTACATCATGCCCCTTCACAAGATGGCTTCAATGATCATTCCCACTCACCATTGTAGTTTCTGCTATTGAACCAAAGCTGTTGATAAATATGTTGCAGGTAACATTTACAGGAGGACCTGCAAGTTGAACAATAAATAGAAAAAAAATTGACAGGTTGTGTTTATTACATATATTAAGGACTGTTGTTTCTGTGCCGGTGGCATTGCCACACTTACCATTGTTGTTTCTGTGACTGATCCAAAACTGTTGATAAAAATATTGCAAGTAACGTTTACTGGAGGACCTGTGGAATGCAATAAGAGTGTTGCAATATAGGTCATAGCAAAGTTCTACTCCGCCAACATCTACTGTAATTTTTTTTGTAGAATAAAAACTGAAAACAGTTGTTGCTGAAAATAACAAAAAGTTAAATTCTACAACCAATTATATTCACATTGATCAAATAATACAGACAAAATTATTTTCCAAGTCTAATTTATCTAATGTGCATCTATTGATGAGTGTATGACAAGTTCTAGTATCACTGGACTCAAAAAAACTCATCAGTTGAACTCATATAGCACATATCCTGACGGTGTCGCACATATGCTATCTCATAGCATGGACACATGTCTATTGAACAAAGCAAACATGTCCATTGAACAAAGCAAACACGTCCACCACAGAATTCCAATTGTTATTAGTATTCAGTTTTTCATAATATTGAAGAACATATTCAGATCCAGTCCCAGCATACCCTAAAGTGGGGGATCTGCCAGAATTTCTAGGCCCACTGCCACTATTCCCTTCCTGCACACTGTCTCCACCACCTACCTGTGTACCCTCCTTGCTTGCAAGCACTCCTTCACTTGTGGTCCTGGCTGTTACTTGCTAGAGAAACTACCTCTGCTCTAGAGTGCAGTTTGTCACACACAAACCTCAGTAGCCCTGTGCTGATGATCATCAGTTTGTTGACTTCCCTGTGAGTTGCTGCACAAAGCTAGTGTGTTCTAGATCAGCACAAGAGTATCATCACTTGAGAAAAGCATGGGAAAGGGACTGTTGGTTAAGATTGCTACTGACTTACCTGTGTCATCATCACTTGCTAGGCAATATTGTTATATTTCAAAATTACATAGTTCTACTATGAACCTTAGGTTCAAAAGTAGAATTCCAATAAAACAAAACTATTTTCTATCCCACAGCAAGAAATGCTACTTCAAGACTCTGTGAGTGTTCCTCAAAGCTCATTCTGTCAAAGTGACCTCTCAAATTAAAAGGACTATACAAAATGAAGCCACAAAAAGACTATGGTCTTCCCGCTAACCGGATGATATTAATGCACAAGCTAAGGTATTGTTTTGGGTTTGACCCAAGCTTACCCTACATGACAAAGAGAATGGTAGCACAATTTAATGGTTACATTTGTCTGTAGAGGAATATATGGATAGTCTCTAGAGGAATATATGGATAGTAAAAGGAAGTGTAGTTTTAGATGCTGAAAGAGATAGAAAGTGAAGAAGGTAGACAACCCCAGTTCTCCACCAGCTGCACTGACTCCAGGTAGAGAACTGGATCAGATCAACTATTCCTTTGCTTATGTATAAAGCCCTAAACAATCTGGGGCCTGTGTACCTATGGGACCATTTCTCTGGTACATTCCCCGGAGATTGCTTCATTCAGCAAATAATAATATGCTGGTGGTCCCTGGCCCACCTGTCATCCAGGCTAGAGCTTTTGCAGCTCTGGCCCCAGTCTAGTGGAATGCTCTGTCAAATGAGACCAGGGTCCTGCAGGATCTTATGCAGTTCCTCAGGACCTATAAGACAGAGTTGTTCCACCAGGCATACTGTTGAGACAGCTATAGTATCACTGGCCTCCCCTTCTTCCATCAATCCCAATCCATTAACCTTCAATGGATTTATTTAATGTTTATCACCCTCTGGAGTCAACTGGTTTGCTCCAACATTCAGAGCACTGGTCAGTTTACTCAATCCAAGTGCTGTCAAGTTCCTATGAAGATTATCCCTTGCATTCTGTGACTACACTTTGTTCTCAGTCTAACTGCACTTCCAAACCTTATTTACATGCGCAATTCTGCACAACAGACAATGGGAAACTAACTAGTTCTTAAGATCTCTTGCCTTGAAAACCCTACAAGGTCACTATAAGTCAGCTGTGACTTGGTGGCAAAAAAGTATGATTGCCCTTATTTAGTGGTCAGATTTAGGGGGTGTTAGAAACAAAAATGTGATTCTGCATGATCCAACTCTCCTTTTTGTAAGACAGAGCCAATCAAGGAAAGCCTTCTTCTTTTCTTTCTTTTTTTTGCTGTGGTAATATGAAGACTACAAGATTTGGCTGTTGTGGTTTCAGACTGTGTAGCTGTGACCTGGTAGTTCTCTGAAGATGCCAGTCACAGATACAGGTTAGTCACAGATACAGTTAGGAGTAGCAGATTAGGAGCAAAAACTACTGGACCACAGCCACCCAACCTCGAAACCCACAACAGCTAGTTGATTTCAGCTGTGAAAGCCTTTGACAATGCATCTACAACATTTATCCAATGGATACTTGTGGCTAGACTATGCACAGAGGAAATTCCCCCAATGTTCATTTTATGTTTCCTTCACAAATCTTTTCTATGCAGTCTTAGGAAGTGAGGCCTGATTAAAACATTATGGGTGAAAGGGGATGGATTTTTTTCTCCAATCAGCTCATTGCTCATTATGGCCCCTTCCGCACATGCAAAATAATGCGTTTTCAAACCACTTTCACAACTGTTTGCAAGTGGATTTTGCCATTCCGCACAGCTTCAAAGAGCACTGAAAGCAGTTTCAAAGTGCATTATTCTGCATGTGCGGAATGAGCCTATGTTCACAGTGGGGGTGGGAGAGGTTCACCACTCTTATATCACGGCTGTTATGCACATGGTGGAAAAAAAGGGGAGTACTCTTTTTTCCACCATTCAAACTGGTAGGCTGGATCTAGGAATATGTAAACCAGGACTATAATTCTCCAGTTATATAGATTCATGTTCACAGATGAATTTTCAATATAAATTTCAATGATCTTAAAATAAGGGAATGATCTTTTTTTAATTCACTTGGCATACTGCCTCTCAGGACATGAAGAGACTGCTTTCATGCAACAACTTTACCCCCCGTCATTGACTTGCTGTTTAATATTTTGTTTTTTCTCTCACTCACTGAGTATTTATGTTATCAATTCTTTCTCTGAGCAACTGGCAAATTACCAAACAATAGGCTTCACTGAGGCAAAAAAAACCCCAACACGATGCCAGAAAGATAAAGTACAAAAGCCATTATCTAAAACTGTTTCAGGGTAAATTATACATACGTGACCTAGTCCAAGGTGTTTATTATCCAGATTTAATCCCATTGACTCAGCATGAAAATGACATTACACCCAGAGGTGAATTATAATCAGACGTGATTTCTTCATAACTCACAAGGCCAAATTGCAGCTTGCTAATATGGAGATAACTGTAACTTTCACATGCCCTTTGCATCAGAAGCAGCAACTTGGGGCACATTGTCATTCTAGGACATGAAATAACAGCCCTGTCACTGCATTTTCTGGCAGTGAGGACACTATATATAGTTCAACCTCATTTATCCAAAAGGCCTAAGGGGTATCAGTGGTTATACAAAGAAAACAGTGCTGTTTACATAGAAATATAATAATGTATAATTGTGGTATAAGAGATATGCTATTCATTCATATACGTTATGTTTACAATTCTCCTGAGGCTATATCTCTTCAGGATACTGTTTGCATAAAAATACTAAATACCCCACTCCTATGTAAAGCTAGTGTATCACAGGAAAAGATTCTAACTTAGCATTCTTCTCAATCTGCTGGTTTTTGTATATGCAGAATTATTTTTATGAGAGTGACAAACATGAAATTTCCCACCTGCACTCAAATATCATTCAGTCTCAGGTGGGTTGTACAACATCTTTCTCTTTGAATATATAACTGAGATATCTGTTCAAATATTTACAGAGCACTGCTAAAAGTTACATTTTTTGCGGTCCCTAAAGGCTGTGGTACTCACTCCACTTTTCATGGAGAGCCACATTCATAATGTGCCATCAACCAAAAGAGACATGACAACCAAGCACTCTGTGCACCATCCCACCAAACACACACATAAATAATAACTACTAATAATAAATATATAACTATAATCATAATCTTTTCATTTACCAGAGTGCCCATGAGGATGTCGAGTTGCCCTCCCCTAACACACACACTGTTGAAGCCTGCTCTTGTATATGTGGTGTGCTGGGAAAATGGCAAAAAGGCAGCAAACAAAAGGGTGCTCTGCTTTCCCACTGCAGGTGCGCACTCTGACTGGGCCATGAGCATTTCTTAGGAAGGCGCACAGTCCCCTCCTGCAGTGGGTTGCTTTATTTCTCTTGCTGTCTTACTTCTTTTCCTGGAGTGAGGCTGATAGGTTAGATGATAGTGAGGTGGCCAAGGTTACTCTGCTTTATGGAAAGGAGAGAGTAAGAAGGCAGCAAGGGAAGTAAAGGGCCTTCCAGCTTCCCATGACTGAAGCCTGCGCTTGCTGTGAGTCAGCCAGCATTGTTGTAAAGCCTCTCCTATCAAGAAGACTGTCCAGTCTGAACTTTCTTTCCTGCTTAGTTGCTCTCTCCTTCCCCCAGCATGAGGCACAGCTGCTCAGGTGAGAGAGTGAGATTGCTCAAGCACATGGAGGCTGGCTAAGGAGAAAGGGAAGTCAAACTACCACCATTCCACTGTGGCCAGCTTGCTAACTGCCAACTGCCTGGGTGTTGGACTAGCACACAAAGTTGGCAGAGAAGGGGAGTGGGGTGTTGGAGAGGATAGGCCCTTCACTTCCATCTCTGGAATGAGGCCCACACATGAGACTTGCAACTTGCATGTCCTTCTGTGGAAGAAGTTTCAAGGTTGGAACCATCAGAGAACCACTAGCCACACTGAACAATGGCCTTACGGTCTTACCCACTTTCCTGAAATTTGGGGTGGGGGTAATATTCCCAACCTTTAAATGGCACCTGGAGTTCCCCCAGAATTACAACTGATCTTTTGACTATGCAAATAAATTTCATTAGAGAAAATGACAGCTTCAGATGGCAAACTCAATGGCATATCATAGATTATAGGGCAGATTCTGCATGGGCCAAAAACAATGGTGTGAAAACAGTGTGAAAACAGTGTAAAAGGATTTGCTCCATTTTCACACCTTTTTCACACTGCTGTTCTAGTATTGTGTGAGAGAGAAAATTCTCTCTGTCAACATTTTCTACCCCATGCATAATTTTATAGACTTCAATCATATCCCCCCTCTGATGTCTCCTCTCCAAACTAAAGAGTCCCAAACGCTGCAGCCTCTCCTCATAAGAAAGGTGCTCCAGTCCCTCAATCATCCTCATTGCCCTTCTCTGCACTTTTTCTATTTCTTCAATATCCTTTTTGAGATGTGGCGACCAGAACTGAACACAGTACTCCAAGTGCGGTCGCACCACGGCTTTATATAAGGGCATGACAATCTTTGCAGTTTTATTCTCAATTCCTTTCCTAATTATCCCCAGTAATGCAGTGAAATAAAAGCAGAACCTATTCCATTAACATGCAACTATGACAAGCACTGACATGCAACTCAGGAGAAAGGTCATAATGTTAAACAGGTGTAGCATCCTGTTCCTCCTTAACTTTTGCACCATAGCAGAACCCCTGCACTGGCCTTAAAGACTAAAGAACAAAATGCAGGGTTTGAGGGTGAGTCCACAATTCAATCACAAGGTAGACAGTGAAAAACACTGTCCCACACATTCTACCATATATTTCATTACACACCTGTACCCCACTATATGACAGAATCCCATTTTACCACTTGCTAGAATGATATAGATATCTAATCCATGGTTAAGGAGCTCACCCTGTTCATCTGCCTGAGTTTAATGACCTGGGCATAACAATGATCTAAACTCACAAAACAGCCATATACATCAAACCCAGACCTGGCTCTGGTATCACTTCACACTACGCCTCTGCAAGCACATTACTTTCCCACAAAAGCAATTCTTGCCTTTAGCTCTGAGATATCAAGTAATAAACCACTGAGTGATGGACATGCATGTGCAAGCCCGTCCATTGTGACTTGGACTGGTACTCAAACAGAATATTGCATTTGTAGTGCAATATTGAGTCGCATGAACTGCCTTTTTATTACACCTCTACAGACTTACTCTAACTGAAGCCTAAAGCCTTACACTGAAAAAGAAATAGCAGCAGCCACAAACAAACATACCAAAGAGTGAAAATCTGTTAACTTAAATCTTCTGAATATATACCAATTAACCCAATTCTGATCACTATGTTTAATTTATATCCACTCAGGGTTACCCTGTTGCTTCAAGAATATACCTGTTTCCTCCCTTGCATGGTATTATTTCCTCCAAATAGACGAAAAGACTTCCTCACCTCAGGGAGAATTGTATTCATTTTTGTTTCACATCCTAAACGTCTCATACTAGCTGCCAAATTACTTTGGATCTTTGCATTGCTTTCCACAGAAGATACCAGCTTGTAGTATCTAGTCAGAGAGAATCACAATGCAAATCACCATTAAATGATTGTCAAATAGATGTATTGCTACAGTTTTTGATGTGAAGGAAGATGCTTGGTGCTGAAATTTAAAACCCAGAGCTGTTGGGTGGGTGGTGGCGGTGCAGCTTGAACACAACTCCACCTGCTCCAAAAAGCTTTCCCACAGAGTGGGAAGCCTAAAAAATGTTTTTAAAAATCCTACCTGAAACTCCTGCATAGGGGAAAATAGAGATATGCCACAAAAATCGCAGCGTATCTCCACCAGCAATCCCGCCAGCGTACAGGAGCCAAAATGACTCTGGCAGCCAACTAAAGTTAGCCCCACTCCCTAAAATGCTCCCCAGAACACCAGCATAGCTTTGGGCATCCCAGGCATGCTGGTGGGGAGCTGGGTGCCCCTGCTGGGCATCCCACAGCTCTGCTATCACCAGCAAGTTTGTCCCTTTGCCTGAGTAAATGCCCCAAAGAGGGCAAATGTGCTGGCAGAAACCTGCGCCACCTTCACCATCTCACCTTCCCAAATTGCACTGCCAGGCTTGTTTTGGAAAATAATCCCCCCTGCCAACAGTCAGAGAAATACCAGAAAATAAAACTTTTCGTGTGTCATAAAATTGAAAGCACATAGCTGAATAGTAGAGCATGTGCTTTACATGTAGAAGGGTTCAAGGTTTCATCCTTACTGTTAGCAAGGATCATAGTTAGCAAGATTAGATAAGACAACTGCTTGGGAGTTTAAACAAATGCAGCCAGTCAGAGGAGTAGACTGTGCTAGGAAAAATAAACCAGTGGCCTAACTATAAGGCAGTGTCATACATTCATAATGGAAGCAAGATCATCATGCAAATATATGCCAACAAAAATCCAAGATAGATTACATCTATACCACTTCATTACCCTTTCATCTCCAATAGAAATCCATCTGTCTGGATGTAACTCTGCATAATAGGTGCCCAGTTACACTGTTTCTGCTAAGAAAAGTGAAAGAAGCTGGGGTAAACATGACAATCAGAATGTCTGCTTTGTCATATGAGGGACATGATTGTCACTATATAGCAGCATTTGTTATGTATTTTTGGTAAACTGAGCATATGAAAAAAATCTAACTAGAGCAATTGTAGAGCAAAGAATATTATTCAGTTAAAAAGTAAATGGTGAAGATTTACTGGCAAAACATAACATGTTGCTTTATTACAGAAAAAGACCTAAAGAGAGAGCTATGGTAGACGGGCCGAAAGAGAGAACGAGTAGCATGGGGTAGGATGGCAGAAACAGAGAGCTGGGATATGAAGAGACAAAGAGAGAGCTGGAATAAGTGGGCAGAGGGAGCTGCGGAAGGAGGGGCAGAAGGAGAGCTGGGGTAGCAAGACAGAAAGTTAAAAACAGAGCTTGAGTAGTGGGGCAGAACCAGAGTGCTGGTGTAGGGGGCCAGAAAGAAAGGTGAGGTGGTGGAACAAAAGTAGAGGAGATTAAGAGAAGGGGTGACAGGATGGAGGATGAGAGGCAGAGAAGAAGGGGGAGAACAGAAGAAAAGGTGGGGGTAATGTCCCCTTGAGTCCCCACTTGCAATGGGTTAGAGCCCATTGTATTTTTTCACACAACAGGCGCCCCATCTTCAAAACCACCCTGCTGGCTCTCCAGCTTTGCAAAGCCAGAAACCTGCTTTGCAAATGGAGTTGTGTACCTGCGGAGGTAAAGAGAACTCTCCCAATCTTTACAGGTATGGTACTGGCTCCTTCCCCATTTGCAAAACTGGGATCCAGCTTTGCAAATGGGGGGGGCGGTGCCTAGTAATTCCTCTATCTTCACAAATACCTTGCTGGCTCCCCCCTTCTTGGCAAAGCTGGGATGTTGGGGGGTGGGTGGGTACAATTTCAGTGTTCGTGCCAGGCACCATTTCCTGTAGCTATGCCACACCCACATCTCTTGCCCTGGGAAGATTAGTTTTCTAGAACTGGTTGTATTTTTTTCACAGAATGGGCTTTATTGGATATGGAGTTGTACCTTCGGGACCCACCGCCTGGCCGCTTCCGGGGTGCGGGGCACTGTCCTTCAGTGGATTGCCTTGTTTCTCCGGGACCGGAGTCAGCAAGTGTGGTGCGGGGATGAAGCCTCCCGGAGGTGCCCGCTTCAGTGCGGAGTACCTCAGGGAGCGCTGCTGTCCCCGCTATTATTCAACATCTATATGCGACCACTTGCTCAGCTGGTGCGGAGCTTTGGGCTGATCTGTCATCAATATGCTGATGACACTCAGCTCATTCTGTTGATGGAGCGGGGAGCGGTTACCGCCCCTGCAGCTCTCCAGCATTGTTTGGAGGCGGTAGCTGGTTGGTTGCAGCAGAGCAGGCTGCAACTGAATCCATCGAAGACGGAGATCCTCTGGCTAGGCTGCGGGGGTGAGGTTGGGGACTTCCAGCCGCCGGTGTGGGAGGGGGTCTCATTGGCGCCGACCTCCTCTGTTCACAGTCTGGGGGTCCACCTGGATTTGTCTCTTTCAATGGAGACCCAGGTGGCCCATACAACCCGGACTGCATTTTTCCATCTTCGTCAGACCCGGCGGTTGGCCCCTTCCTCTCCCAGGCGGATCTGGCCACTGTGATCCATGCAATGGTCACCTCCAGGCTGGACTATTGTAACTCGCTGTACGCTGGCCTTCCCTTGCACTTGATTCGGAAGTTAAAACTGGTCCAACATGCGGCAGCACGCCTGCTCACAGGAGGCGCCTTCAGAGAACACATCCAGCCTGTGTTGCGTCAGCTGCATTGGCTTCCGGTCGAATTCCGAATCATCTTCAAGGTGTGGGTTTTGACCTTTAAGACCTTGTGCAGCCTGGGGCTCTTGTACCTTCGGGACCGCGTCACCCCATATGTCCCATCTCGGCCCCTGCATTCTACAGAGGCCAATTTGCTGGTGGTCCCCGGCCCCTCTATGATGCGGCTGGCCTCCACGCGGGCCAGGACTTTTACAGCACTGGCCCCGGCCTGGTGGAACACCCTTCCTCCAGCTGTCCGGGCCCTGCAGGACCTAGGTGAGTTCCGCAGGGCCTGTAAGACCATGCTGTTCCACCGGGCCTTTGGAGTGTCCAGCTTACTGATACGGTGCCCCCTTACTGCTCTGTGCCTTGGGCCAGTTATATCTCCGTCCCCTCATATTGAGGGGCCCCACCATCTCTCCCCTCATGGGGGTAGGTTTTAAATTGGGGTTGGACGCCTCTTGCTCATTTATGTATTACTGTCATTCGCTGTTTTATGAGTTTTAAGTTATTTTATGGGATGGAGCCTATGTATTTATATTTTGTATGACAGCTCCTGTCTGATATTTAGATAATGTTGTTTACCACCCGGAGCCCTTCGGGGATCGGGCGGTATATAAATTGAATAAATAAATAAATAAATAAATAAATAAATAAATAAATAAATAAATAAATAAATAAATAAATAAATAAATAAATAAATAAATAAATAAATAAAAATATTGCTTAATTTAATAGTTGATACCATTATAGATTTTGCATTTGAAGACTGAGTCTGAAGCATTGAAATTTAAATGTTGAGATGAGAATTTCACATTATGCAATTCTATGTAGAGTTACTCCAGTCTAAGCTCATTGAAAACTGCATGGGATTGCACTGTTAAAATGTGAATGACATAACAGGAATTTTTTGTGATTTTCAAATGGTTGTGAATATTCCTTTCAGTTATAGTATATAATCTAGTTGTTTTCTTAAACCCCCGTGTTTGGATTAAAATTACTGACAGTGCTTTTTTTATCAGCGTAACACTCTTCTAAAACGACTGGAGTCAGTAGGCTTAGAAGAATGCACACACACAGAGAGACAGAAAGCTCTGGTCACCTGCTTCCCACCTGAAGTAGGACTTTAATGTTAACTTCAGAATCAAGCAGAATAAATCCTTCGCTATAACAGCAATTGGAGGGGCTGGTACTTAGTTCCATTGTGAAAATATTTCAGTGGAACTCAGTCAGTTTCTATATTTCACTATGAATCCTAAACTGATTTCCAGAATGTGGTATAAGCTGGGACAGACATTGCGAGTTTGAAAACAGTAAAAAAACCCGGCCACAATAAATGTGCCACACAATGCCAGACTAAAATCTAGCAAGGCTTTAGAATGTATTTCACCATTGACTGAAAAGTCCATTACCTTACTCTGACACAATGCGCAGGATTCCACTTCCAGGCCATATTGTCAAGCATCACACATTGGAAACATTGATATTGCAAATATTTCCTTGTTTGGCCATACTGTTCAAATTATGCTATACCCCACCACTTTCCTGGGATTAAGCTATGCAGAATACAAATGGGAATTACTTCAGAGTAGGCCTGCTTAAGATTGCCTAAAGAGTTTTGGTATGTGTAAGAAAATGGCGCTGTACCTACAGCTCCATCTACTAATGGCAAAATTCAAAGACCCTTGCGTCAGGTAGGGATGCTATCTTGCAGATGAGACCTGTGGATCCTCCAGAATTAAAGCTCATCTCCAAACTACATAAATCAGTTCCCCTGGAGCACATGGCTGCTGTGAAAGGTGTACTCTATGGCATAGTAGCCCACTGAGGTCCCTGTCCTCCCCAGACTCCCCCCTCCCCCAAATTTCCAGGAGTTTCCAAACCTGGATCAGAAAACTCTACTCAGTCCCTCAATGCCCACTGGTGGCTGGGAGAAACCTGTAAACCCTAGCATAAGGATCTCTGCACCAGGAGAAGGCTCTGCCATTAACAGAGACATAAGACTCAAGCTGAAGATTCCACCTTTATTTATTGTAAAGCAGAAAGGCCATGGATCTTCAGGGCTATGGCTAATGATGCTACTGTGGAGTTCTCTTCTATTTTGTTTTTTCATAATAAAAAGTGGGGGAAATGGTATAAAACAACAATGGAGGATTATCTGTAGGTGAAGCAGGAGTCCTAAGCATAAGCAGTGGCGTAGCACCCAGGGGAAGGTGGGGTGTCTTGCGTCAGGTGTACGGCAGTGCGGGGACATGGCGGGGGTGTTCCAGTGTAGGACAAGCATGGGCAGGGCTTCAGCCGGGGTGCAGGGCCCACATGTGCCCCGGGTGCAGTTCGCCCTCACTATGGCTCTGAGCATAATAGATTGCTCTTTTCCAAGAAAAAAAGATGTTAGTTGCTAAGAGCTGCTAAGGCTATACAGAAAGACCTGATGAGCTCTGGGGGGACCTGCACTGAACATGTGAGTAATTAAATTGAGCGTAACAGAATTCTAAGTAGTTCATAGACTGGGGTAAATTCTGAGAAAGCTGTGTTTATTAGGACCTTTCATGACTCATAAAATTGCATTATCGTGGGCTGCTGTAGTTTTAGTGGGTTGATCAGACTTTGAGAAAACTGAGATGGCACAACAGTAGTATCATGTAACAGATAGTGGCAAAAGGTAAACATTTGGTGAATATAAAAACCTTAACCAGTTTTTTTATTTTACCAAATGATGTTCAAAATTATTATTAATTTGCTCTGTGCCTAAATACAAATCCCAATTTGCTTCTGTATCTCATTTTTAAAACAATCTTAATGCTTGAGATGCTTAAAATGCTTGAGAATTAGATTGCCAACTCTGGGTTGGGAAATTCCTTTAGATTTGGAAATGGAGCCTGGTGAAGGCAAGGTAGGGGAGGGGAGGGGCCTCCAAGGGGAGTGATGCCACACAGTCCACCCCCAAGATCAGACATTTGATCTCCCTAGTCTGGAGATCATTGCAATTCCAAGAGAACTCCAGAACTTTGCTGGAATCTGATAACTATTGATAACTACTGAGAATATAGTTTTAATGTAATATCACATTCCTTCATAAGCAGCAATTGCTTCATTAAGCAGTTTTAAATACTACAAAACTCTACTAAAAGCGCTTAAGCAAGACCTATGAGATGGCAGCCACACAGATGCTTCATATCACGGTCTTGATGCCAGACTCCCAAAATGATGAGTTCATAATTATTAGAGATTTACAGTGAACACTAGTTTCCATTTCATTCATGCCTTTTAAAAGTTAACTATGGATAGCTGCTACCGTCTTAGGTTCAGACAACAGAAGTAACATGGTACTCTTCACTGTATCAAGTTCTGTTGTTAAAGGAGCAGGTAAGCTTTGAAGTTACTAAGCTGTTTTTGTTCAGTGTTACTCCTCAAGTAACAGGACTCGGTACAATTAAAAATACTGCTTTATATGTTTTGGTACTTTGAACGAAAACAGGGGGGAAATGCTTCTTTCCTTACCTCTATGAAAACACCCTTTAACATCTCCAAAACAGAATATGAGACAAAAATGTTTATAGCTATCAAAGAAAGACTTGATCCAGAATGAAAGTTTTCAAATGATCTTGTTTTACCATTGGTTTTGAATACTTCCATCTTTAACAATAAATACGCTAATCCTAATAAGGAAAATCTAAACACAGAGGTTAAAATGCCCACAGTGATTACTTAAGTCTTTGCCTGAATCCTCTATAAATATGAAATCTGTAAGCCCCACAGACATCCTGGTTGATGGATATATATCAAGTGTCTTCTGCTCATCAATTGTGATTTCAAGTCCATTCCTAAAGTCCTGTGTGACAAATCAGTTCTTCACTTAAAATGTAATTGAATTTTCTATGGATGTGCATATTTTATGCCTGTATTTTTATATCTTTCACTTAACTATCTCTCAGTAGTGTTCCTTAAAAGAATTTGTGGGGAATAAGCTAGAAATAAAAGGAAACCAGCATCAGAATGAAGAATTCAGGAAGAGAAGTGACTTGATAAGCAACAAAACAACAAAAACAACACACACTTCACAGCTACTTTTTCAGGAGAACAATGTGTTCACTTTAGACCTCCAGGTAAAACGAGACAGTTCAGTACAGAAGAGCAAACTTCTGGAGTTCATATGATTAAGTGATATAAGAAGAGAACAAAATTAGAGGAAACATCACTTTTTCAAGGATGATTTCAATAACTCTGGAGACAAAACAGTTGACGCTGAATTGGATTCATTTCCAAATGCATCCTATCCAGATCTAAATGACAAATATCTAAATTATGAAAACACTACACAATAGTACTAAATGCAATATTAATTCACATCATCAATGTTATGAATAATATCTTCTGCCCGGGTCTTTCATGGATACATTTTACACCCTGATTTAACACTTGTACGCTTACAAACACCAGCTTCCAAATGAACTTGACAGAGTCTTGTTATATACTTCTGCAGGCTAATCCTAGTATGGTCTTTAATTTTTTTTTTACAATTGAATTTAATAGTCATTTATAGTGCATGGTTATGGATCAACATATGTTCATGTGAGTTAAGTGAATTGTCTCAACTTTAGATTAGCTCTATTACTAGCATTATCTGCTGAAACCAGTAGAATTCCACAGATCTAAAACCAGATCTAGCAGCATGTCAATCACTTGATATCACATCACTTAATACATGTGCCTAGTTCACAAAATATGTTCATTATCTGATGACTGCAGCAACAAGTGGCAAATTGCCTGTGTGAATAGACATCACAGACGTAACACTACATATAGAGCACAGTTCACCACCTCAGATACTGCTAAATTCACATGCAACAATCCTGAAGAATAAGGCAAAAAAGTGTAGGAAAATAAAAGATGCAACTAGGAACTAGGCCTTGATACCTTATACCTGAATGCTCAAACTGACTCTGTGGAAAAGTATTGTGATTTTTAATCTGTGCAGAGTTTCTATGGTATTTAGTCTGTGATGGCTTCTCAACATATGCAGAGAATCATTTGAATAATTGTGCGATGAACATGCTTCTGAGAACAAGGCCACAGAAAAGACTAAGCTAATACACTTCAGAATCATCTTGTAACTAAAATGGTAACTAAAATGAGAATCATTTGAATAATTGTGCGATGAACATGCTTCTGAGAACAAGGCCACAGAAAAGACTAAGCTAATACACTTCAGAATCATCTTGTACATTTAACCAAACTTCTATATTGCTGACTCCCAAATAATTTAATTGGGCTTACCTTTAAAATTTGGCCTTATTCGTGCATCATAACCTGATGTCCGTCCCATTAATTTGTCCAAAAAATCTGAAGGAGACAGTGTCTGTGAAGGGGATTTCCCAGATCTGGAATCATGTTCTTTACAGAAAGACGTCCTAAACATATTATTAGCTAGCATTAGCAATTATTCAGCTCCTGTTATATTCCCATGTGTATTTTGTGCAGCAGAAACTGACACTACTTTCCAAAAATTCAAACATTGGTAACAAGAATAAGTCTGTTATGGTTATATTTATATAATTTGTCAAAAGCATTACACTTTGTTTAAGGAATCAGATTGGAAACGAGAATGATTTTTAAGAGGTGTGTTCAATACAAGCTTTCAGTTTATTGTCAAAGGTATTGCTATTACAGCATCCCATAGTAGTATGTGTCACATGCAGTCCATTATAAAATGACTCTGTATTACATGTTGATTTGATAGTGGATTCAGAAGACTGATTGACAGAAAACCTATCACATAGCAATTAGAAACCATGGCTTTGTTAGTGTCCAAAACAATATACAAGCACCAAAGCTATAAAATCTTAAAAGGCATTAATTAAGTGACTTGATTCTTCATCAATTCTGTTTATTTCCTCTAAGAAACAGAGAGATGTGAGGATTTTAATCTTCTATCAGCCTGCATCAAGCAAGGATAATGGCTCCTTCTCATAATATTCATATCAATTTAAATCTTATTAGGTATTAATTGTGCTCCCATGCTGTCATAGCATTGTGCATACAGAATGTTAGGCATTTTCCCCCAAGACAAAGAACAAGAGGCACTTGAAATGAACAAATCTGATTCATAAGGAAATTAACACTGTCTCACAGACTTTAAAATATTTCACTGTGTCAAAACTATTTACTTTATTTGGTGTCTTTTTAAACAATCCATTTACTAGGGATCAAAAGAAATCCTCTCAAAGAGTCTTTTTATAACATGCTATGTTTTAATGCTAGTTTTAAAAAGTGATAAAATTGATCAAGCATGAAGAGAGAGCAAAGAACAGACATTAATATATAAAATGAAGAGGAGATATATATACATATATTACATTGTCAGCAAGACATTCCACTTTCCTCCTGCACTACAAAACAGCAACATGTTCCAAACTCATGCACTTTTATAACATTCCTTACTCAGATTATATATTGTTGAATAGGATAGGACAATACATTTAAACAATTAGAGTGAAAGAGCTGGCATATCCTAGCAATGAGAAGGAATATCTGATAGTAAAACTGGATAATCACTTATTGCACTGATTTGGAATAATCACTTTTACCGATTTGGAATAATCTTTCAAAAATCACCAACAGTTTCACTGAGATGCACCAACTGTGATATGCCTGCACATTTCAAATTGTTAATATATTTACTATTTCATGCCTGTTCTACATATTCTCTCCACTGATGTACCCCAAAGAAATTATCATATATTGAGATCCCGCTAAAATGCCAATTTCTTCATCAAACTTTTCTCTTTGTTCACCTATAGAGATTTTAGTTGAACTTGTATGACCTACATACATTAAACTGACCTAGAAATATTGCTGAAAATGATCAGACTTCATTTTAGATTCCTTTTTTCAACAAGTAAATATCTACCCCTGCTGCACCACTCTCTTATGCCCAGTGGCAGTTAATCCAGAGTGATTGTCACCCTCAGATTCCTTATTCACAACCAACAATGTGCATCAGAATTACTATCTCACATACAAATAAGTGTGGAAATTCACCATTTCCCTACCCTTAAGTTATTCTGATGATGAGTACAGTTGGGTAGCTAATGAACCCTAAATGGTAACTAAACAACTTTAAGTCATCATGAGTGTATATCCTCAGACAAATATTTCTATTTGCTGGTAAACTGATTTGACTATCTCACAGGAAAGAGAGGTACTAATTGAAAGATTTCAGTGGGAAAGATAGGGGGGAAATATGTTTAGTTTCATCATGTATAAGCATTTCAGCCTAGAGGAAACAGCCCCTATGTCACTATCACACAAACTTGTGCAGCATTTTTAACAGTGTTACCAAGCAACGGCTCTTTTCGCATGGAAAAGCTGTCTTTATACAAATTAAAAATGAAACATTTATAGACTCAGCAAAATAACTTATCTGTTATATAAGTCTCATTTCTATACTTTTAACAGCAGTTTATACAGCATTGGGGTTTACCTACCTGAAGTAGTGTGTCTCTAAGAAAAAGGCAAACAAGGCTGTCAAAATGTTCACTAGCTGCCGGTTCATTCCTCCTGTTTTCTGCGTTGAATGTGGAAAAAATATCCCAGAAACGATTCCAGAGCCAACCAAGGGGGAGGGGAGAGAAAGTACTATGTCTTGTCTAAATTCCCAAATCCAACAATAATTTAAATTTCTTTAAAAGCAGAAAAAGAAGGCTCGCATTTGTACCCATTGAAGATGGTAAAAAATCAGAAGTACCAGTCCTTGGAATCATTGTTAGGTTAAACCCAGGCTCATTCCAAGCAGCCAACACAATAGATACAAAGCATCTGAACTGATGATTCTCTGCTTTTACACAAATGCTGAATCCCCTCCTCCCCCCAATCCCAAATGCTTCTCTACCTTAACATCATGCAAAAAGGAATAACGCTGCCACGTTGGTTTGTCTTCAGGAGCAGATTTTATTTCCCTTGGGCTTAAAGATTGGTATTTGTATGAATCATCGTTAAAATGGGGAGGACTCTTTGCCTTCCCCACCTTTTTTTCTTATCAGCAAGTTATAAATATCGTAAGGGAATGATTGGTGTGGGGTTCTAGAAAAACCTATGCTCTCTGTGCCGGAATGAGAGGAAATAGTGGTGATGTTACACTGACTATAAATTTCAGCACTTGGACAGCTCCGTGCTCAGCTTGTGCGCATGCTTCAGTGGCTTCATCAAACGTGACTGGAGTTCAGAGACGTTTCCTCCTCCAGAAACAGGGACTCCCGTCCCATCCCCTGTTTTTAAATCCATCTGCTTGCCACAGATCAGCAAGTATGTAAATTCAAATAGCTTCGTTAATTCTGAGGACACACATGATCACATTGAGGGCATATTTTTACAGACATCTGCCACTTTACACTGTGCATTTGGGGACAATAGGGGAAATGAAAATAAGAGGCACAAAGGGTGGAGGGTAACTTAAGGCACTTAGGAAAAGAGGGTAAAAAGAATCAAAAGAGTGCTTGCAAAATTTAAAAAATGAAATCATGCTTTTAGGGGTGGGGAAGGGTTGGTTCAATTCTTGGCCTCTCCAGTTAAAAGGATTAAGTAGCAGGTGACACGAAAAATCTCTTCCTGAGATCCTGGTGAGCCACTGCTAGTCAGAGCAAACAATATTGACCTTGCTGGACCAATGGTCTGATTTCATGTGAGGCAGCTTCATGGGTACTGATGGGTATTCATATAATTGAGACATCAGTTATTCACACACCCTCCACTTCATGGCAGTTTCTGCCAGGGTTAAGACTGCCAGAATGAAAGGAACACAACAAAGGGAGAAGCTGGGCTTCCTTGGGGGATGACTCTAAGAAGTGCTTGCTTGATTGTGTGCCTTTCTCAGTCTGGCTGTGCCTGATGTGGATGTGGAGGGCCAAAAAGCTCCCTAGATGGGGGTAGGGAAATAACCCTTGTTTTGGAGTATGGCCTGGGAGGAGGCCAGTCATCCTCACCTAATCTGCTGGGAATTAAGATACCTCTTACTTATTTGAAACAGGGAAGGAAATAAAAGCAAGAATAAGAACAGATAGAAACATGAACTTGTAACAGATAGAAACATGAACTTGTCAGAAATAGGGATGCATCAATTACACTGGTTCTGAGAGAAAGCACAAATGGCAACTTTTGGGATAGTGGAAAAGGAAGGACTGAGGTAGGTAGACCCAGCAGGGATGGGTGTTTCAAACAGCTAATCATAATGTTCCATGTCTTCTGCTTCGAGTCTGAAAATGCACACACCCTTCATCATGAGGCTTCCTCAGAATAGATATCCAGCATTTTAACACTGAGGGCTGCTCTGGCAATGGAGCCAGCTGCCAGAGCAAAAGTAGACTAATGGTCCATTCCTTATGGGCATTCTGCAGGGGAAAATGACAACTCTGCAAGCCATAGAGAGCACAGAAAGCATGCCAGAGTCCTCACCAATCCCCCATATCCAATCAATGGCAGCCAATGTGGCACACAGGGGTGTATCTGAACACTGTCCACCAATCTGGCCACAGATCTTCAACACCACTCCCCTCTACATGGAGAGCCAAGGGACAGGGAGGAAATACCCAGCAACAGCATACACTCAACAGAGTCACTGGATCTGCGTGACCCCCCCCCCCAGCCAACAGGGTAAATGCAACTGTGAAAAGGAAGGACACCCACCCATACCCCAACAAGGAGCTGTTTGGCAGCAAGTGCTGTCCATTTGCAACCACCCCCAATCCTAGCTACATACAGCCTCCCATGACAAAGCAGAAATTACAAAAAAATACAGAAGCCAGGTCTGCACCCACAACACTTGAAAAGAGGTGAGAGGTGGCCAAAAGCCCTGGGACTGACATTATGGCCCTGCAAACCACAAAACGGGATAGGATGGTCCAGCCAGTGGGCCTACCTGAAGATTCATCATTGTGTCAGGGATACTAATACTATAGAATCAATACTATAATTGTGGGCAAACTAATGCATTCTGTGCTCTAAATTGTCAGAAGTAAGAACATAAGAACACCCATGTTGGATCAGATCAATGTTCCAGCTTCAACAACATGTCCCAACATCACTGAAGCCAACATTTTTCATGATCACTGGTTCCTCTAAATACTACCTTGTGGCCTATTTAGACTTCAACTTCTAGACTTCAACCAGGCATACAAATCACTACATTGTAACAATGTCCATCACAGAACCATCTGTCCATATTCCTAAGGATCAATTATTCTACTTCCTCTCCCCTTCCCAGGAGCATTAGAAAATATCAGTTCACCATCTGAGGAATGAGTCTCTTCTGAGGAATTATTTTCTTACACTCCTCCTATCCCAAGATCTTCAGTCTTCCTGACAGCAGATGAGCTATCAACATGGGAGTAAGATCATTGTATCAGATTCCTGGAAGTCTCATCTTTGTACTTGGCTGCTGCTGTAAGCGCTTTCCCATCTGTAACCTTATTCCTGGAGAGTAAGGAGCTCACTATACTGGGCAAACAAGCACAATGTCATGGGCTTCCCAAAGCCAGTCAGGTTTCCTCAGATGAGGAATACTGGCATGATGATGCAGCTTCATCAGAGTCTCAGCTGGCTGAATCTCCAGAGCCACAGTTGGTTGAGTCCCATGAGTAGCCAGAAGTCACACAGGTGGAAGACAATGCTTACCCAAGCCAAGAGCAGGAGGACAGGGCAGACAGTCCTCCCAGCTCACCTGGTTCTGTGAGGCAGCTCAGACATCATGGTTATCAGGCAGCTCAGACATCATGGTTATCAGGCACTCAATGCCAAAAGGTGCAGTGCCCATTTGGAGGCTCAGAGGGACATTGTGAGTCAGCTCAAGATTCAGACTGAGCAGGAATGCAGGCTTGTAAGAGGCAGCTGTAACAGTAAGATTTGCAGGAGCAACTTTGGGAAACAGTCTGATAGTTTTTGCAGCGCCTGCTCTCAGATTGAACATTTAGGATTTATGGACCCAGATGTATTGACTGACCTGCCCCTTGCTTGGCTTAAGAACATAAGAACATAAGAACAAGCCAGCTTGATCAGACCAGAGTCCATCTAGTCCATCTAGTCCAGCTCTCAGCTACTCGCAGTGGCCCATCAGGTGCCTTTGGGAGCTCACATGCAGGATGTGAAAGCAATGGCCTTCTGCAGCTGTTGTTACCTGGTCTGTTAAGGCTGGTGCACCTGGTCTGTTAAGGCATTTGCAATGTCAGATCAAAGAGGATCAAGATTGGTAGCCATAAATTGACTTCTCCTCCATAAATCTGTCCAAGCCCCTTTTAAAGCTATCCAGGTTAGTGGCCATCACCACCTCCTGTGGCAGCATATTCCAAACACCAATCACACGTTGCGTGAAGAAGTGTTTCCTTTTATTAGTCCCAATTCTTCCCCCCAGCATTTTCAATGAATGCCCCCTGGCTTGTACAACTTGCACTTGACTGCTTTTCCTCAGGACTTGAAGTAAGCCCTCTCTCTGCCCGCTTCTGCTAGCCAGCTGTAACTTGAAATTTCTGTGCACTCAGCAAGCCGTGACACACAACTTCTGTCCATAGAACTCTCTATATAATATACCAGAGGGCCCCCATCCCCTTTCTGGGTGTTTACTTTTGTGACTTTAATGTTAAGGTGTTTATTCCAGATTATGTAGTTGTCATGTTTCACAGATTTTTAAATATTTTATCATGCATTGCTGCAACATTCATAAACAAAAGAAGTATTCCTATTTAATTGTCATTTTTCATGATAAGAATTTGGAGGTAGAAAAGAGAATAATAAAGTCAAAAGTGGTATAATCAGTGTATGGTTTTTTTAAAAAATTAAATATTCATAAGGAAACTAGATATTTTAAGAACAACATTTAAAATTTTGCAAAGCCCCATTTGAGTCATAAGTCATATTAAATTCACTGTCACAGAGACATTTTTCCTATTACTTCTGCACTAG
Organism: Sphaerodactylus townsendi; assembly: GCF_021028975.2. Lineage (NCBI taxonomy): Eukaryota > Metazoa > Chordata > Lepidosauria > Squamata > Sphaerodactylidae > Sphaerodactylus > Sphaerodactylus townsendi. Next base: position 85,633,420 of record NC_059428.1, read on the forward strand.
CTATTTCCGTCAGTTGATCAGATATGGGCACCTTTGCACTCTTCTCATTAGGAAATCATTTTACATTGTCCCATCTTGGACCACTCCAGAGAAGATTCTCATTTCCACTAGAGCTGAGCTGGCTTCTGGTTGTCGCTAGATTAGAGACGAATGAAGAGCTCATTTCCTTCCTAGCACAACAGCACTTCTGCTCCTTCACATACCACACAAAGCCTTATCATATGGAGGGGGATTCATCAATTCCTATCATCTCCCCATAGTTTAGTAATGCAATTTTGATCTGATCCAACAAGATCTAAGGTTGAGGGCAGCAACAGTATCCATCCCGGCTGGCCTCCCTTTCTTTCCCTCCCCTCTTGGTTGGAGTTTTTGTTATTATCAGTCGGCACCTAATCTAGAAATTGGTTTTAAATGCATAGTTATATATATATATTGTTTTATTGTTATGATACTGAGTTTTGGAAATGTTGTAAGCGAAAACATACAGAAAATCTACTAAATGAATAAGTGAATGAATAACTTCAACACTGTCATCAGTGCCATCAGTGGCAAAGAATCTCCTTTTTCAGTCCAAAGCTGTGCCTTACAAGTCCTTTTCTAATGAGCCCTTTTCTAGTCCCCAGATTGGTCTGCATTGTTCACAGCGCCAAGGAAGCTGATTTGTAGACCCTAGAGAAACAAGCCATTAAACTTCCATTCCTTCTTCCCAAAATTGACATTGACCCGTGCTGTCATTGGTTCTCATTTCTTCCTCCCTGCTGCCTCAGTTGTATCAGTTCTTCTGTTCACAGCAGTGGGAGCTTTTACATGTTACCCTAGCCAGGTGAAACATACCTGTCCTCTGAGTGTATCCATGCATTGTTTATATGATCTAACTATATAAGTGAGGATTTGATGCACAGATCAGCACTTCACTAAGAGGGCATTGCAGACACCATTGAAGGACCCATCATTTGGCCTTTTCCCAGTGGTCGGTGATGACACTTAGCCTCATGGCTTTGACCCAGCTCAGTGGATGGTCATATAAATATTACTGCAACTGTACAGATACCAGCTGCAGAAAAGCAATTCCCACTCATTTAAAGGGCCCTTGTGTCTGAAATGTATCTGGGGTGCTTTTGATGTTCCTGTTGCCCTAGCTTGTTGCCAGCTTCTTTTACTCTCTAGCTGATGGGTTTTTTTATTCTTTAGATGCCACAATTGGTTTGCACTCAAGAATCTAGCATCCTTATAAATTCTCCTATTATCAATCATTTAGGCCACATTTTTGGATTCAGCAGTGAATGATGAAAAGCCCTGGGCTCATGGGTCGTGTAAAGAGCATGGGTTATCTGAAGGTCAGCTGTGAAGTATTCCCCATGAGCTATCAGACTTTTATGCCCCCATCTTGGTAGCTCTCTGTCCAAACAGTGACTCCCATCTACCCTGCATTCTCCTAATAAAGTTAGCATTGTTGACAGTTGTTTGCAGGATCCAAACAGTGTTGGGTCTGGCAGTCACTGTCAGAAGCAGGATCTGCCAGGAGATGTAGAGTGCCATATTACAGATTTATAGGAACACATTTTCCCACTTAAACTCTGTATATATGCATAAAGCCTGTAGGAAGTACAGTATATGCATAAATCAACAAAACACAAGTTACCAAGTAATGTTGCAAATTTCAGTTTTGTTAGTTTTGTCATTATCTTAGAAATGTTACATCTGAAGTTTTCAAGCCAAACATAAAATACAATGTATTTTATTCTTCTGATGAGAAAACTCATAGAGGTTATGAAACATGTTGAGCAAGGATGACCCTCAGTCTTTGAGGATCCTTTAACCTTGGCCCTCTGCACATAAATTGTACTCTCACGGATCCTCTGTCAGTCAAAGGAAAGGTCCTGTCACTATATGCTCATGACAGTTGGTTGTTCATGCTAGACAAAATTGTTGTAACCATTTGCCATGCATTTCAATGACTTAGAGTGATGGTTTAAGTGCACCTTTCATCTGTCATGCCAACTAAAATTATTTCTTACAAAATATATCCAAGCTCAGAGAGCAACAATACCTAAGTAACTTCAATGGTGAGGTATAACTATTCATGTCTCCATTTTGTCAATGATCTCCATTTTACACAGTTCTCTGCTGGCTATAAACAGAAAGGTCAAGCTGTAAGCAGAGACATCTGGGTCCAGATCCCCATTCAGTCACAAATCTCACTTAGCAAATCACTCTCTATGTCAGTCTAACCTATCTCCCAAGGTTGTTAGGTGGATAAAATGGAGTAGAGCGCCATGTAAGTTGACCTCATTTCCTCTGAGGAAGGGCTGAACGAAAGTGATCAGCATTCAGTTTTATATTATATTTTTTCAATTTATCATAATTAATACTTCTTGTCAATCCCCCAACAGGCAAAACACAAATCACCCACTGAGATATGCAAAGAACACCTTGCTACAGAGTTTAATCTGAACAAATATGGACAGTTTTCTGCTGGTGGGGGCACACGCAACTTCCAAACATTGTATGCAGCATTAACAAAGAAGAGAAGATGGAAAGTTGCAAAAATACATACCATTGACTTCTCCATGGAGTAGCCATTACCAGGCCCACACTGCTGAATCCAGGACACAGCTTCCAGATACCAGACAGTTTGGAGCCTCTTGTTTTAGAAAGGAGGCATTGTATGTTTCTTCAACAATAATATCCCTTCAACATATCACAAATGAAAATACAGTGGGACACACCAAGGATCATTTTCCAACCCTCATTGCACCTTACTGATGACTGTGTTCCATTTGCAGCATGCTGTATGCCTTTACTCAACAACAGCCTTTCCTGCACTATTTTAAAAAGTGTTTTATTTTTGAATCAATAGATTTGCAAGGGGGAAAAAAATCAAAATTGCCGTGTAGTCTCATATTATTAATTGTTCAAAATGTACCTCACTGGTGTGTGAAATAACTGGGAGGTCGGAAATATGGTGCTTTTATGCATTCATATAGTTGTACATTACAAACACAGTACAACCACTTTCTCACTCAAATATTTAAACTCTATACAACCTGCAGAAGGAAATCAATCCCAGAAGAATTACATACTGATGCAATTTTAAATAAAGTTTTCTCCAAAGATATTTATCAGGACAAAACAGGGACAGAGGTTTACCAGAACTGTCTCTAGTAAATAAGGATAGTTGAAGCATGTGTAACAAATCCACCAAATACAACATTTCAAATGAGCAGTTTGGTTTTAGCAATCAGACAGATGTTTACCAGAAGTAACAAGCATCAGCATAAACCAATAACAGCACTTGGGTGCAAAGGCAAAGTTGAAAAATAATAATGCCATTTTCACAGACAGCCATTAATAAATGTAGTACAAAAATGTAGAGGACTTGAAGGTAATTCAATGTGACGGTGAGTTGAGCTAGGGATAAAAACATTGAGTCTGGCCTGCTTGTTGAACTGTATGATAAAAAGGGTAATTGAGCAAAAGAATCTAAAATTAATATAAATTCATCCATCTAGATTGTCGCATGGGGAAACCAAAAGTATTAACTACAGTTCTATTTGCAAGGCCATTCAAGTCACAGTGTGGGTTAAAAGTGGGTTTGATTCCCCATTCCTCCACATGAAGCCTGCTGGGTGACCTTGGACTAGTCACAGTTCTCTCTGAAATCACTTAGTCCCTCCTACTTTACAAGGTGTCTGTCATGGAGAGGGAAAGGGAAGGTGATTGTCAACCGCTTTGAGACTCCTTAAGCTTAAGGTAGAAAAAAACTGGGTTATAAAAACCAACCCTTCTTCTATATAGCTTGCTTTCAGATCAAGCAATGACTAATCATTAAAACCCTTGATAGTTCCTCTTTTGTTGTTGTACCATGTTGTAGATAACTACTCCATGTTGTGTACAGCTATTCACAGTTGCAGATTGGTACCCAGATAAGTGTCTGACTGAGACAACATGGGGCAGCAATTGGCATAGTTCACCCCACTTAGAGATTCATGCACTGTAAGAAGACACACACCAAACCAGAACTCCCCAAACCAGACTGTTAACATTAAGGCTATAAAGCAACAAATAAAGCTCCACCCCCCACTCCAAAGGCAGTCTTCCATATCTCTGCTATGAACTTACCTAAAATGAAGTAACTTGAATGATCCTCCTGGCTTCCATTGCTTCTGACACTCCACGGCTAGCTTTTTCCCTCTTCTAGAATGTATAAGCACTCAGACTTCATGCATATAAACATTCAGGCACTTCAGATAGGCAGCACTTCAGATAGGCAGCATGGAGAAGAGGAGTAGCATCAATCATCATTCCATGGTGAGACTCGGGGGCCTAGAGTATGGCAACTCAGGCTGCTTGACTTTGACACAACAGCCCATTTCCCAGGGCATAAGTGGAGACAGAATAGAAGACCAACAGGAGAATGGGGAACTACTGGCAATGGAACCAAATGAAGAGCTTTCAGGTTACTTCACAGCAGTTCTGCACACAAAATCATTCCCAGGAAAGAGGTCAGAACTCAGGCAAAGGGGCATCCCAACACTATTTCCTCCTCCATGCAGGCAACGAACAGAGTCCACGGAAGCAATGAGGGCTGTTGTCGCGCCTTTTTCATGGAGGTGTGGAGGTTTTTTTGCTACTCATTTCCCTCTGCTGCATAGCTATGTGGGCAGGCAGGCATGGACCTCCACAGCTATGCTGATGTCCCTGTGCCCCTGCGTGGCTACACAGCTGAGAGGTGGGGACTGTAAAAAAAGTGCTGCGTGGCTGAGTAAAGTGCTGCCTGGGCAGCTGTTTGCTCACGAGCAGCTGCAACCCGCATTAAAACCAAAAAATCACAGATAGTGTGAGTCTCAAAAAAACCATTTCAGGGGAGTTAACATGGGGCAGTCTCACTTTAGGGGCAAAGCCCCCACCGAAATAGGCTTTTCCCCATCCCCAGCCCAGATGTATTGGCCATGCAGAAAGGGCCCAAGTTGTACAGTCACCATCACTGGACAAGGCCCAGGCAAGTTCTTCCTCCATCCAGGATGTGGCAGTGGAGAGGTCCTTTCCAAGGCTGCTTTAGCCTAAATGCCTTCCCCACCTTTGACTGACAGAAACTAAGGCTAGTGTGATGGATTAGACTTCAACAGGGGGCGTTTTCCCACTTACCTTCTGCCCCACGCTACTGTAGGCAAGTAGCATGGGGTCCCCCGGCACTCCCCACTACAGGAGCGGCGACAACACAGCTGCCCCGATGCTGCCGCTGTCGCGCCCCCTCAGCGCACATCATTCCTGGCACTCTTCCAAACGGCACCTTTGGACATTTGACTGGCGCAGAGGCGTGGGGTCAATTAAGAGCTTCTGAAGGCGCTGCGTTGCCAAGAAATAGCCAGTCACCCTGAGAGTAGCGTGGGGCATACGGGGGGTCGTGGCAAGTGGGGAAACACCCAGGGTTAATTTGAAAAGGTGCAGTTCAGCTTAAGCAAGAACACCAAGTGTTAACCAGAGCACAACATGATTGGCTTACTGAAAAGTAGTAGCCAGGAGCAACAGATAGGGTGTGTGGGCTCATATAAAAGCAGGAGAAGCCTGTCAGGAAGAGAGATTGGGAGATTTTGAACAGATCGGAGAGATCTGAAAGAAGTTTGTGAGCTTGTGTGACACACAAATCATGTCAGTCCTCAGATTCAACCAGGGAGATCGTGTCTAAAGGCAGAGAGGGAGAATGGTTGGTGGCCTGTGTTCTCAAACAGATGTCAGACTGAGAGGAAAGAGCCTTGTTTTCACCAGAAACTAGGAGGCCTGGTGGTAATCCACTTGCAATGCCCTTTGCAGCTGGGTTTTACTGTGCGGAATAGCAAAATCCACTTGCAAACAATTGTGATAAGTGGATAGAAAGTGCATTATTCTGCATGTGTGGAAGGGGTCTTAGTAACTTTCTTAAGGTTACCAGAATTAAGGGAGGTGGTGATTCTTATGGTAGCTGAATTAACTGAAAATGTTTTATCCAACAATTTTTAAATCAACCCTAATTGATTGTTGAAATGGTTTGGATTTTACAGAAAACCAATTTTATTTGGGCGGTACCACACTAGTCAAATGTTGTATTGCATCTCAGCAAAATGGGACAATCTGTAATCTGTTCAATGATCTCATTCATGGATCTATACTCACAACAACCTCATTACAAATAAACACATTCCATCTTTGGCTCTATTAGTGTGGTACCTCTGGCCCCCTGTCTCAGTACAGGAAATTGCTGATCTGATAAGCGGTCTAAAGAAAGCGGCTGGTCCAGATTCAATTATCCCGGAGATTTTGAAATCAGATCTGGAGTGGTGGACCCCTCTCCTGGCGGCAGTGTTTACCATCATTAATAACACAGGTGTTATCCCAAACAGCTGGCGATTAGCCGTATTAGTACCAATCTACAAAAAAGGGGAGACCCTACTGATCCTTCCAATTACCGGCCAATTAGTCTACTATCGGTAATTGGAAAGCTCTATTCAAAATTATTATTGATTAGATTGCAAACTTGGCTGGATCAAACTAAAATCATTGGACCTGAGCAAGCAGGATTTTGTAGAAATAAGTCAACCTTGGATCACTGTTTAGTACTCTCCCATCTGGTAAATAAGTATGCTACTACAAAGGCTTCTAAATTATTTGCTGCTTTTATTGACCTAAAAGGAATAGCCTTTGATACCATGACAAGAAATCTCCTGTGGGACAAGATGAGGTCACTGAATGTTGACCCCAGACTTCTATTCCTGATCAAACAGTTGTACACACCAACACTGTTTGTCTAAGTTAGATGTCTCAGGGGAAGGTCAAGTTAACCAGCAGAATTAGTACCTCCCTCGTGGGGGTTAAACAAGGTTGCATACTGGCTCCTACTTCTTATTCAATTCTATTCCTCAATGATTTACCTCATGCTTTCAGGTGTCTGTGAATGGGCATAGTCCTAAATTACATCTTACCCATGTTCCTTTAATCGTTGTATGCAGGCGTTGCAGTGTTATTGTCCTTTGTCCAGTATGTGGCCTTAGACGCCTACAATGTACAGTTTTATGCTAATTATGTATGGAAGGAGAGAACAGGACTGGAAATTAACTATGCTAAAAACTAAAGGTTCTCATTTTTTGCTAAGAGTTGGAAGCCTCATGTCCTGGAGAATTAAGAGGCCACAAAATTGAGCAAGGTCAAATATTTCCGGAAATACCTTGGCATTAATTACTATAGGTATAATTCTGTCATATTGGTCCTCACAGCTGACTTAGCAGTAACTACCTCGGCACATACCAACATTAACAGCAATATATGGCTTTTTTTTATAGTAAAGGCAATCAATACATTTTCCCTGCGGCTTTGAAGGTTTTTGAGGCTACAGGATTGGCTCCCTTGCTACTGTATGGTTCTCCCATTTGGATTTCGGCAATAAATAAATCATTTAATTTATTACATTCCAAATTCCTTCGGAAACTAATGGGGCTCCCTAGATGTGTGCCTTATGCTGCGTTGTGCATTGAGATGGGCCAAACAATTCTAGAAACCTTGGCATGGATAAGGGCCATAAAGTATTGGCTGCATATACATTTTCTAGTGGGATCCAATAGCTATATTCCCTCTCTGTTATCAGATCACTTTATTTCAGAATGGTATACTTTGATCTTTAGAAAGGTTGAAGCTATTGGTTTCCCCTTGGAATCACTCCTTATGCTCACAAAGGTGGAAGCCTTCAGACTAGTTAAGAATAGGCTCTTGGATCTTGATTTTCATAATTTGACTCATGCTGCCAAGACAACCTGTTCTCCGACTACATTATTAATCCCATGCGAGCGTGGAATTATGGCAGCATATCTTCGTCTGCTGATAAATCCCACCCAGAGGAGAGCCTTGGCTACTGCAAGATGTAATGTGCTGCCATCAGCTCTGCTGGAGGGAAGATTTAAGAATATGGAATGTTCTAAAAGAGTTTGTTCATATGATAGGACTACGGTTGAAACACTTGACCATTCTTTGTTTCTATGCCCTAAATACAATAAGATACGCATGAAATACATGAATTCCATTTTCTTGAAATGTTCTCAGTGGCATGAGTGTTATAAGATACCCAATCTCCTGAACAGCTCTGATGTGCTCTTTTGTGAAACTGTTGCAAATTTTATACTGGAAATTAGTAATTTTAGCAGTTTTAACTGTATTTCTTAACCTTGTTTTGTTTTAAAACTTTGTCCCGTTTTATATGCCAATAAAGGCTTGTGTTGTTGTAGTGTGGTACCTTAACCATGGAGAAGCATCTTTACAGAAACAGTGATGATGCCTAAATAGCAATTCTGATGGGCATGCACTCAGTTTTAATATTTCTGTATTAAGATCTGAAAAAATAAATAACAGGAAATCATAGCAGAAAGGAACTGCATAACTGTAGGCCTGATTATGCAGCTTACAACAAGTTCTTTTGTTAGACTATTGAGATAATTTCCCAAGCACATATTGGATTCCAAAATGTGTCTAACAGGAAGAACTCTGTCACAGTTCTTGATTCCATTTTCAGTGATTACTTTGATCCAGATGGCTTACATTTTGTTGCTTGAAGCCTGCATAGACTCACAGAGCTACAAAACTATTTGGGTGGAGATAACGTGAAGGTAACCTGTTCCAAAAGTATCAGCTCCTCATATATAGGTTGGCTTGGTTGATTAAAAGTTACTTAGGCCTGTTAAGGGAGAATTATACAGCTTCTATAGGATTCACTCAGCTATTTTCCAGATGCAACTTGTTCCACCATCCAATTTGGATAAAATTGTCAGGCAGAGTTCTCAGCACTTCAGCAATCCTCACAACCAAATTTCCAAAAGATAGGATAGTGTCTCTGTTTTCCAGATGATTTATTGTCTGTTTGCAGAGAATATACAGGAGGGTCAGAACTGGACATGAATAGAGATAACAGTTAATAAACAAGTGAATTTTTATTTATTTATTCATGCATGCACTCAGGGAAGCTAACAACAAATACAAACGTAATGATAAAATTTACGACTATTAACACCTCAACAAATGAATTCAGTACCTTTCATCTAAGGATGGTACTTAATAATAATCAACAACCGCAGATGAAAATATTATCTAATAAAAATATTAGATAAAAATATTAGACAAAAACCCCACCTTTCTTCATCTTCAGTTTGAATGATTTCCCTCTCATTTTATACTGTTTTGTTTTGGGAATGTTGGACATTGTAGAAGGCGGAGCTGATTGGTCTGTGCCTACAGTTGGAAGGGGTCAGTTTTTTAATGTGCCTCCCTCTGTCCTGTGAAAGCTTTTGACAGTTTTTTTCCCCAACAGGGAGGTTTCTATATTAAGAAGGTACAAGGGCAAAGAGGCATTTTGTGCTGTGCTCACAGTTACAACCGTCTCCCCGCCACTGAAGTGTGTGTAGTTAGCTGAGAATAACCCCCATGGAGAGTGTGCTTTCTGTCCCTGGGAGCTATTATGGGAAAGCTGGTACAGTTATGCATTCTGTGTTTTGACACACAAAGACATGCACACACAAAAAATAGTTCTAAAAATATCCCCCATGGTGAAGATGTCTATGTCCCCAAGGAAGTTATTTTGGGAAAGCTGGCAAGTCTTTCCCTGAGCCATACAAATTTTTCTTTAAAAATTCCCACCCATTCTCTTTTCCACCTTCTGCTTTGTGGATCTGGGAAGTGTGCGTGTTTTCTAGGAAGAGGAACATTTGTTATCAGAGGTGTGCATGTATAGACTACACTCACCCAAAAAATGCTACCACCACCACCACCACCTTTCTCTGATCATGTGCTGTGGCTTTTCAAGTTGAACAGGCTGCACTTTGATTTTCTTATTCCCACCTCTACTGGTGGCCGTGTTAGCTGTAAATTAGTAAAACGGAGGGGGGGTAGAAAGTCCAGACATGCTTTTCCCAACCTTTTCTCTCACTAAGCAAACTCTGTGGGCTTTTCTGTCACAGAAACGCTTTTTCTTCACGCACCTCCTGCCTTGAGGTGGCAACAAGGCTGCCTCTATGAACTGCTTGCGTGACTCATCTCTCCCCAGGGGCTTATCAGTCCTCCCAGCATGCATGCAGGGACAGAAGCAAATCACTCTTAGTTTTACCATGGAAGACGGGAGCAGAGTGTGTGGGGAGAGCTTTTGTCATAATGATTCCTTTGAACAGAAGCACAAAAATGGTTTGAAAACAGGCAGTTTCCCCCTGCCCTGTTTTAAGACGACCACTTGGTGCTTTCAGGACGCAAGCAGTCCTCCCCCTTTCTTGTGTGAGAAAGATCTCTGTGCAAAGCAGTCGGTTATCCATCCCTTAAAGTTGTTCCCCTACTCTGTGGTTTGTCATTAACTGAGAAAGGAAAAGAGAGAACCATTTGTCTTTTAAGAAGCTGCTAAAACGTTTTTCCAAAGGTGCTTACAGCATAGCCAGTTACGCTCCCTTTCTCCAGGGCCAATCGGCATTCTGTTCTCAAGCAAGGAGAACAGCCGGTCATCTGAGGCTATCATCTTCCTCAGGCAACAAGTAATCCTGGTATTTTTATGTTGGCAGAAGACCTTCTTCTGCACCCCTCCAAGCTCCTCCAGGAGGCCAGACACTTTTTGAAGTGGGTCTGGCGTTTACTGCTCCCCGTCTCTTGCTATTTGCCCATCTACCTCCCTGCTTCCCTGGGCTGGTGGTTCACCCTCTGCCCTGTGATGACTCTTGCCCTTCACACTTGCCCCCACAGCACCCATCTCATTTGCAAGCAGCAGTGCCCTGTGCTGGGTATTCAGGTTGCTGAGCATGCTACTATAGTCCAAATTCTGCCCATGAAAGAGCACTTTTTAACTGCATATGCGCTCAGCCATTTGAGGCTATGTTGCACACTGGAAATAATGCTTCCAGATTATTGACATCTTGGACACTCCAGTTTTCGACTGGATATTCCTAACAGCAATTACTAATTTGCCCTCACTACTAGTTCTGGCAACAAGTGGGATAGGAGTTGCTGGATGGGCAGGGGCAGGAGTAGGAGTAATTTCAGTGTCCACCTAAGTCCCTAAGTTCCCCATCAGATATGCATGAACTTGAAGGGGAGTTCTGTCTAATGACAGTGCTGTTTTGCATAGGAGAGATTCACGTGTAATGGTGAAGCTGCATGATATGGAAAGATCTCTTCACTAAAACCATGATTTAAGGTATTTTTGTTTAATAAATTAAAAATGCACAACATACGTTAAACTTCTGTAGGTGATAGGCATGGTCTGGCTTTCCAGTTTACCCCACCACCCAATCTTTAAAAATATATTCAACAACTGAAAATGTCATTGTTAGTATGAACTATCTATTTTATATAATTAACCTCTTTCTTATGTAATCTTCACTATGAAGCCCATTGTACAAATAAATACAATGGGCTCTAGAAAACTGTTGATGGGTTAACAGTACCCACTGAGGCCAACCCCTTCTTCCTTTGTTCCCCATTTGACCCTTCAATTTACCATGGATAACAATAGCATAATAATTCAATAAAAAAACTTACAGATCCCCCCCCCCCACACACACAGGCTCCTCTAGCTTTGCAAATGGGCTCTCCTTTCTCAGATTCCACCGCCACCCTCATTCACACAAAGAGACAGATTCCCTGAACTTTGCAAATGGGCTCTTCCAGTTCAGCTGTGGCATGACAGAGTTTGTCCTGTGTTTTAAGGCAAGAAGTCCCCACTTTTCAAGGCTCATCAATGGCTGGGAGAAGCAGACAGCATACCAGGGGGAGAGGAGGGAAGTATGGCTCCCTACAGCAAGGACTGCTGGGAAGTGTAGTGCTTGCCCCTCCAGGAGGACTTCCTGGAGTCTGGGCCCTCCCAAATGGTCAAGAACTAAACTTCCTAAACTTCTTATTTTTTCTGGCTTGTTATTGAGAACACGCTACTCAATTATATGGTAAGATATCCTGTTGCCACTATTTACATTTGACATTAAAATATCCTTTATTATACCATGGTAAGAAGTTATTTGTTAGGTGTAGGATAGATGCTGAAACCATGGGACAAGGACCTATATAAGAATGTTTATTAAAGGATTATTTGTTGACAGTTTACAGATAATATTGTTTCTTAATTAGAAAAAAAATCTGGTCAATTCCCTTAGTACTATTGGAGCAATCCCTGCGTTAGTGTACTCTCTTAATTAAATTCAAATGGCCAATTTTCCCACATCTAATCTTCCCAAGTTAGTATAGACCCAGTTGCTGCTTACTTTGCCCCAAAGTCTTGTGTTTTTCATTGGCTACACTGCATACTTAAGCCTCCACTTCTAAAGCAAATAATTTCTTCTTGGTCTCTGAAGACACTAGAATTAAAACACCTCGAAGGCACTGCATCTTCAGCTAGCCTTTCAGTTTCCTCTCTATCTCAGTCCCATTGCCATCCAACAGACTTCTTTTCTTCAGAATAGTCTTCCCCAATGTACCCTTCAGATCCACACACATATTTTGCGCTAATCTGTACCACCATCTGATTACCTCTGACTAGGTTGTGTTTAACCTTTTATTCTGACTTGGTCAGGCCCCTGGGTCAGTTAAGTTTTGCCTTATTTCAGTCCATAGTGGATCATCTGAGATTATTAAAAGGGTTAATTTGATCACACTTTCTGAAAAGATGGAATTCTCCATAAAATTAATAGATTCAGTGAATTGCTGAAGCTCTAAGAAGAAGAAAAAACTTTAGACCGCTCTGGGCTGATATGTTTGACTAGGGCTAATATTCTCCCATGTTTCATAGCAATCTTGGAAAGCAAATGAACATTGTGTGGGTGACTGACTATAACATATTCCTTGCAAACAGTCTGAAGCTGAAAAGCGGACCACAGAAGATAAATTAAATATTTCTGCACAAATAGCATACTTTCAAAGCTTAAACTCAGCAAGTCTCTCAGCATACTTGGAGTCCTTAAAAGCATCAAATTCACAACCTGATACGGTAGGTGGTGGAACAAGAAGCAATGCTCCACTAAACATACCATCTGTATAGGTCACAGATGAGCTGGAAAATTTAGTGAACTGTGTAGAACCATGCCTTGTCTCCTGAGTGTAAAGCTGCATTTTAGACCAGTTGGTCTTAGGTTGCCAAGAAAGTGACAAGTATCTGTTTGTGTGAGTAGTCTTGATGAATATGAATTTGGATTAGAAAGTGCTTGTTTGTGGACAGTTATTCTAGTCTAAATCCTTGGACTTCAATTCATTTAGATTGGAGTAAATCTGCATGGGATTGCCCTGTTATTATAGAAACTGCAATACCTACAAATAAAAATTTAGGTTGAAAGTGCAGCATGATTTACAACCTTGAATTGCAGCACAATGTTTCAGTCATAAGAACATAAGAACATAAGAACTAGCCTGCTGGATCAGACCAGAGTCCATCTAGTCCAGCATTCTGCTACTCGCAGTGGCCCACCAGGTGCCTTTGGGAGCTCACATGCAGGATGTGAAAGCAATGGCCTTCTGCTGCTGCTGCTCCTGAGCACCTGGTCTGCTAAGGCATTAGCAATCTGAGATCAAGGAGGATCAAGATTGGTAGCCATAGATTGACTTCTCCTCCATAAATCTGTCCAAGCCCTTTTTAAAGCTATCCAGGTTAGTGGCCATCACCACCTCCTGTGGCAGCATATTCCAAACACCAATCACACGTTGCGTGAAGAAGTGTTTCCTTTTATTAGTCTTAATTCTTCCCCCCAGCATTTTCAATGAATGCCCCTGGTTCTAGTATTGTGAGAAAGAGAGAAAAATTTCTCTCTGTCAACATTTTTTACCCCATGCATAATTTTATAGACTTCAATCATATCCCCCCTCAGACGTCTCCTCTCCAAACTAAGAGTCCCAAACGCTGCAGCCTCTCCTCATAAGGAAGGTGCTCCAATCCTTCAATCATCCTCGTTGCCCTTCTCTGCACTTTTTCTATCTCTTCGATATCCTTTTTTGAGATGTGGCGACCAGAACTGAAACCAGTACTCCAAGTGCGGTCGCACCACGGCTTTATATAAGGGCATGACAATCTTTGCAGTTTTATTCTCAATTCCTTTCCTAATTATCCCCAGCATAGAGTTTGCCTTTTTCACCGCTGCCATGCATTGAGTTGACATTCCCATGGAACTATCAACTTCGACATGCAATCGCGAACGAACGGCGACTTTGCTGTAGAGTTTGGATTTTCGGCATCACTTTACATTTCGCTACATTGAACTGCATTACCATTTCTTAGCCCACTCACCTAATTTATCAAGGTCCTGGGCTTGGAGCTCTTAGCAATCCTTTGTGGTTCTTACCACGCTACATAATTTGGTATCATCTGCAGAAGCGGCCACCACACTACCCACCCCTACTTCCAGGTCATTTATGAATAAGTTAAAGAGCGCTGGTCCCAAATGGATCCTTGGGGGACACCACTCCCTACATCTCTCCATTGTGAGAACTTCCCATTTATACCCACCCTTTGTTTCCTGTTCCTCAACCAGTTTTTAATCCATAGGAGGACTTCCGCTTTTATTCCTTCATTGCTGAGTTTTCTCAACAGTCTCTGGTGAGGAACTTTGTCAAAAACCTTTTGGAAATCCAAGTAGACAATGTCCACTGGTTCCCCCTTATCAACATGTCTGTTTACACCCTCAAAGAACTCTAGTAAGTTTGTAAGACAGGACTTGCCTCTACAAAAGCCATGCTGACTCTTCCTCAGCAGGTCTTGCTTTTCTACATGTTTAATAATTTTATCTTTAATGATAGATTCTACTCAATTCTACTAGGAACAGATGTCGGAATTGCCTGTACTTCCCTCGGTCCCCCTAGACCCTTCTTTAAAGATTGCGTGACATTGGCCATCTTCCAGTCTTCAGGGATGGAGCCTGATTTCAGGGATAAGTTGTATTATTAATGTGAGAACATCAGCAATTTCATGCTTGAGCTCTTAAGAACCTTTGGATGAATGCACTGGGCCAGGGATTTGGTAGCATTTAGTTTATCAATGGCTGCTGAACTTCTTCCCCTTCTTTGTCTACCACTAACTTCGTTGGTTCCTCGATTCACCTCCTAAGAAGCTTGGTTCAGGTGCAGGAATTTTCTCCTCACCTCCTCTTGGTGAAGACAGATGCAAAGCACTCCATTCAGCTTCTCTGCAATCTCCCGGCCACCTTTTAGCACCTTTTGTTCCTTCTCATCGCCTAACGGACCCACCGCTTCCCTAGCTGGTTTCCTGCTTTTGATGTACCTCTGAAGAACTGTTTGTTGTTAGTCTTGATACCGTAGCTGCCTCATAACCTTTTTTTTTGCCTCCCCTACAGCTAACTTGCTTCTCTTTTGCCACCATTTGTGTTCTCTGTATTCCTTCTACTGAAGTTGTTAATTTTCTAAAAGACATCTTTTTTTTTCCCACACTACTCCTAACCTCCCTTTGTTAACCATGGTGGTTTTTTTTTTTGGACTACGCTGCCTTTCTGCAATCTAAGTGGAACACATTCCAGCTGAGCTTTTAAGACTGTGTTTTTTAAATAACCTCCAAGCACCTTGGACATTTTTTGACTCTCTCTTGATTTTCCTCAGCTTCCCAAGACTATCCCCCCTCATCTTTGAGAAATTTCCTTTCTGAAGGCAAATAACCACATTAGTAGTTGTCACTTGTTCGCATGCAGAGATACTGAATCTGACAGCATTGTGGTCGCTGTTCCCTATCGGCTCAACAACACTGACTTCCAAGCACTAGGTCCTGGTCCCACATATAGAATTAGATCTAGGGATCACATCTCCTGGTTGGTTCCTACAACCATCTGCTTCAAGCCACAGTCATTTAGCATATCCAGGAATGTTCTCTCCACTAAGGACCTGAACATGCATTTTCCAGTTTATGGGGATAGTTAAAATTTTAATACCACCTACATTTTTGCTTTTGTTGGTCTCTCTACTTTTTCCATCTCAGAATCCCCTTGTGCACTTTATCAGTAACTAAATATATTCCTCTAATGTTAACCTGTCACCCCTGGTGGCCTCGATATCCACAGTTTCTGTAGAGGAATCAGCTCTCAATGTCTATTTTATGCACAATGTATGTTTCTTTGGATGTAGAGGGCCACCCCACCCCCAATACGTTCTGTCCCATCTTCCTTGTAGAGCCTGTAACCTGGGACAACAGCATCCCACTTGTCTTCCCACCATGTCTCTGTGGATGCTCCACTATACTTCCCACCACCTCCTTCAAACTCTGTACTCCAGCTCCCCACCAATGCTTCTCTACTATTAGCAGACACCACACTCTGTCTCTGTCCCAACTGTATCATGTTTGCCCTCTAGCCTTTTGCATACCACTTATCACATTGCTATGTTCTCGCTTAGGTGGCTGTGTTTGATTTTAGGTAAAAAACCTCTCTCTAGGCCTGCATCCCCATGGACTCTGTATTCAACCAAGTCACCTCAGTTCTGTCGGCTTCCCCTCAAGGGATCAAAGGCCAAGTTTGCCTCATGCACTCCCACCAAGTTGTGAGAGCCACAGCCTTGGTTCCTCTTTACAGATGAAGCCCAGCCCCTTTGTAGGCCTGCCTTTGTCCTGTGTCTCTAGTTCCTGACAAAGCTGAAACCCTCTGCTCACACCCACCTTCTCATCAGCATTGAGAGACCTGTATTCCGCTGCCTAGTTTCTCCCAAGTGCTGGAACAGGTAGTGCATTTCTCAGAATGCCACCTTGGGGGTCCTGATTTTAACCTTTTTTCCTAGCAGCCTAAATTCTCGGCTTCCAGAACCCTCCTCCTGCTACATTTCCCACAATGTCATTGGAAGTACCAATGTGGGACCACACCACACCCCACCCCAGCACTGCTCCAATGTTCACCAGACCTGCTTTGGACATCCAAGAACCTTTCATCAGGGCAAGTCACCATGCTGGTCACGCCTCTGTCACAAACCCAAAACCCCTATATTCCTAATGATCTAATCACCCACTACAAGGAGTCACTTCCCTGGTAGTATCCCTCAGTGCGTAGAGGATAGACCACCAGCTAAGGAAGGTCCACCCATGGCACCACCACCTCAGACTGGCACCTCCGGCCACCCAGACTCTGATATTCTCCCACATTCCCAAGAGATGTTACCTGGGAGTGGGACTGGCTGCTAGGTCCTCCAAAAGCCTCGCTTGTTGTCTCCTGCCTTCCTCAGCTTCTCCAGGTTCAAGCCACCTTGGTTTCTAAGTAGAACCATGTCTGAGCAGGAACTCATTGCAGCTGTAGGGCACACTCCACCTAATTTCCCACCTGGTGTAGCATGGTCATACATGCCACACCAGTGCAAAACACTGGAAAGCCCCCATCCCCTGCTGGCTTCCCCAAGGTCTCATATCTAATTTTTGTTTAGATATTCAAATACTAATTTTAATTAGTGCCTCCCTCTTAAGGTTTCTATACCTTCTACTATCCCAGCATTGAGTTTAGTAACTCAAGTGCCAAGGCCAAGAAGGCCAGCTGTCCAGAGAGACTAACTGGAAAGATTTAAAATGAGAAGCCCCACCCCTTCAGTACTGACTGACAAGATTTACAAATGTGAGAACCCCCAACCTTCAGCAGCTTCCACCAATCAGCAGCCCTAGGACAAGGGGAAAAAAAGAGAAACCCCCCTGTTTAAAAATACACTGTTTAAAAAAGATGTGGCTTTGAGAAAAGCCCCCTGTCAAGCTCCTCAGCCCTTTCTGGCCCACTGCTGTCCTCCACTGCTCCTCTCTGCTGGTTCCAGAGACTAACTGAAAAGATTTAAAAATGTGAGAAGCCCCACCCCTTCAGCACTAACTGAAAAGATTTACAAATGTGAGAAGCCCCACCCTTCAGCAGCTTCCACCAATCAGCAGCCCTAGGACAAGGAGAAAAAAAGAGAAACCCCCTGTTTAAAATACACTGTTTAAAAGATGTGGCTTTGAGAAAAGCCCTCTGAAAGGACTTTGAGAAAAAGGACTTTGAGAAAAGTCCTTTTAAACATGTTTAAACAGCATTCATAGAAGCAGTGAATCAAGACTGAAGCAAGGCCTTATTGTGGCAGAATCAGTTGACTCCACCCTCCATAAAAACATTTGTCTTTTCCTTATAGGTGTTCAAAAGTTATTGTGGTAGACTTGGGCCTGGGGAAAAAAACTTAAAATCCAGCAACTAAAGTTACAAACAAAACAAATAAAAAATCCCTAGAGTTTAAAAAGGGAAAAAAGAACAAAAAGTACATATAAACTAGAAAGAAATATATAACAATTGTGGCAGGTCTACACATACGTTTTTTATAAAATGTTTCCAAATATCTAAAAAGAAGTCCATGTGCAATTGTCATCCATATGCCACGTGGTCAAATACTACGTGATAAAAATGAGCGTGTAGATGCAAAAGGCAACCCAAAGGAAAAGACATATTGCATCCAAAGGCTTACCAGTAATAGTCTTAAAGTGTCAGTGTCACTAGGGCCAATGAAAGTAGCTAACCTACAAAGTCTCCTAACTAAGTGGGAAATTTACAATCAGTGTGTCACTCAATACATTCAGAAATACACTCAAATATGCAAGCTTTACTTATATTGTGAATGCAAAATGCCGGGCCAATTGGAAGAGTTCAACCTCGAGACCAGAGTGCATTGTGTCCTGGTCAGGCCCAGCTATGTTCTGTGAACTGGCAGTGGATTGTTTGCAATTCAAGCTGCATTTCAAGAATTTAATTTCACTATGTTGTTTGTAGATATGAATGGTAAATCCTATCCAGTTCAGTAGAAACTGTGAAACTTTGCGTTCATGTTAAAAATTCCTGTGTTAAAACAATCGATAGTCTAAATATTTATTTGTAATTTTGACATTATAAATTTACGTTTATTGATATTATCATTGACTTAATTTAAGTTTGATTATTGGGACTGCATACTTGAGTGTCTTTCCAAATTTGATTGTAGGATAGCTATCTTTATTAACCATAAGTGGCATTGTCACTTTAAGACTATTGTTAGTAAGTCTTTGGGTACAATTAGTCTTTTACTTTGGATGTGTTCAAACATTGACAGATTTCTAACATAATCAATTGATTTAATTTAAGTTAGCATTAATCGTTCCAGTGTTGCAATACAAGTCTTTTAGCTGTAGTAAGGGTATGGAGGGTCCATTTTAGTTGACCATTGTTTAGCCTCGAAGATACACCAGATAGTCCAAAAGTATATAGGTACCCTAAAAACAACAACATTTTAATGCAAAGTTGATATGAGCAATAACATCTTTCCAAAAAAAGGAATGATTGGACACACCCAACATATATTTAAGGGACATATACTGTGGGTTACCATGCCAACAGTTAAACACATTACTCAGTCCTTTGCTAAAGAGTCACTGTGATGTCCACTATAATCTAAACATTTTTGCTAGATATGTCACAACTTAAGATTTACAGAGAGAGCACATATAAACTTTAAGGCCATATTCCATTGCTTTGGCAAAATAGCTCCTTATTCCATTTATTCCCAAGACTGTGTACATCATATTTATTAATTGACAGCAAATATTTGTAGACAAATATTATAGGTTTTGTTGTTTGCACTGATTTAGTTAGAGATGCCAGAAGCAAAGGGAACTCTGAGGCATTTAACATCATAGAGTCATATACAGATACCAACAGATGTTGCAAATGTAAATATAGCCATTTAACAGAAGTCGATGAGTCATATATAGACTTAAGCTGATAAAACTATGAAAAGTTATCATTATAATCTATCAATTATAATCTATCCAAGACTTCCATTAAAAAATTCTTTACAATGTTTAGATCTGGATTAGCCCATAATGAAAAGTTTAGAATGTGAAAATGGATTGAATTGATATTGTTGTGACATCATGCACCATGGTTCTCTAGCTGCAGAAATCGCAAGAGGAATAGGATCTTCTTTAGAATAATTACAATCTACTGCATTCCATTTATAGAAGGACACAAGACAAGAAGCCTCCAAAAGAGGAGTAGTCCAACTGCAAGGACCAATCCCAATAATTAGTACAGGTTAACAAGTATTCCTGACGATATGAATAAAGATCGGGGTTGGGGGGGGGGATCCTCCATTAAACTTTAAAGAAATCCAAGGAGATAAGAAACACCACAAAAAAATTTGAAACAAAATATTAATTTTATTAATATACCTGCACGTATAGAAAGGAATTGCATGTAAAATGTAAATAATCCTAAATATAATATTCATTTTGAGTGTATTTATCTTGCCCCATAAAGATAAATTCAGTTAATCATCTGCTGAAATTAAATTTGCTTGTTAAAATATAGCATAATTATATATGCATGCTATCTCTAGGAATTAGTGTTCCAAGATAAATGATGACATCTGGGCACCACCAAAAATGTCTGCAAGCAAATATACTCTATGATATATTGTCTTCCAGTGGCATCAGATTTTGTCCAGTTAATTGAACATCCAGACATGACTCCACGGGTATTAATTGAATTAATTAATGCAGAAATAGAATACTGAGGCTGCAAAATAAATAATAAAAGATCATCTGCATAAAGCATGATTTTAAATTCCAAAGAGTTGTATACAAAGCCATGAATATTATAATTTTGTCTAATGGCACAAGCCAGAGGTTTCAGACATAAATCAAAAATAGGAGGAGGAATAGGATAATCTGCCTGGAACAGCTCTCAAGAGGGAAGGACACAGAAAATATTAGTGAACATTATGGATTTGGTAAATGTATAAAGAATTCGTATTTAGGGGATAAGTACTGTGGGTAACAAAGCCAACAGTTAAAACATTGGCAATTCAAAAATTCAGGAAGAAATCAGAATGTAATCAATGCAACAAGGATAAATTTCCAGTATATGTTGTCAAAAGCTTTTTTCAGGACCTAGTGAGAGAACGGCAACTTGATCATGGCAACTCAATCATATCTCTTACTATTTAAAGCAATCAGATAAGTGACCAATCCAAGATTATCATGGCCTAGCCTACCTGAAATAAATCCTACCTGGTCTATGTAAACCAACATTGTAATAACCTTTTTGAAGTTTGTTAGCAAGAATAGCAGTATCTTAGTATCTATATTCATTAAAAAATAGGTTGAAAATTTGCTCATTGGTTTGGGGATCACAGTGTCATATAGCAACAATGGCAATAAACCAGACTCAAAAATCTCATACAATTGGTAAAAATTTTGGAATGCAGAAATCTGAAAAAGTTTTATACTACTTAATAGGCAACCCATCTAGTTCTGGAAATTTGCCATTATTTATATTTATTCTCACTGCCTTTATTTCATCCACGGACAAAGATTAAGCAAGAATCTGTTGCTCAACAATATTCAAACATGATAGATCAAGGTGAGAGGAAAATATTTCCAAATTCTTTTACAAAAAGAACTCTTTGCTCTTACAATATAACTTGGAATAAAACTTATCAAAATGTGAATTTATTTCAGTAGAGGCACTATGTCTTGTTTTCTTTCCATCTGATTAGAAGGATACAGTTCTTATTCTTTTGCTGTGTTCAGTGATATGCTAAAATGTTACACAGTCTCTCACCATTTCCCAATATTACTGAGACAGACAAGTGGAGCATATTCTGCTTTCATTGATAGTACATTATTTAGTTCATTTTTAACCTTTTGCAGATCTTGATAAAGGTCAGAGGGAGGAGATATACAAAATTGACTTAATATATATTTCAATTTGTCTCTCAGTTACTGCTTTCATTTATCTAAGCTTCTGCTAATGAGTAGCATTTGTAATGATTCTCCCTCTAATGAAGGTTTTACAAGCATTCGATAGCACCAGTACTAGCCATTCCTTGATTAATATTATAATACTCTGAAAAATCAGTCTTCATCTGCCTTTTAAACAACTTATCATTAAGAAGACACTAAAATGCCATGAACCAGGTGGTTTAACTCAGTCTGGAAACTGAAGGACTAACAATATGAGAAATACCAATAACATCTATATTGCAGTCAATAATCTGGAGCATCAGAGACACTGAAACAAGAAAGAAGTCTAACTGGAAACAACTATTATGTGCAGAAGAAATGAAAGTATTCTCTCTTTCCATTGTCTACAATATACGATAGGGATCTATCAAACCTAGTTTAGCTATCTGTAGGGTTGCCAGTTCTGCAATGAGACATACTGGAGATTTTGGGAAGTGGAGCCTGAGGAGGGCAGGGTTTCAGAAGGAAGGACTTCAATGGGATATGAAGCCATAGTGTCAACCTTCCAAAGCAGGCATTTTCGCCAGGTGAACTGATCTCTGCCACTTGGAGATCAGTTGTAATTCCAGGAGATCTCTAGCCAACCCCAGCAGGCAGGCAACACGAATTGGTTTTGAATATAGATCTTAACAAAGAATATTCTTTGCATGGGGCGGTGCTTCCTTCCTAAACTGTTTCTACTGTTATTAAACCTCCCTCCCCCCCAAACAGATAGTCATATGTATGTCACTGACTCTCAGTATAATTTACTTTATATACCGTGTATGCCATCTTGAATCCCTAGTAGAAGGGAATAAATTTACGAACTCACATTACAATTACAACATAAGAGGTGCAGAGTCTTCTGCCGTGCATAAGGTCTATATCACGGTTACAGGGGTGTTTGAGGGATTCTGGCGTGCCATCACTATTGTTCAGTACATGATTGGAGAGAAGCTGGGCAGCATCAAGGACAGCCACTCTGCCAGCACAGGGAGTCCTCTTAGCACCAGGATGAGGGCTTCTTCTTTTGCATCAGTTCCCCACGCTCTTGTACCATGCTGGGCTTCTACTTTTAGGCCTAGATTTTAAGAACTGGCCTGCTGCAAAATAAGATTTGTTAAAGTACTCCATGCACTGAAATGGGTATGATTACATCCTATCACAGTGCATAGTTATGATCTAAAACCATGAGGTAGGGTCAGTAGCATCATCCTGCTGGCAGCATGGGCAGATTATCACACATTGTGCCATTGCTCAAAGGTTTTGGACAATGGGGTGGAGATAAGACATGAAGGAAACCTGTGCATCACTCTGATTTAAGACATTCTTCCCACCACAGCATATGCTGCATAGCACTGCTCCATTACTCATAAGCAGTAGGAGGCAGATATTATTATATGAGTATTGACACAGAACAAGAAGGGCCTGTATTACTTGTCTTGGCAGCATGGGTAATGTAAATCTCTTGGTTTTAGTATCTGCATTTTGTAAAAAAAAAAAAAGAATTCAGGCACTGGAGCATATTAACCCACTCAATTCATTTCATTTTCTTCTCCTTTCCTTCCAGAATTGAACGCTGTGGCAAGCCTCATACCAATTGAAGTTATGCAAATCACAGAGCTTGGCTATAGTCTGCTGGTCCAGATGTATGCTGATTAATTATCAGTCATCACAGGTGACTACAAGTTTCTATGCAGATACAGTGTCAAACCCAACTGCCCCCCCCCCCCCACCTTGATTGCCACTGATTCCTATATTTTAGTCATTGCTTAACAACAGTGAACTGGTAGTGCAGGATATACCCTTGCATGGACCATGGTTCCAGTATACAATTCTGTTTCTTTTCAACCTGGAAAGCCCTAAACCAGGGGTTTAGGTCATGCTGGCATGGACTGATGGGAATTGTAGTCCATGAATATCTGGAGGATCAGAGTTGGACACTTTGCCCTAAACAATATGGACACTTTAGACACATGCTCACTCTTCTCTAAATGTTATTGCTATTGTAAAGCCCAATGGGGATAATCTTCCTGAGTCTATCTCATTAAACAAATTAAACAAATGTGCCACATAATGCATTAACTTTGTTGAAACAAAGGTGATTTGCACAAGAGCTCCAGTATACTCTTAGATGGTTCTTTCAAGTGCAAGTTGTACAGAAAAACTTTCTGGTATTTTCAGTGTCATCTCCAGAACTAAACTCCTCTTCATTTTTAATTCAGTCCAGTCACGAGCATCTTCCAGTGACACCATAACATTTATCTGGGTAGGTTATTCATAGCCTGGGACATTCAAGTTTTATTTTAACTGTACATTTTAATGTTTACAGTTGTTAAAACTTATTCATCTTTTAAAAATCTGTATAGAGATTGTTGCCTGCTCAGAGGTCTTAATGTCTGAGAAGGAAATAAATCAGAGAAATGATGTTTTCATGTATGCGTGTGTGTGTTCTGCCTTTTGGTTCACAAAGGCCAAACATGTCAAAATCTAGGTCAAACTTGTCAAAATCAAGACAAAGTTAATCTTATCACCAATTCTGAGTGAGCTACACATTTTATGATGTATGTATGTACATCTTTCACATGTAGTTTTGACTGCATATTTCAGATTGCTGTAGAGGTGGGGGAGCAGAAACATTTTAAATCTTTTAATTTGTAAAGGACAGATTTTAGTCTGGCTTGTATTACTTTCCCCAGTAGCAAATGATAGCAAATGGACTTTATGCAGGTTACACCCCTTGCTAATCTTTGTTCCATAATATATTGAAGAATGCTTTTTACCAGCTACATCACCGCACAACTCTTTAAAAGAGATTTAATAATTGAAGGGCATATTTGCTATATATCGCCACCTACTGGTAAATCTTTGTCAGCTCCAGTTTGCCAGCTTCAGTTTCCCTTGAAAATATTAAAAATTAATCCATTGCTTCAGGAAGGGGGGGGGGGTATTGATCCATTTCCTAAGAAAGGATTAGTTTGAGTTTCTGTTTTATAATCCCCACAAATTGGTCTACACCATCTGTTTTACCTACAGCTCAAATTGTGTGTGTGTGTGTGTTATCTCGACCCACTCTTTCAGCTGTTTCACAGTCTTTTTATTTGAAAGGAACAGATTGTTTTGATATATATTTTGGTTAAACTAAATCACTACATTAGATTTTTTTTCAGTTACAATGCTATTAGTAGAATCTGTTCTTGAGTAAAATTGATTAAATACAACAGTTTTTTCTTTACTTTTGATTGAGTTACTTGGTTTAGCTTTATAATGAACTGATTTTAGCCGCTTTGGGTCTTCATTGTGGGGAAAGGCATAAAATAAATGAAGTAAATAAATAATAAATAATGCATAAAATGAGAGGCAGATTAAATGTTGGTTGCGGGGGGAAGAAGAGAAGGAAGCAGGAAAATGGGAGATGATATTGGGGCTGCCAGAAGAGGAAAAGAGGAAATGGTGTGGGGAGGAGAATACAGGAGAAAGTGCAGTGCCCCCCCCCCCCCTAAATCATTGTGGGTATCCTGGCTGCCACAAATAGGCCAGAAGTTTGCCAACAGCCCAGGAAAGAGAAGGAGAAAAAGCTAATGACTGAGGGACTGGTGGGTGGAAAATAAAGAAGAAAACAAGAAAAGGAGCTGAAAACTATCACAGCCTTTCACAGAAAGAAAAAGGAAATAGTGGTGGAGGGGAATGAGATGCCCCCCACAAGTCCTTGCAGTTCTCTGTCTTATTTCCACAATAATACGCATACAGTACAATCTGAAGAAAAGTTACACTCTTCATTCATTGGGTTTTGAAGTCATTGGGTTTAAAAGAGTGCATCTCTGCTCATAATTGTGCTGAGAGTGAGTTTATGAATATATCAAAAACCCTGACATATGTTTTTGGCACCAGTCATTTCCAAAAACTATTTGGCATGGACCGCAAATGTAAATTCGTCAGAAAGTGGGACACAGGTGGCTTTGTTTTCCACAGCCTGAACAACTTTATTTTATAAATGAGTTTGGTGTTTCTCAAATTAAAAAAGAATTCAAAGCAATTTTCAAACAAGAGGAGAACATTAACCTTGGTAAATAGGGAGCAAACAGTTTATACTTTCTACTACAGTGATTGTATCTGGTTGAGATTCTCATCATTGCAAAGTCTATAATAGATTCAAAGATGGTCTGCAGTGTTCTCTTTTCCCCCAAGAAGTTCACTTAGCAGAGCTTTTACTCAGCTCCCATTTATATCAATAGAGATTGTACAGGATAACTTTCTGATGGGTTGTACCTGGAGGAATGATGGGAGCAATAGTCCATGCAAAGTTCTGGGTTTCCTTTCAGTGGAATTGTAAGAAGTTATTGGCAAGTTCCCCCCAAAGTCAGATTTTATTTTAGCAATACATTTCACCACTTCTTCTCCACACCACACAAAATTTTTATACAGCATGTTAATGCTAATTTATACAAACCGATTCCTCATTCATAATAAATAACGGAAGGGTGTAACTCTGTCTCTGATTGTACTAAAATATACTACTGGTATTCCGCAAGACTCCAAACCAGATGGAATAAACTTGATGGACATTTTGGCAGCGTGGCTTCCCTGGGCTAAGATACAGTGCTGATGAAACAGCATATGTTTCAATACTGAGCTTTCAACTGTTTTTTTTAAAAATGTAACATTTTCTAACAAATATAGTCAAAATTTCCTGCCTGAAATGATATTGTGAATGATTTCTTCACAGCCTATTGGCTCTCTACAGGTCTGTTAAAAATGATTGCTCATATTTGTGATACCAAACAGTGTATCCAAACATCCATAGAACATTATCATACCAAAGTGCCTTACTGTAGCTTTCCAATTAAGTAATTCTACTCTGTGGAGGTACCAATTAGTTACAGTCAGTTAAAAGCCACTAAATTCCAGCCATGTTTTAAGTTTATGATCTGGGCCCAATCAATCAATTTTTTTTCATGCACAAACCCCATTAAAATGAATGGGAGATGTACTGCTGAATCTAATTTCAGGCAATTCTTACAGTCCATTTTTATTGCAGACAAAAAGTGGTCGCCCGGTTAATCATCCTCACATGACTGTACATTTGCAAAGGCTGTGGTGCCTGATTAAGATTATTGTTATCGTTTAAAAAAACAGGACAGGATAGTCACGTTATGTGACATAGGTGTGAGCCAAAAGTAAACCCTTTTCACAAACCCTTTCAACATCATCAAAACCAGCAACTGTTCTTGAGTGATGTTGCACAAAAAAAAATGCAAAAAAGTTGCAAAAATAGCCATGGTGAGGACAATGCTGTATAAAGGCTGGCTGAAGAGAGGAACATAAGCTTATCAATCTGGCTTTTATCGAGACGCTTTTATTCTACTGGGTGGGGAGTAGGGAAATGTCTGGCTCTCTAGTGTTCAAGCCTTGCCCGTTTATCCTCCCTGTCTGATTCATTAAGCAACGTGTATTGTATTACTCAAACATCTGCATTTTCACACTGCAGCCTGACAAGTATAATACAATCCAGTCAGTTCTGAGCAGGCATGAACATAATGAATCCTGCTGACTGCATAGGTGCAAAAGGGACACATGCACCCCAACCGTGTTAACTTAAAATGCTGGATATCACAATGGCCTCTTCCACACATGCAGAATAATGCACTTTCAAGTCACTTTCAATGAACTTTGCAGCTGTGTGGAATAGCAAAATCCACTTGCAAACAGTTGTGAAAGTGGATTGAAAGTGCATTATTTTGCATGTGCGGAAGGGCCAATGATTCTAGAGCATACACAAATCAAGCAAGCCAGTCAATTATGACCACGCATAAGCAGCAGCTGTTCTCCCACCACCATGCTGAACATGTACCAATGCAACCCCCCTGTTTGTTTTGGATTGTGAACAAATGCTCACGGTGATCATATGAGGTGTCTGAATAAAGACAAACATTGCAAGCAAGGAAAGTTTGGGTATTTTTCATAAAATCTGTAGCATCCCCAATAGTCAATTCAAACATTCAACTAGACAGAGCATTTGATGCAACTGCTCCTGGAAAATTGTATAGCTTAGAGTCACATTATACGTTCACTCGGTTTTATGGATCTGCTCATTTCATATGGGAAGTCAGTTTGGAAAAATGTGTTCTAATTTTTGTTAGCATGGATGTCTCCCTGGTACCTGGGGAGCCACTGGATCAGGTGGCATATTATATTTTTGTTCTTTACCTATTATTTTGAAGGATGGCAAATCAGTATGTTTCTGGAAAGGCCAAGAAATATGGCAAGTATAGTTTTCATAGCTTCTCATATTTCTTTTAGGCATATAAAGTAGCTTAGAAACTACATCTCCCGAGATTTCCAATATGTCTAGACACACAGGCATGCACTAAAAACTGAGTCCACATAAGCACTATGTCTTGCCCCACCCTCAGGCACACCTGTTCCACACTAGGCTTGACCAGATTGAGATTTAGATTGTAGGGTTCAAGCCTGCAGTTCAAAGCTTGAGCTGGCCAAGCTGAGTCCAATGTCGAATAGGCACATCCGTCTCTGAACTCCGTGGGGAGGCTGGGGACAGGGCAAGCTCAGCTGAATTCTGGTGGTGTTCATCATTCAACTGCATGCCTGTCTGTGCTTGCCTCTGAACTCCACATGGAATTAAGGGGCAGGGCAGAGACTGGGGGAACAGACTGGCACCCCTTGAGAAACCGAGCCCAGGGCATGTGCCCTGCCTTATCCTACCCTAAATATGCCTCTGATAGACACTGTTTAAAATTATGCATAGCAGCATCTAGAAACTGCTGCGATCCAAATAATTTGGACCTACCTCCTACCATTATGTCTACTGGGAGTAGAAGTGGAGAGCAGGAAGACTCATAGTGACTGCCGAGGGATGGGCTGCCTCAAGGCCATATTGTCACATTCCTGATGATGCCATCAAGAGCATAACAAGCCTAGTTCATAATAGACTTGAAGGTATTACAAATTCTTGCTGACTCCAAAAGACAGGAACTCTTATCCAACAGGGCACTGAGAATTTTCGATCAAGCCTCACTATAAAAGTTGCATTTTTAAAAAGTGTTCTATG
The DNA here is from genome assembly GCF_021028975.2 of Sphaerodactylus townsendi. Taxonomy (NCBI): domain Eukaryota; kingdom Metazoa; phylum Chordata; class Lepidosauria; order Squamata; family Sphaerodactylidae; genus Sphaerodactylus; species Sphaerodactylus townsendi. Next base: position 85,662,204 of record NC_059428.1, read on the forward strand.
GTTTCCACTTCTCCATTCCTACATGGACAGTGGGGAATATTTTTGAATCTGCCCTCTAAAAAAAGCTGATTTCAGGGCTGCACACCTTGCTAGAGGAAAAGGCCTTCTAAGAATATTTGTTACAAGAATATATGAATAAGTAGCTGGAACAGGAATACATTTTCTAACTGGTGACCTGAAAAGACTTGAAAGCAAAATTCAACATCACACACAAAAATTATTTTAGAACAAATGTGGCCAATTCCAAATTGAGCCTGGGTTAGGAATTTCAACCCTCATCACAACTGAATAGTGTGGTTCACACTTTTCAAATGAGCCAGGGTAGCACATCCCATGGCTCACAGATAGCCCACGTCTGAGTTCAGTTGTTCTTCATAAAGCAATGTTATATACTGTATCCCTTTGTCCATACTGCCTCAAGTTTCTCAGGTTTCATTTTGGATCACAGAGTCTGTCTTTGAGCATGGTTGCAACTTATTTTGAACATCTGCCACTAGGGTTCATTCATTCCATTTTGCTTTAATTAAGAAGCATTCTCCTTTCTGAATGATTGTTCCCAGACAGAAATTACTAATATTCTCCTTATTCACAGAGTGTCTTCCTGACCATCCTTTGAAATTCAAGGCCTTCACAAACTGCCCAGCAGCACCCATAATCATAATCAGTATTTCATGACTTCACCAAAGAAATAAATGCTTCAGTTACAGGGCTTCCAGAGGAGGCCTTCCTTGCTGACTCCTGAGATAATGTTTCGGCCATTCTTTTTCTTATGATTCATTAATGATCTCCTAGCTTTCCATAGGTGCACTGAAAGTTATCACAGTAAGTAATATGCTGTTTTCAATTTGTGACTGTAAATAACTGTATCAAAGCTCCCTTGCACAAAAGTGTTTTTAGGATGTGCCTTAACTCCTTGAAAGATAGAACTACGTTATGTACAAGGGCAGAACAATTCTGCTGTTCCCATCAGGTCACCCTGAGCACAGATAATGAACTGATACCGAGCTGGAATGATTGCATGACTCCCTGCCTCTAGATCCTGATTTCCAATAATTTCTTCCCAACCCTTGCAAAAGGCAGTTACTAGGCAGTAACAACAAGCATGACAGCCTCCCCAAACATCTAGAAAATAAAATACCAGTGAAATTTATTGATGTTTTAAAACCAGATTTAAAATCCCTCTAGTATTATGGCTTGCTTCAGCCTCTGTAGTAGTATGCAAAAATGGAACTAGGCAACTAGATTCATAAAATGTTAATGAGCTATATATAAGCAACATTTTGATTCTCTACTTGGTAGCACAATTCTCAGAGCACCGATCAGAAGACTTGAGGGCGTGATGTGTTCCTATTGAAAGGATACCAGTCTTCAGTGAAGTGTCTGGATATATCTAGAAATATGCATTTCTAGAATTTGGTATTTGAATGTGTTGTTGCTGCTTGTTTTTGCAGGCCTGGCACTGCAAAGAACAGATTGTGCTAGTTGGATAATGCAAAACATGTTAATAAAGCCTATATGCACCTTTTAGCACCAAGTCCTATAAAATATATTATTGGTTCCTTGAGAGATAGAGTTGTAATCATTGGACAGAACTGTACTTGGATTTTGCAAGTCCACTGTGAAGTGAATATTTTAGTGGGTTTTGGATTATGAGCACATCTTAATGAAAGCTACAGTACAATGGCAGCCCCAGCAATAAACTAATGCTGTTATGAGCCTGTAAATTGTCCATAACCCATTTGCTGAGTTTTCATTTTTACCTTTCCTTATTTGCAATCTGTTTGGAGAAAACAATATGTCCCAAAGAAGCATAATATATTCATTGTTTCAGCCACTAAGCTGGGATGAGCAGGCTTTCTTGATCAAAAGTAGGGCTGATGAACTCATGCAGGTTTGGCTGACATACTCATTGTACCATGATAAATGGAACTATGTTAACTGTGTTCCAGAGGGAAGGGTTCTAAGGGAACAGTGGTCCACCTCTCTGTACCTACACTGGGCAGTTCACCAAAGCCTTCAGTAAAGTGCAACAATTTGTTGATGCCCTCTCACTATCATAACATGGTGGCAGGGGTAGTACCAGGACATCAGATCCATACGTTTGCTACATCAGTATTTCCCCAAAGAAACTCTGGAAAATTCAAGAGGTCACAGATAAGAAATGTACAGTTGTGACCATACTAAAAGGATGGCCTGAAGATAAACATCAGGTACCAGCAGGAGCAAAATCATACTTGCAAGTCAAAGATAAGCTGAGGGTATAGGATGGAATCATTTTTTGAGGGCACTGTTTCCTTGTGTAAGGAGTCTAAGCAAAAACTCCATGTTTCAGACCAAAGCACTGAAAGTTGCCTTAGAAGAATAAGGGCGTTTGTTTATTCACCTGCCATAAATCCACAACAATGATCCATGATAGCAAGATGTAATACTTGGCAATCCTGTAACAATCAATAATAACATGAGACTTTCTTATTGCATGAGGTGTCCATTAGCCCATGGAAAAGGTTGAGTTGGAGTTGACTTATTTACTTTTAGGGAACAGCAGTATTTATCACTGTATTACTTCAACTTTTGGGAAGTTGATGCTTTGTCAGACACTAAAAGTAGAGCAGTTATTGATAAACTGGAAGCTCTCATTTCAAGGTATGACCTTATAGACTTAGGGTTTTTTTGATAGTTTTTTTTCAGAAGATTTTAAACTATAGCAAAGTGGGAGGTTGGCTACTGCAGTTCATCTCCAGCTTACCCACAGAGTGACAGAAGCCAGGAGGAGGTAAGGTGCTGTTTGGGGCCAGCGCGGGGAAAACACCGCCTTCCACCTGCTGCCATTCACGTGGCAGCGGGTGGAAGACACCACTTTTGAAAAACTTTGCTCCCTGAAGTTTTTCACACCACTTGGGTGGCAAGAGCACAGCACTGCTGTGATGAAGCAGCGCCTGCTGCACGAACAGCACCCCAGGGATGGTGTTTTTACCTTCCCTGGGGCGCTGTTATTGGGCTGTGCAGAAACAGCCTAATAGTGGGACGATACGGGCGCATGTACAGGACCAAAATGCCTAAAAGATTATGTAACTAATAAGAGCATCTTAGTTTCTGTTTATTGAGTTCAGTTCTTTGGGGTTGTTGTTTTTTAAAAAACCTTACACTAGACCACTCATTTATACAATAGATTTATTTACTGTGATTGTGTTAAAAGAATATTTGTAAAATAGAAGAAGAAGAAGAAGAAGAAGAAGAAGAAGAAGAAGAAGAAGAAGAAGAAGAAGAAGAAGAAGAAGAAGAAGAAGAAGAAGAGTTTGGATTTATATCCCCCCTTTCTCTCCTGCAGGAGACTCAAAGGGGCTTACAATCTCCTTTCCCTTCCCCCCTCACAACAAACACCCTGTGAGGTAGGTGGGGCTGAGAGAGCTCTGAGAAGCTGTGACTAGCCCAAGGTCACCCAGCTGGCGTGTGTGGGAGTGTACAGGCTAATCTGAATTCCCCAGATAAGCCTCCACAGCTCAGGTGACAGAGCTGGGAATCAAACCCGGTTCCTCCAGATTAGATACACCAGCTCTTAACCTCCTACGCCACTGCTGCTCCTAGAGAGGATGCATCATGATTAATTGAACTATGTTAACAGGAAATGTGCTCCTGTGGGGAAGAGTTCTGAGGGAACAAACCTCAGCCTCTTTGGACTTGTGCTGGGCAATTCAATAAATCCTTTGTTAAGAGTACAACTATTTGTCAATGTCCTCTTACTATTATAACACTCATCAGTTGCAATAATTCCCTCAATTGGTCAATAATCTGACCATGTGATCGCCAAGCTACACCTCTGAATTCTCTGGATGGCTGCATGTCTAACACAACATCATGCTCTCACACAGAGTCAGCTATCATGCATGATTTCTGGGTTACACATGTGTGGATTAGCAAACAGTGTGGCAACTATATTTTCCCCATGGAAAATCACACCAAAGATTTTGCAGCTCTATTTTTGCAATAGAAAGCTCTCACTCCAAGTGAATTTCTTCCCTTTGGGTACTTTGCTTCTACATCTCCACTCCCCACCCCCAGTGGTTCATCTCTACATTACTAAGTTCTTCCAATTTTAGGGCTCCATTCTTGCAGTTTCACTTTCCCTCTGCTGTGTATCACTTAGCAAAAGTAGCAAAAAAAGCTACTGCACAGCTGCCAACCAGTTAGCAAGGAAGTCTGCTGCACAAGAAATGTAATCCGAACTGCACTGAATGTGGCAAGTCCCTCTGCTGTACTCATTTGCAGCAAAGTTTGCAACATCTCTAATCAGAAGAGATGTCTTCCAGAATTAGTTGAGATCTTTTTAGCAAGAAAGGTTTTGTTTGGTGCTTGGCAACTTGAATCTGAGAGGAAAATCATACCTGCACTGTCAGCAGTCCATTAAATTATTAGCCTGAGGCATGACTTCTTTTCAGATCTGGCTCTGAAAGGCCTGTAATGGCTGATATGAAGGCCAGGCTGTTCCTTTGTTCTTCTAGGATTTTTAATAAGTCTTCTGTTCAGTGTTATTCTGTAATCTAAAAATAATACTTCCTCATTCTAGAACCAGCACCCTGCTTTGTGCCTGTTACTACCAGTTTCTTCTCTGATCTGATTACTGGATTTCAGTGTCCATATACCATTTGTTCTATGCTGATCTTACAGGGTGTTTCCTGACCGTGATGTTCAGCCTGCGCTTTTTAGCTCCATATAACCACAGGTTCTGATTGAGTTGGGTCAAAGGTGGCCAGCCTATGGCACTCCAGATGCTCATGGACTACAATTCCCATCAGCCCCTGCCAACATGGTCAATATGCCGTGCTGGCAGGGGCTGATGGGAATTGTAGTCTATGAACATCTGGAGTGTCATAGGTTGGCCACCCCTGAGGTTATGATCTTGCACCAGTTTTCTAATCTTTCCAGATGACTTGAAACTCTGCATCTCATTAACACTGCAATCCATGTACAGGTTCAAATATCCAAACAATTGTTGAGTAAGGTGAGAAATCACTAAATGGGTACCTACAGGCAGGGAATTAAGGTGATCAAGAAGAACACTGTGGTCAATGGACCTATTCTGAGGTTAGGTGAGAATACAAAAATGTACTTATTTACTTATTATAAGTGTTCAGAGAATCTTCCGAACTGAGATTGCAAACTGCATTATATGTCTCCTTGGTTTGAACTTCATGTAAAATTTTCACATAGCACAAAGTATTATTTTTGTCAACGTCCAGTTCTCTTCAGGTTGCTCTATGCTGGCTGTGCATGGGTTTTGAGGACTGTGTGGCCATGATCTGGTCATTTTTTCTCCCAACATTTCACCTGCATCTGTAGCTGGCATCTTCAGAGACATGCCACAGAGAGAAACACATCTTACCATGATATGCCTCTGAAATTGCCAACCATAGAAGCAAGTGCAACGTTAGCAGCAAAACCAACCAGAGCATGGCTATACAACCTAGAAAACCCACAACTGTCAGTTGATTCTGGTCATGAAAGCCTTTGACAATACATTATTCTGTTGCCTTCCTGACAATTCCAAATGCATTCTGTGCAAGTGAGGCCAATAAACATTCCTCACAGGTTCCTAGTTAATGTTTATTTATAACTGACTCTACTGGGTATATAAGTTCTTGGTTATGCGCCTGTGAATTAATCAATCAAAATTAGTCTTTAAAATTCTGGCAGGTTTTATACTGTTTATACAGCTTTTATTCTCACTATTATAGAATACTAATTACATTTCAAAATGTTACCACTAAGCTGAACGCTTTTATTAATTTTGTCAATAAAATATGGTAAATAGACATACAGGAAGCTGTCACCCCCTCTCCCCCAAAATATGGAATCTTTTCATACACATAGATGTATTTCTTTTTTCCTCAGATCCAACTCTCTAGACACCAGTAGAAAGACTGTTAAGCTTAGATCTCAAGAGAACTAGAAACTGTACTTTTTCTTAAGTTCGGTGACTGTATTAACCAAGCTTCAAATAACTCCCACAAAGAGAAATGTACATAGGCTGCTGTCAGACTCTCAATTGGACATTGGAGTATCTACACTTAGACTGTTGCTATTTGCCTGGTTGTAGTAAATCAAAACCAGAAAAGGTGCACTCATGCAAAACTCAGCAGCTTATATACATATGTCAGTCCCCAAAACCATTATCTCTGGAAGGGCATGTGACTAATAGTAACCTCTTTGCAGTTCTTGTAGTGGTGACCATAGCCTTTAGGCCTCTTGCTTTCCTTGTGGGAAAACAGTAAACATCATGAGGTATCAAGTTCACTAGATGGACAGCCCTGGGATAAGGTTAATGGTCTGGTTTCAATGAAGCAAAACCCAGTTGTGAGGCAGAAATCTGGAGACTAGGGTATTAAAAGAAGCATTCCCAAGAAATGTTGTAATAATACCACAGATATGAAACAGGATGAAAAGCCATAGTCATCCCAAGTATACATACACCCAGATAGCCAAATCCAGACGTGGAGGGAGTTCCGCAGTGACTGGAGACTGCATGAGGGAGGTGGCACTGTGCCACCTCCAGTGGAGCTCCAGGTGGTGCAACAAGCTGCCCAGAAAACTCCAGTGAAAGAAGTTACTTTCCGTATATAAGTCGACCCAAATATAAATCGAGGCACTTAATTTTACCACAAAAAACTGGGAAAACTTATTGACTCGAATATAAGTCTAGGGTGGGAAATGCAGCAGCTACTGGTAAATTTCAAAAATAAAAATAGATACCAATAAAATTACATTAATTGAGGCATCAGTAGGTTAAATGTTTTTGAATATTTATTTCAAAGAAAAACAGTAAACTAGCTCTGTAAGTGGAAAAGAGGGTCAACAAAACAATATGGTATCAACAATAACTTTTAAAGTACAAAAACCTTAGCTCAATCAGCAACCAAGCTAAAACACAAGAGTAAAAATCCTTCAAAACTGGATTCCTCATCATCATTTGTATGTCCAAATGTAACCCAACTTAGATTTTAAGAGGGATATTATCAGAAATGGAAAAGGAGTTCAAGTCTTTGACAGTGTGTTCCCACCTTGTGACCCTTAACATTCTCCAGACTTACAACAAAAGAAACTTTAAATCTGTTTTCTGTTTCCTAAACAATAGTGTGCAGTATAACAATGAAATTGGGCAAACCAATACAGAACCAATAATCAACATATAATAGTTCTGGCCTGCTATGCAAAACAAATTAGCAGGGTCTCAGTCCTTTACAGTTCCCTCTAGCTGTGTCCTGTGGCACTGTTGCTGCAGCTACAGGCCTCTTAACAATTCTGAGGAAATGGAGCCTTTTCTTCCTTATATGGAAAATCTGAGCTCTTTAGCTCCCCCTAATGGACCCTGGGTTACACAAACAGAGCTTCAGCTATAGCCCATACAGTTGTATATAAATACCATATATGCTTGAGTATAAGACTCGAATATAAGCCGAGGGGGGCTTTTTCAGCATAAAAAATGTGCTGAAAAAGTTGACTCATACATGAGTATATATGGTACTCTGGGTGTTTTCTTGGCGTAAGTTACAGGCCCATGCTGGGAATGTTCCCAGGCTAAAAGCCCAGCGGAAGCCAACTACTGTCAGCTCCGCCCCAAGGAATGCTCCTAGCCCACCCCCAGCCATGCTAGCATCCTCCTTTATACTGATACAACTTTGGAGGTGGAACCTTCTTCCAAACCCATCACTCTATTTGCCCTCCCCACCAGCAAAGGTGCCACTTGCCAGTGGGTGGGTAAATACTTTGATACAGGCCCATGCTGCTCTCACAGCCTATTCTGCCCTCCCCACATCTGGATTGGACTAAAGGTCTATAATATATCCAGTAGGATTTCTGAGACATCTGGTGGGGCTTGGTGGGAATTAATGTCCATTGCTGAGTTCAGCGTTAATGCACTATTGCAACCTTTGTAGAGTGCTGCACTGTGGAACACTTATACCAAGTTATCAGGTCACTGTTGCTGCTTTTGTGGTCTTCCATGTCCCAAAGGTGCTACTATATATGCTTCCATATAGCAGCCATTTACTCACTCTGCAGACATGCACAATATGCTTAAAATGTCAACAGAAAACTTGAAGCTGGTAGTAGTGGAAATGTTGATGTATCATTTTAAAATGAGATACAAGAACAGCCCCTTATCTATATTACAACAATTTCAGTCAGGTCACAGATGCCTGCTTCCCCCGCCCTTTAAATAAACTAATCCATCTTTCTGATCTACTTGTTTACTCTTTATCATGTGCACTGAACTTTCTTGCTTGCTCAAGCTAAATTGTCTCATCTATTATAATTAAAATTTGCATGAGGGTCAAAAATAGAAGTAAATTCTGAAGAATCAGATCGGGAATTCAGCAAACACCCCCAAAGACAACATAAGATAAAGCAGTTGAATTACCCAGAGGAAATATGCAGCACTGAAGATTTTAAAAAAGCTTATTACATTTGAAAGAAACTCAAATATGATTATATGCAGTGGCGTAGCACCCACGGGATGGGGGGCGTGACTCCCCGGGCGAAGCAGCAGTGGAGGTGTGGCCGGGCCATTGAGGGGGCGTGGTGGGGCATTCTGGGGTGGGGGTGGGCAATGCCGTGGCAGGGGCACAGGGCATATGCGCATCCCAGGCACAGTTTCCATTCGTTCCACCTCTGGTTATATGTCCAATTTATATTATCAAATCATTCAAGCTGTGGGTAGGAAAGGAAAGGTAAAAATATTTCTATTATACACCTTATTTTGAAAGTTACCTTGCAAATAGATGCCCTTGTTAATTTGTGATTTTTAAATGGAAAACATTTTAAGATTAAACAGATACTGTTATCTGGGGAGGAGTTTATGATCCTCTCTTAAAAAGGCTAACATATTATCAGTTCATTCATTAGGCTTATATGTTCTTTTCTGCCTCATATTTGGCATGTTTATGACAACATGATGATTATCATTACAAACATTTTATTTCATCAGCTCATGGTCTGATCATTGTAATGGGAAGAAGACTTGGATCCAGTGGCAGGAAGGCAGGAGGTGTTCCATGCCATGATAGCTTCTTGTGCTCAGGCTGCCTCTTCCAACCCATCCTAGGGGAGATGCTGGGAGGGCGGGCTGGAGGGCCTTAAATGGTCATAAGAATATCACCTGGGAAGGGCTGGACTATGCAGAAGCACCCAGCAATGCAACCATTACAGTGATCTTTGGAGGCTCTGCTTGAGGTCCCCCCACCTTTTGAGATTAGACAGGTAGCTACCTGGGAGTGAACATTCTAGTCCTGGAATTCTCTCTCTGGGATGGGAGACTCAGCTGTTCCCTTCTGTTGCCATCTTCCATCAGAGGGTGGATCCTTTTAGTTTTGTTTACTATTCCCTCAGTGCTTTTTCCTTCCTGCCTGATGTTTTAATTGTTGTGTTTATGTTTTTACATGTATTTTAGCTCTGGATTTAATTGTTTTAACAATAGTAATGTATGCTTTACTCTAGGACCATAATAAATTATTGAGTGATTGATGTAATGATGCGTTCTTGTTTGGTTTAAATGGTTTTTAAGGTATGACTTCTGTAAAAGATCTTTCTATGCCCTATGGCACCACTTATAATGGCAGGCTAGGGTTGAGCAAACAGGCACACACCTAAGGCTCGTCAGGAGATCCTGTCAGCATTATTCTAACTGCCACCTCTGAAAAAATATTGATAGCTCTGTGAGGGGATTTTACTTTTCCCTTCAAAAACTGGTTGCTCTTATCAGGCTGGATTGGGCACTCTTAAATGACTCATTGGGGCTTATTTACAAACAAACAAAGATGGAAAGTTAATAATTTTATAAGAAAATAAGTTACAAGAAAATAAGTTTACAAGAAAATAAAAGACAGTTGAGCTTTTCTTTTTCTTTGGCAGGAATACTTTGATAAACCCTTTAGTTGTTTCAAACAGTTCTTTGCCTCAGTTATAACAAAACTTCCTTCTACTAATCTTCCTTAAAAGGGAAAATGTTTCTTTCACAGATCTTGACAAATATTTAAATCTCCAACTCCTTCCACTAAAGAGAGGCGCACTGGGTTTACAGAGCAGGCTCTGGGGTCTTCCACCAGGAAACCCACTCCTGACTCTGCCAATTAAATAACACATACACTAGGTGCTTTCTCGGCAGAGACCTATAACAAGCCCTCAGTGTGTTTTAAGTACTATTCTTGTAATGATGTTTCTCTAGGACCTCAGATCTCAGAACTCTCCTTTTTGCCTCATGAACACACTCCTTCTGGCCTTTTACAGACAGCCGCAGTATCAGCCAGCCAATCAGGTGGAGCTCCAGGTTAACTCATTAGATTCCCTTTCCTTGACAGAACAGTGCTTTAAAATTAACCCTTAAGTCAGCAGTCCATCACAACTTAATTATGTATCTTTTAATTTTGGGGCACCTTATGAATACAGAAAGGCAGGGTACAGAATTTTATAAAACAGAATTAAAAAAATGTAAATGCCAGATGGGAGGAGATGAGCAGGGGGCAGAGCAGTGAAAAAGGAGGAAAGGACCAGAGCTCGGGGAGGAAACAAAGAAAAGCAGAAGTAGAAATTAAAGAAGTGGAAAGAGAAAGGAAGAGGAGGAGTGGATAAAAATGGGGGAGAAACAGGCTAGTAGTTGAGAAGCAGGACTGAAATGCAGAAAGGAGTAAGGCAGACAGAGACAAAGTGTGGCACTGATCAAGTAGTTGAAGAGGGCTGGAACTGTGCTTGAGTGAGAGAAAATATGTGGAGATGTAGTTTACTTGAGCTGATTAAAATGTTTTCCTGGACTTCTCGGACGGGCAGTGAATTGCCATGTAAAATGCCTTTAACATGCCCCTTCCTTAGGAGTTTTCAGAATATGGTTGAATACAAGCCTAAGTAATTTGCTTTTTAAATACTCAGTTGGGAGTCTTTCAGTTTTAATCTTCTTTTAAAATGTAGAACCATTTTTCATCTCATGAATCCATACTCTTTTGTTTGCCCTACCTCCTTTGCTCCTCTTGGACATTCACATAATCTCCTTGCTCTCATCCTTAAAGAGACTAATGAAAACCTGCTGGTATTCTTGGGCTTTTAAAAACTGGCTTAGAAAAAAAACCCTGACATCCTTGGTATGCGTAGCTATGCATATGAAAGGCAGACATTTGTATTTTGCCTGTGTGGCTCCCTGCCAACATATGCATTAGGCTAAAAAATCTGTAATTAGCTGATCTGATTGATAAGTATTATGGTTGTGCAGGACTTTTTAATACAGTGCTCATTAGATGCCTTACAAACTATATTCTTTTGATGGCACAATTTGTGCTTTTAAAAATAATAAAGATGATCATAGTACAATTACAATTCTTAATTGTTTCAATATAGCATTTCTTAAGTTTATCTTTAAATGATTAAATGTTCCAAGATATTTGATCAAGTTTAGCTTCCATCATGTGGACAAGAAGTCTCCTTTCATTTATGTCATTGAACAAATAAAAGTCACAAAAATGTCTTTCATCTCTGTGTCTCATAGAATATGATAGATTTAGGCAATTAGCCAACTCATAACTTTGGTTCCCAAAGTAAAGTTCCTATCATCACAAAGCAATTTCTTCAGTTAATTTAATGAAGGAAGTAGTTGCCTCTTCTATTATTCCAAAAAAAATGTGTATCAGATTGAGTATTTACAGGTTTTTTAGACACAGTCTCTTGAAAAGTTCTACACAGTCTTCACTGAAATAAGCAGGAACTATTAGCATTGCAGTACAAAACAGAACAAGGACAAATGCTACAATTGATGTAGTGGCATTTAAAAGATTTGTGTTGAGTTTTCTGTCTACTGGAGCTGTGATCGAGCTAAGTAGTAGTCAGAGGCAGAAAAGCCTGAATTTAAAGTGTTAATCCCTCACAGAGCCTCAAGTGTGTATGACAGACTGGGAATTGGTGGAGTTTTAGAAAAAGGCGCCAGAGCTTCAGACAGAAGTAGGTGATGTTCAGCTCTGAGTTCTAGGCAGAACAGAGATGTTAGGAAGAGAGTATTGAGAGGAGAGTATTATTCCCAATAAGAGGAAATATCTTTTGGAGGGAGAAAAATTCTAACCCAGCTAGTTCACCATTCAACAAAGTGGGAAGAAAGACACTCTAGTCAGAAGGGGAATTTACACCGCATGTGGGAGAATTTCTATTCCTAGTTCTTTAGAAGAATTTACTTCAAATGCTGTGAAGTGATCCTAAAGTTTGGGAAGTATAAAGGGAAAGTGAGTTGGGAGAATATTCCTTTCCATATAATTCACAGGCACCAGAGTTATCACATAAATGTATGAAATATCTTGAAAGTCTATCATAGATTAAAGCATTAAAAACTCTGTGACCAATTAAAATCATAAAAATCAGCCAAACATCATCTGTCCTGAATTTTGAAAACAATTTAATACTTGTATATAGAACTGCTTCCCCCCCTTATTATCAATATTCCCCCTTGTTCTACTGACGTGTTTAATAAAATGCTACTATTTATTTGTTGAACTTTAAAAAGCTTCTTGTGTGGTTATGTGGGGTAAAACATAGAGTGAAGGTGGAAGCTGGTTAAGAGATACATTTATTTCAAAGAGGAACAGGGTGTTTACGCACAGAGAGGAGGAGGAGGAGGAGGAGGAGGGGAGGAGGAGGAGGAGGAGGAATAGTTTGGAGTTATCCTCTACATTTCTCTCCTGTAAGGAGTCTCGAAGGGGCTTACAAACTGCTTCCCTTCATTTCCCCACAACATACATTTTATGAGGTAGATGGGGCTGAAAGAGTTCCAAAGAAGTGTGACTAGCCTAAAATCACCCAGCATGCTTCATTCATAGGAGTGGGAAAACAAATACAGTTTACGGATAAGAATCCACCACTCATGTGGAAGAGTGGGGCCTCAAGCCTGGTTCTCCAGATCAAAGTCCATCTCTCCTAACCGCTACACCATGCTGGCTCTCATACATGAACACAGACAAACACACATACATACAGAAAAGCTGACCAGCAGCGAAGATCAAAAGGAAAGATCTCAGGAAAAACATAGAACATTCTTTGCCTTTGGGTATAAAGAAGGTGGGAATTTAATCTGTTGTGATCCCTGCCTTCATAGGGGCATTTTTCTGTCCTAGAGTTTGTAAACATTTATCCCCATTAAATTTCATTTGGTCACTTTCATAATTAGAATGTAGTTATTTTCAATTTTGGTAAATTTCAATTCAATTCAATTCAATTAAGTAAATTTCAATTCAATTCAATACCCCCAAAACGAACACAATTTTGATGATGGGGCTTTGGCTGAATGATAGAGCATGGCTCAAACTTTGGCATCTCCAGTTCAAATGATTGGGTAGTAGGTGATGTGAGAGATTTCTATTCAGTACCCTGTACATTTGCTGCCAGTCAGAATAGACAACATTGATCTTGATAAACCAGTGATGTAAATTACAACTCTTTACTTTATACAAGTCCCTGATGGGGAGTTATTGAATAACCCCTGAGCCATGATGTTAATGAAAAAAATTTAAATGCCATGACAGAAGTTAGTACATATTCAGCTGGATACTTTAGAACTACTTTGCCTCTGAAAAATGATGGCAATTGAAATGTCTTCAAACACATACTTCACATCTTTTCCTATATGATGCTAAACATCAGACACTGGAAAACCAAAAACACAGAAAATAGTATGTAAAAATTCACCCCTGGGAGTAAATATGAAACAAAAAAAGAGCTACTGCATGGTTTAGAAAGGGGATTATCAGGATAGAGGATCAAGGGAATTTTATATTCATCAAGAGCTAATTTATAAACTCAATCGTGTCCTGATTTTTGTACTACAACTGATTGGTTCCAAACCAGGTACGTAAATGCAACTTAAAAAACACTGTTCATTGCTGATATCAGGCCTGGCAAATGAACATGAAGTAATGTTATTTGCCTATACTTAATTTAAGCACCTACCTCTTCTTTATCACTAGTGTGCAGGTTTCCACAAGAAAATTGTTGTCACTTCAGGACTAATTAAATCAGTGAGGGGAAAGACATCAAAAGCTTAGGAAAAAAATAGTATTGTTAAAAAACCAGAAAAAATCTTAGACAAAATACAATCTCTCTCACACACATAGAGTTTGCCTGTGGGTGAAAATGTTATAGGCACTGTGTTTTATATAGATATAGCTAGCAGCGGTGCAAAGTCAGCTGGCAAGCAATGCACGCTGTAGTAGAGCTTCCTTTTCCCAATACCTTTGGTGACAGCAAGGAAGGGCAAGAATTCTTGATCCTCACTGTAACATTCACTTCCTGCAGCAGTCACCAAACTTCTGTTGAAGGGAATTGTATGATACAAGTCAAAGTTGCATTCTTTGATATCCCTATTGCCAAGTCTTAAGAATTATTCATGCATTCAAACAGATCACTGACTTTTAAAAATCATTTGATTCCATGGTGTAGATATTACTTAACCATGGAATGGTGTTTCAAGGTGTAGTGTAGTGGCTAAGAGCAGGTGGACTCTAATCTGGAGAACTGGGTTTGATTCCCCACTCCTCCACATGAGCAGCAGAGTCGTATCTGGTGAACCAGATTTGCTTCCACATCCCTACATCCCTGCTGGGTGACCTTACACTAGTCACATTTCTTCAGAACTCTTTTAGCCCCACTTACCTCACAAGGCGTCTGTTGTGGGGGTAGGAAGGGGAAGAAGTTTGTAATACCCCCATTAACTAGTCCTTACAGGAGAGATAGGGGGTTATAAATCCAAACTCTTCTTCTTCTTAACTTCCCACACCCTGGCCATACAGCCCAGAAGAACTAAGTCAGGGGAAAAAATGTGGTTGTGTTTGCCTGTAAGGACTGATGTTCACTGAGTGTCAATAGTGCAGTCACACTTGAAAATGCACATGCAAAAGCCAGCTGCAGAACATTCTGGAGTGTGCATGGTGCTTCTCCTCTATAATTCAATAGTTTTTCCAAACTTCATATCATGTGAGGATATGAGGATGTTCATATCATGTGAGGATGGGATGGAATATGCATCATCTCACAATTCCTCTGAGCTGCCGTAAGAGCCCATTAACAAGACCTATTACTGAGGCCACAGGAGAGTCCAATAGAGGTCTGTGTGAGTGCACAGATGAGCAACTGTATAATATATGTTGCAGTTATTTGCTCAAGCCCATTTTCATCTCTGTCCAGAGGTGTAGCAAGGGGGGAAAGCACCTGGTGCACCAGTGCGTCTTCCGCCCCTGTCCCGCCATGGAACGCCCCCGTCCTGCCCCGGAATGTCCCCAGTATGCCCCCGGAATGCCCTTGCCACACCCCCACAGGGGCACACGCCCGGTGCATCGCGCACCCCTACCCCATCCCCTTGGAGCTACGCCTCTGATGATGTCTGGATAGAGGAGATTTGAGAGCTAACTTATTGAGTTAGATGCTGGGTTCAAGGAGCTGAGTTGAGCAGGAAATGTAACACGGTTTTTCCCCATTTTTGCTTTGATTCTAGCAGTTTTTGGTCAGCCGGAAGGTAGAGGGCAACACATTAGCCTTACATATATTATCTATAGTCTCATACGGAAAACAGCTGATGAAGCTTGTACCTTGGTGAAGGGGAAATGGATCTGTAATTGACTTTCAACCCTTGCTGTCTTATAACATGTTTGTATCAGGAAAGCTATTCAGTGGGGATATACTGAGCAGATGCTATCTATCTTTTTCATTCCTCTACCATAACAAATAACAGCTGTGCATCATTTCTGAACAAACTTTTTTGGGCAATAAAGCTCTCTCAACATCTGCAGAATGTAGCATTTTCCATGCCCACTTTAGGTCTAGGACAAAATAACTGCTAATACAATATCTTTGTTAAGATGAAAGAAACATCCTTAGGTAAACATGCTAGTGAAGTTCTCAAAACGATCTGCATGAAATTTCAAGAAAGGAGGACTGTCCCTTAGTATGCTTAATTTTGTGTATAGAAACAACAGCTAACAAAAAGCAGGCCTTAGAAACCACAGCGTACAGATTGCGGAATAGCTCAAAAACTGTTTTAGTTCAGTTTGGAAAGAACTTGAAACAAATTCCGTTAGAGATTCACTGCGGGATACATATTATTCAATCCTTTCAAGTATTTAGATTCCTTTTAAGCTAACACTGACTTGCCATTTAAAGGATCATGAAATCCTTCAGTCCCATCTGCAAGATCTGCTACAGATTTTAGCCTGGATTCTCTGATATTCATTAGGATATGCAAGATTTTCCCGCTTACAGAAGTCTATGTAAGACCAAATTTCTATTTGTTCAACTTAACCATCTTACTTTTCCTTTATGTAGGTTCTATAGCAATTTTTCAACCTGTATTTAGACTCTCATGGAGTCTTTGATTTCATATCACCCTGCATTTGATGTGCTGAATTTTTATGAGAAATTCTTTTCCCATTTTAGTTCAAATAGCAAACTTGGTTGAAGGTGTCCTTGTAATACAATGTGGTCACATTTAAGTACCTTTTCAAGATTGCTGTGGTTTTCTATTACCATCAGTCAATGCAACACATACTAATTAAGTGCTTTGCTTTGCTCTTGAATAATTTATTAAGTCTTCCTTCATTAATGTGTTTGATCAAAAAAGTAATTAAACAATGAACAGTGGCAGCAACACATACTTTGCATCAATTATTAAAAGAAGGCTTCCTAGAATAAAAATGGGATAATTAATATTAATGCTGTCAGGAGTTTCACTTGACTTCAAATTATTTGAACTTCTAGTAGTGCTAATCCTTGGATTTCCCATAAATAAACTTCATTAGAGAGCATTATAATGAACTAGACCGTGTTTGTTTCTCACATGGATGCTTAAAATAATTTAACAGGCAGATTTCTAAAACCAGAAGCCCTGTTTTAAAGGATCTCTCTCATTTGTCTTTTCTTGATTCAAATAAAAGTTCCACAGGGATACCTTGTAGAATAAAAACTGAACAAAGAATAATTCCCTCTTCAAAGGAATTATGGGAATTGTAGTTCGGTAGAGATGTCTAACATAAGATTCCTGGCCCTTCATTATACTGATTAAGGATTATTTTGGAGAAGCATAAAGTGGCATAAAACAGATACAAGAATGTAATTTTTATAGCAGTTAGAAATTTTTCCACCAACCATCCTTTCCAAGGCCTGCCGAAGACTGTTTCTGCATCATCCAAATATCTCAGATTGAGCAAGGGAAATATCACGGTTTGGCCAAGAAGTTTGCATGGTTCCCAGTCCTAAAGTGGTTTTGTTCCATGATATTTCCATCATCCTGGGATTTTCAAAAATCGCCAATTTAGCGATTCTTTTCAAAAATCCCGCGTTGAACCAGTTACCATGCAAATACCACAGGAGCAGAACCAGTTTATTTTTCCTGCCCAGCCACATGATCTCCATGCCCCACTGCCCACCCCACTGATCTCCCCACCTCACATCATGTCAGGTTTTAACTCTACTGAGCTTCCAACTGTTGTAGCCTGCCCTTTCCAAAACATTCCCCCAAGCACTTTTTCTGCCATGGTATTGACCGGGTGCCATTTCGCCTGGGTTAATCAGGAGTAGAGTCCCAAAATGTCCCCATTTTCTTTTCTGTACATATACTGGTTGCTCAGAGCACATAACCAGGAAGATATGCACTTTGGGCTGAATGTTGGTGGACATATCGGGAGGGGGGGGAGTGAGTCTCTCATTTTCCACAAAATATGAGAACATGAATGGGAATGTGATGTGAGGCTGTGCTACATTGTTTTTTTGCTGCCACTTGCCATGTTGAGACCTGCAATCCATCATGTTCCCTGCTGAATTTTGCAGCATACACTGAGAGTATGACCTAGTAAGCTGCCAGTCACAATTGCTTGATTCCAGTGGCACTGACATTTTGGGAAGCTGCCCAAAATGTTGGTGTCTTAATGTAACTACCTCAGGGGAATGCAGCCTGCATGTTTGTGTCCTGGCACTGCAGATGGGGTCTAAGGCTGTCCACGGTCATCATGAAGATTGCCCTGGTCATGCAAAAGTTTCTCAGCCATTCCTCATCATCCCAATAAGCCATGACACAGTTGTGCCACCAGTCCCTGCTCTTGTGTGGATAAACCCAGTAACAAGGGTGCTGGAGGGCGGTCGCCACAGCAAACCATGTCCGCTTGTGATGTCTCCTCAGCGCAGCAGACTGAAGAGATGCCTGCACCATTTCTTCCTGGTAGTGGGCACACAGCGAGGGCACCATGGATGAGTCTGAGGAGGTGCGCCACCAGTACCACAAACACATCCAGTAGCTGTGCCAACTCTTGATCTGGATCCCTGCTCAATAGGTTCAGATCTCCCAGGTCACAAAATGTGATCCTACCCAAAAACCGCAGAGTAGGTGCAAAGGTGGGCACCAGCAATTCAAAAGGCAGGGCGGAGAAGTTCATTCAAACTGCTGCCCAAAACCAACAGCCAATCAAAACACGGGACACTGGGGATGTTTGCGTGTGTGCGGATACACTTGCAACGTAAATACAAAAGTCCCAGGCTCATGCGAAACAAACTGGAGTATTTCCTGTCTGTGACCACCTCTCCCCATATTGACCTCCAAACCTTTTATCAGTCCCTGACCCAAGAGACATCTGGCTGGCTTCAACACAAGCCAGGGCTTTTTTTGCCCTGGATCCAGCCTGGTGGAACAAATTACCAGCCGAGGTCAGAACCCTGCAGGAGCTATCTTTGTTCCACAAGGCTTGTAAAACCTGATTGTTCCACCAGGCCTTTTTCAACTAGCCAGCCAGCACTAACAACTCCTCTTGGTCCCCGAAACGGCAGGGGGAGGAGGGGGAGGGGGGTGAATCAGTCAAAATGTTTAAGTTGCCATTTATCTTTTTATAGCTGTTTATTAATTTTTTACTGGTTTAGAATGAGGTAGCCGTTTTTTATAGTTTTAATGCTTAATATTGTATGTATTGTTTTATTGTATTATAACTGTTGTAACCCACCCTGAGCCCTTTGGTATAGGGTGGGATTAAAATGTGAAAAATACATACATACATACATACATACATACATACATACATACATACATACATACATACATACATACATACATACGATGATAGATTTGCACGTTGGAATCTATGAATCTGTATTCATTCACGACACAAATGAACAAACAAAAACAAATTTGATTCTTCCAAGGATACAGAAATATTAATTTTAATAATAACTGGACTATAATAACATCGAGGAAATGAACTATATTTAGGGTTCTAACCTCCAGGTGGGGCCTGCTCATCTGTAATTACAACTGATCTCCAGGTGACCGAAACCATTTTCCCTGGAGAAAATGGCAGCCTTGGAGGGTGGACTCTATAGGATGATATCACACTGAGGTCCCTCTCCTCTGGAAACCCCATGTTCCTTAAGCTCTACCACCCAGATCTCCAGGAAATTCTGAACTTGGAGTTGGCAACCATAACTATATTTACCAACAGTGTGTGGAATACAGTAGATGACATGCTTAAACTGAGAAAATTGTTTGTTTCTGCTAATCTGTAGACAGTTAAGCAGATAACCTGCAACAGGGTCCCTCAGAACCTGATACCTCTCCATCCAGAGCCTAGTACCTAAGGCAGCTGTTTGGGATGCCTGCTCCTAAATTTTCCACTGGCAGCCAATCTGCACTGGCTGAACCAAAAAGGAGCCTGTTCCAGACTGGACCAAAAACAGTGCTATGAATCTTGCAGGCTTCAGTTTCTCAAGCTAATACCTCAGGACCACTGAGCTGGAAAACAAACTTTTCATGTCTAGATTTGTTTGCAATCTACAGACGTGGCTTGGATCTCACATAGTGATTATCTATGTACAGTAGCTATCCACTTCCATAACCTTATTTAAAACTGCTCCATCCACTAATGTGGCAGGAATTCAAAAGACAAAGGGACAGATATTGCTGCAATTTCATTGTAAAATATTATAGCAGTGGACATTTATGAATACAGGTCTGATAGTGGTTTTCAGGCTTTAGCCAAACAAGTTCTGAACACTTTGATTTTTCCTTTGAACAAACTAGAAAAAAATCCAGAGCTTTCAAAATAGTATTGCAATTACAAGTAAGCAATATGGCAAAAGGTTTCCCAAGTATGAAAGTGGAAGTAAAAATATTTTTAAAGGTGCTTGAGCTCTGAAGAATGTACGTAGCTTGTCTCTTTTCCTTAACTGTTCTTTTTATACGCATTTGTGCCTTCAGTAGGCTGTTAGACTTTTAAAGCTCTGGGAGAATTATGGTACAGTCAAGGGAGTGCCTTTTAGAACACTGATCAGAAGAAAACATCACTGACAGCCATGAATGGAAAAGAGACAAAAAGACATCCATGGGGGAGCGGGGAAGATAACATAAATTGAACCCTCGTATATTTTTAGATTCTGGGAACACCCTGAAGGAACCATGAACCACAGAAGTGACAATTATTTTTCCTCAGATGACGATTTCATGATAGCTATATTTTTTTGTTATGTTTGAACACCACATTGGTTTATGTTGTAGAGTTCTGGGCCTTCAACCATGACTGGGGGTTCTAAATGGACTAAAAAAGCAATTTGATTGGAGTTATTTTGAATCTTATCACAAAGTGAACACCAAACCATAATACCATACCAGGACTGAAACAGGTTGCAATGGAGAATACTACTTTTTAAGCTCATTTCAAACTACTATCATTTGACCATTCTTTGGCATCAAGGAACCACAGTTGTTGCTCATTTGGTGCATGGTCATTGGTAAAGGAAAGATAAAATGAAATAATTTTTTATTTGTGAATTGTTGTCCACGGTGCATTTAACTAATACCTAAGGTGGGGAAAAACAGTTGTGGTTTCAACAGTGGTGCTTTGACCACACAGAAGATTGTGGAAATGTTTTATTGTTGTCCTCTTGAATCACAAACAGCTGTATGGAAGGGAAAGATCTGTACACCCCAAGCCATATTCTGCAATTGAACAATACTTCTGGATCTTTCTTTGGTTTGATGTATTCATTCTAATCCTTGGTGGCTATCATGTCATTCATATTTATTCTGAAATATACCAGTGCCCCAGTAACTTGCTTGGGGTGGTTCACAAAATAAAAATATGAAAAAAATTGAAATAAACAATATGAAAAAAATACATAAGAATTGTTATGACAGTATCACACATTTGACAGCCCAGTGAAAAGCACACAAATAGTAGCAGAAACTAAAACTAGCATAACAACTCCGGCAGCCCAGCCACTACCAAAGCATCTATGGCAGTTTCACCACTGCCCATTATTTACCAACAGTGCTACCATTTCATGGTATCTAGCTCTCAGAGATAGCTGAACAACCCCAGGGAGCCATTATACTTACTATATCCCAAAGTTCCAGGTTTCATTCAAGCAGGATGTTCCTCCCAGATTTATTCCTGCCAAGAGTCTGCCCACTTTTCTCCCCTTCTGTTGACAAAGTACTTAAAGTAATAGTGTCCTGTTGGTACAAGTGTACCTGCACAGGTGGACCTATGAAAAACAGTGCTTAAGGCAAGCACTGAAAACACCTCTCCCCTTTCCCTTTCCTGCAGCTTGACCAAGTCGTGTTCACCTGCAGGCTCTGCCTTCAAAATCCACATGGACTTTGAAGGCAGAGCCTGCAGGTTAAAGCTAGACCTAGCCAGGTTAAGCCCAGGGTCAAACCACAGACTTGGCCTGGCTAAGTCGAGCTTTATACTGCTGGCTGTACTTCTGAGTTTGACACTGGGCTCAGCCTGACCAGTTCCAAGTTTAAATTGCAGGCTTCAAACTTGTAGTTTAAAGCTGGATATGGCCAGGCTGAGGCCAGAGTTGATCTGTGGGCTTTTCCTCCAACATCCATGTGGATGTCAGAGGCATAGCCCTAAGTTTAAAGCTGAATCTGTTTGGTTTGGGGCAGCTAAACAGCTGAGGATGCCCCTTTCAAGTGGTGTCCAGGTCATGCACCATGGCTGTCCAGCCCTAGATACACCTATGGGTACTTCTGTGCCACTGTCAGTCTTTTCCATTGGTATAGTGCTGACATCCAGAAGTATACTGCCTATAAACATACGAGAAGCCAAATGTCATAATTAATAGCTGCTAAGCAACTTACAATATGATTTTAAGCAAAGCTGCACACTTTGAAGGTCACTGACTAAAATGTGCTTAGAAGCTTGTAACTCTGCTTGGTACTGCACTATTATCTTCCATTAATTTGTCTAATTGTTCTTTAAATTATCTAAACTAGGGGTCAGCAACCTTTACTATCAAAACCTTTACTATCGAGTACTGACTGGAGCCACAAAACATATTTCAGCTTTATAATGAAGGTAACACAGCCTATTAAGTCTAAATTAGATCTGAGCATTCATTAATGTTTTGTTATATTTATGAATATTTATGAAAAACCATGTTTTGTTATATTTATGAATTGCCTGTAGGCCATAATAATGACAAACTGACTGACCAGCAGTATAGTCAAGATAGTGTTAGTAAAGACTAATTTATTCAGCACATAATTAAAAAATTCACCAGCAAAAAAATTATCATTGACACATATTGCTTTAAAACTGAGTTAGACAAGTTCATGGAGAGTTATGTTATTAGCCATGTCAACTAAACAGAGTTTCCAGGTTCAAAGCTAGTATACCTCTTAGCATCATCAACTACTAGAAAACTGCTGCAAGGGAAGAATGTTGCTTTTAATCTTGCAAATGTGGGATTCCTAAACATAGACATGATAGATCAGTGGTGGCGAACCTATGGCACGGGTGCCAGAGGTGGCACTCAGAGCCCTCTCTGTGGGCAAGCACAAACAGAGTGCCCCCCCCCCAATACGCACAACTAGGCTGGCCTGGGCCACTGGGCTCAATTATTAGCATTAAACCTAAGACCTAGTTTTGGGGAAGCAGTGTAGGTAACCCTGTTAAGTGCTGTTAAACCCCACTGATTTTCATGCGAAGAACTAAAGCGTGATCCTTTACCTGGGAGTAAGCTCAGTTGCTGGCAATGGGGCTTGCTTCTGAGTAAACCCTCCTAGGGTCGTGATTCACCCATTGGAAGAGTTGCTTCAAAGCAAAGCCATTGACTACCACCAAGCTTACTCACGAGTAACGCACACCTCAAAGCCAACCGCTTTTTCTAAACTAAAACGGTTGTGATAAATAAGTGGGTTTTGGGTAGCAATTTGGGCACTCGGTCTCAAAAAGGTTCACCATCACTGTGATAGATGGACCTTGATCTGATTGAATAAGACCTTTCTTACATATTGCCCATCCCACTTGCCTACATGCCTTGTAGAGGACAAGGGAGAACATGTTATATACCATGCCAAAGGATAAATATCTTTGTTCTGTCCTCAAGTTCCATTCCCTTGCTTTACACCTCAAGTCCAGCCCTTTCCCAGCAGCTGCTGTCTAAACAAGATTATCAATCCATAGAACTCCATGGAAAATCCTAATGCCAATCATCACCTTGCTCAGCAGATGCCTCCCCTTCCTCCTCATTCCCCACAGCAGCTTCAGTCACTGAGCTCTCCTTTCTTGCCAGCTGACCTCTTCCCCTTAATTCAGACAGCCTAATTTACTGTTCTGGTAATGCTGCTTGCTCTCCAAGCAGCCTGAGTTTTCAGGAATTGTGATGGACCTGCTCAGAAGAGAGGATCTGGCAGCTGTGGGCACCAGGGGCAGTGGAGGGAACTTGACTGGAGGCATGGACCTTCTTCCTTCTCCTTCTTCCTCTCTGATACTTCTTCCTGACTTGCGGGAGATGGGAGAAACAGAATGCAAGCATGCAGATGTTGATTGCTAGGGGAACTAAACTTTGGGTGGCAAACATGCTGAGATGTCATGTCCCTCTTTGGAACCGCAGTGGGGCATGCGAGTAGAAGAACCACCAGCTGTCATGGTTGCAGCCCACAATGCCCCTAGTAATCCTGCCAAGCAGCTGGTCCGTAGCTACAGCTCTTGGGATGATTATCCTACTCAGCCGCATAGTTTTCGCAGGTAGTTGACCACCTGTCTCCAGCCCAGGCCACACCTCCTGCGCAGCTCAGCCTGACTGGTTGTCTGCTTGAGAAGAGAACCATTGTAGTGTGGCAAAAGATCCATTTGTGGCTCCCAGAGCCACAGGTTGCAGACCCTCACCCCAGTGAGACCACCAAACAGTTGGTCAGTGGCTGCAGCTCCTCCTTCCTGGCCCCACTGTTTCACAGGTAATTGGCCACTGGCCTCTGGGCCAGATCACACCTCTGATGCTGCTCTGTGTGGCTGGTCATTTACTCAGGTAGGGAGTCACTGCAGTGTGGCAAAAGAATTGCATGCAGCTCCAGAGCCATAGGTTGTGAACTCCAAATCTGAACTAATGTCATTTCTACTCCTAATCTTTCTGAGTAAAAATACAAAAACAAAAGATTCTTAAGTTTCTACTAAAAACACTTTGGATCAAATCTCAAAAGACCTTGGAGGCAGAGCCAGCCAATGAAGAGGTGTAAATGAACAATTTGTTCATTCAGAACATAAGAACATAAGAACTAGCCTGCTGGATCAGACCAGAGTCCATAGTCCAGCATTCTGCTACTCGCAGTGGCCCACCGGGTGCCTTTGGGAGCTCACATGCAGGATGTGAAAGCAATGGCCTGCTGCTGCTGCTGCTCCTGAGCACCTGGTCTGCTAAGACATTTGCAATCTGAGATCAAGGAGGATCAAGATTAGTAGCCATAGATTGACTTCTCCTCCATAAATCTGTCCAAGCCCTTTGTCAAGAGTGACAGGAGAATAAAAGAGTGCAGGAGAATAAAATAGACTTCACAAAAATCTGGATGGATTTCTAAAAAAAGCTTCTGAAGGTTTTGTAAATGCACTTGTTAGTGGACTTCAAACATAAAGTAACAAATTAGCACATTATTTAAACAATTTAATAATTCAAATTACGTACAGTTTAGGATTATGATACTGTTTATGGGTGAACAAACTAGGTTGCCTGTACTGTCTTGCCAAGGGGTTAAAAGGATTTTACCACACATCTGTTGCAAAGATGTGGTACATAGTAAAATATGTGGTCATCAGAAAGGTATCAGACAAGCAGCTTACCAAATTATTAGCTCATAGTGCAAATTGCTACCTGGTCCATGGTTTTCTCTATCCATTCCTAAATTAAATTTAAAGAAACTTGATTTAAAGCAAGTGCACTTAGGAACATCTGTCTCCAAGAAAGTGAAACTATGGCCACTATTTCAGGTAATAAAAGAACATGACTACTAGTTTTGGGAGAAAGAAGTTTAAGCTAAAAAAGAAGAGTTTAAATTTATATCCTGCCTTTTCTCAAGTTTGCAGTTTGCAAACTCCTTTCCCTTCCTAGATAGGGCTGAGAGAGTTCTGTGAGAACTGTGACTAGCCCAAGGTCACCCAGAAGTAGGGAAACAAATCCAGTTCACCAGACAAAAGTCTGCAACTCATGTGGAGAAGTGGGGAATCAAACCTAATTTTCCAGATTACAGTACATTATGCCACCCTGGCTCTCTGATTGCCCAATGATTGCTTCATATCAGAGTCAAAGTAGTAATTGTGTGTTACTGCAGATCTAATTAGGTAGTTCTTTGTGGAAGATGGGTAGTTTCCGTTTCTTCAGGTAATGGTGGCTGCCTGCCCAAGTAGTTGCCCAGCCTCATCTTCAGCTATATTCTCCAACCTCTCCTTCCTCATTTTCAATAGGATTTTAAAAAATTATTTGAACAAGAAATATAATGTTGAGGTACAAATTAGCATGGTCAATTGGACTGGCTTTGTCAATTTCACATAGAACTTGAGATCTCAATGTTCAGATAGGGCTACACTAGCATAGTTGACTGGATCAATTTAATATCAAACTATCAATGTAATGTTAAGGCAAGAGAGGGATTTTGAAGTGGGGACAATTAAAAAGAGTACTAGGAATAATTGCTGCAGAACAATTGCTGCAGAACAATCATGCATTATCACAGTTCAAATTTGGCCAAAAGGGGGGGGCTACATGTTTCTGTTCCTTCAAGCAATGATGCCTTCTCCCAGAGTTGTTTTGGCTTCTATTTTGGGTTGGTAATTTTCAATAAGCCAGAGCCCCAAAACAATGGGAGGAAAGGAGGTATGTAGCATGATTTCACAGAATTAAGTCATAAGGTTTAACAACTGGGAAAATCTGTGGCAAACTGCATGTGGAAAAGGCCAGTGTGAATTTTAAAAAATGATCTGGTGCCTGTCAGAAGACTGAAGTATTTTTTCTAAGCAATAAATACATACAACTTGTCAACTAGGTCCCCTGCAATCAGTCTGTCAGTTCATAACATGGTAACTATGACTGACTTTTCTCAACTCAGATTGAAATCATAATCATACCCAGCCTGTTACTTCAGAAATTGTCTTGGTGTTCAAAAGTCATTCCTTGCTACAAATATAAAAAGCAAAGGGATTCCTTGACTTGTTTCTTGGGTAATAATGAACCTCATCCACACAGCTCTAGGGATGGTATCCTACAGCGCATCTCCAGACTACAGAGGTCATTTGGCTGGGCATTTGGCTGGGCATTTGGATAGAGCCAAGCAAAAAGGAAAAAAACAGGGGGAAAGCCACCTTGGGGGTTTATTTTGGGCTGAAAACTAACAGCTATCTGGATGAAGCCAAATAGCGGAAACAGAGAAAAGCCAAAAAGCATTTCAGCTTTTTTCAGTTTTCAGCTTTTCCCACGACCCAGTTCCTGAGCAACAGAGCAGAGTGCAGGAGTTGGCTCAGCCAGTCCCTGCACCATGCACGTAGATAAGGAGGGGGGGGTTTCTCGGGTTTGAAACCCCCCCATTCATGTCCGAAGCTCCGCCCACCCGTTTGTGGGTTTTTAAAACGTTTTAGTGCTTTTTCAGGTTTTGGCCTGCAGGGGGCGCATTGTTTGGGCTAGCAGCACCAAACTTTCCGGGATTGTTTGGGGGACTCTCCTGATGATACTACCCAGGTTTGGTGAGGTTTGGTTCAGAGGGGCCAAAGTTATGGACTCCCAAATGGGGTGCCCCATCCTCCATTGTTTCCAATGGGAACTAATAGAAGATGGGGACTACACTTTTGAGGATCCATAACTTTGGACCCCCTGAACCAAACTTCACCAAACCTGGGATGCATTATCAGGAGAGTCTCTTATTGATACCACCCAGGTTTTGTGAAGTTTGGTCCAGGGGTCCAAAGCTATGGACTTCCAAAGGAGTGCCCCATCCTCCATTGTTTTCAATGGGAGCTAATAGAAGATGAAGGCTACATCTTTGAGGGTCCATAACTTTGGACATCCTGAACCAAACTTCACCAAACCTGGGAGGGATCATCGGGAGAGTCTCTTATTGATATCACCTAGGTTTTGTGAAGTTTGGTCCAGGGAGTCCGAAGCTATGGACTCCCAAAAAGGGGTGCCCCCATCCCCCATTGTTTCCAATGGGAGCTTAGGAGATGGGGCTACACCTTTGAGGGTCCATAACTTTGGACCCCCTGAACCAAACTTCACCAAACCTGGGTGGTATCATTATGACAGACTCCTAAAGATACCCTGAAAGTTTGGTGCTGCTAGCTTAACCATTGCACCCCTGACAGCGGGCACCCCCCCCCCCAAAATTTCCCCAGATTCTTCTTTTAAATCCACCCCATCTCGGCATGGGATTTAAAGGAGAATCTCTGAGGTCCCTCAAGTTTAGAAGAAGAAGAAGAGTTTGTGCATTTATAACCCCACTTTCTCTTCCTTCTGTAGCAGAGACTCAAAGGGGCTTACAATCTTCCTTGCCCTCTGCTCCTCTCACAACAAAACACCCCTGTGAGGTGTGGTGGGGCTGGGAGAGAGCTCCTAAAAGCTGTGACTAGGCCCAAGGTCACCCAGCTGGCGTGGTGTGGGAGTGGCTACAGGTTAATCTGAATTCCCCAGATAAGCCTCCACAGCTCAATTGGCAGAGCAGGGAATCAAACCTGGTCCTCCTCCAGATTAGAATGCACCTTGCTCTTAACCACTACCACATTGAAAGTGATGCTGTTTCAGGGTGGATACTCTTTAAAACAGCATCACTTTCAATGTTGTTTAACTAGGGATGCCAGATTCTCCCTTTAAGGTGGATCTAGTTTAAACACCATTGAAAGTGATGCTGTTTGGGGGTGGATTCCTGCATCACAGCGGCTGCCCCGGGGGGGGGGGGGGGGGGCAAAACTCAGATTTTTCACCAGGCTCCATTTTCCCTCTATGCCTCAGCCCAGAGGGGAGGGCAGGGCAGGGCAGAGGAGTCTACCATCCCCGACCTCGGAAAGCTGCTTTTATAAGCACTAGGCCAGGGGCGGGGCTTGGGGAGGCATGGCCATGCCCTGGGGCGGGTGTGGGTGTTCCCCCCCCCGAACACCTCCCATAAAAAATCTATACCTACGTCCCTGCCCTGCACTTAGCATTCTTGTGCTGCCTCCCAAGTTTGCTTGGGCTGGTATGGGGATTCAGATTTTTTTTTAAAAAAAAAAAAATCCAGGTCTTTTAAAGCCAAACTCCCAAAATACTGAAAAAATGGTGACACGCCTAGAGGTCAGTTCAACTGGAAACAATGGCTACTTTGGAGGGTGAACTCTATGGCATTATATCCTGCTTATGTTCTTCCCCTTACAAAACCCTGTTCTCTCTGAGTTCAACCCTCAAATCTCCAGAAAATTGCCAACACAGTTGGCAGCCCTAGGTGGAACAGGGAAGACCTGCCTTGTAGTTCCACTCTGAAGTGTGTGAAATGGCCTGCAGTGAATTTCATACTATATAGTAGTTTTCTAAGATATTGGAATTACTAGTAATCATGGAGCCATGACTGCACAGGCACTCATGGTAATTTGGGTGCTGTGCGGTTTCCGGGCTGTATGGCCGTGTTCTAGCAGCATTCTCTCCTGATGTTTCGCCTGCATCTGTGGCTGGCATCTTCAGAGGATCATGAAGATGCCAGCCACAGATGCAGGTGAAACGTCAGGAGAGAATGCTGCTAGAACACGGCCATACAGCCCGGAAACCACACAGCACCCAAGTGATTCCGGCCGTGAAAGCCTTCGACAATACTCATGGTAATCTTTCCATAAATCTTTCTATATAAGAGTCAGAAAGAAAACACAGAATGGGTCTTTGGGAAGATCGGAGTAACTTTCATTCCTAAGGTCTAGTGACGCCAAAGTTTTTTTAAATGTATCCTCCATGCAATGTTGTGTGCATCACTTCACTTGCTCTCATATACGGAATTGCTGTGATTCACTTCGATGAAGACAACTAAAGAGGGAGAACAGAGTCAAGAGTAGTGCTCACTCAGTGTCTAACCACAGAGCTCATAGTAAACATGAAGTAGCTGCACAGATATAAATATATACAATATTTGGGTATCCACAAAAGTATTGGAGGAAAAGAAGTCTCATAATTCATCTTCCTTCTCTTGACCACTGTTGCCCACTTCCTTTCTTTGCTGACCTCTTTCTTCTGATCCCTCCTACTTTTCGCCCAGCTCTGCTGACCATCTCCTCCACTTCATAGTTACTACTTCTGAATCTCCTACCTACTAAATCTTGAGGTGAGTACTGCATTGCACGACAGCAATAAAAAATGGTGGCCAAACTCTGGATGCTTTACTATCAAACACTGCACCATTATTTATGGGGTTGCCTAGCCATGGAGAACTTGTAATGCTATGTCACTATGGACGATTTCCCACTGGCAATTAATCCTGGGATAGTCACCCACAATATCCAGGTTTCCTCGCAATCTCCCCACTGCCAAACTGCAGAACACAGATTAGTCCTGTTTCTGGTGCTACCCCCACCCTTATCACAGGATTTTCCTGGACCTGCTTCTATATGCACCTTTTTGGGGGGAAAACACTCCAATGGGAGCTAATAGGAGAGGGGGCTACATATTTGAGGATTCATAACCTTGGTCCCCATGAACAAAACTTCACCAAATCTGGGTGGTATCATCAGCAGAGTCTCCTACTGATACCACCCAGGTTTTGTGAAGTTTGGTCTAGGGGGTCCAAAGCTATGGACTCCCAAAGGGAATGCTCCCATCCCCTATTGTTTCCAATGGGAGCTAATAGGAGATGGGAACTACACATTTGAGGATCCATAACTTTGGCCCCCACGAACCAAACTTGGATACCTGGATGGTATCATCAGGAGGGTCTCCTAAAGAAACTCTGAAATTTTGGTGCTGCCAACTTAACAATTGCACCCCTGAAAGCAGGCACCCCCCAAGGGGCAGGCCTAGACATCTTCATTAGAAACATGCTGCAGTAAGGATGTTGGAACCTGGATGAAAAGGTGCCGATTCTTTTGAAACTTGGTTGTATCTAGATTAAATTTTCAGTGGGAATTCGGACAAGGTCTCCTCTTCTTCCTTTCAGTTTATGGATTTTTAAATCCCCTTCACACAGACATCCTTTTTTAGGACAAGGTTTTAGATTTTTCTTGTTTGCAGAGTGGAAAAAATCCACTTATCTCTTCTTGCCCCCTTTGTTGATCTGGGGCCATTGTTCAGAATTAGATTGATGATAATTATTTAATTACTCATGTTTTAAAACTATGTAGAAGAGAAATGGTTTATACTTTCAAAGTATCTCTTATGGTTCCAAATTTCCTACAACTAAATATACTTAAATTCTGACTAAATATCTATAATATGCAAAGTTATTTTCAATATCAGCAACAGTTGGAATAAAGCCATGGAAGCATCACAGCTACTTTATTGTTGGCTGCAGAGTTCGCACGGAGCTTGTCCATCACTAAAACACAATGCTGAGCCAATAATTTGACAGATCCAGATGTTAATTTCTTAGGTATAGGGAAAACATCCTGCATGTGTTCAATGTTATCGGTGGAGGGTTATATTCCAGAATGGCATGCTACCGATCTACGTCTAGGCATTTGTTCCCATGGAGTAACATTCAGCCATATGCTTTCCATATACAGTCTGAATTGGCCATATTTCCTACAGTATTTTAAAATTATTTCTTTATTAGAGCATATCAAATATGCTAACAAAATTAGAGTGCAGCTACTTCAAGAAATAAAGAATGCATGTATTTATATGAAAAATGTATGCAGGGAGGGAAGGCCTGAGAAGAATTGCTTCTGCCAATTATGAAACATCTTTGCTGAGGACTGGTTTTCCCCTTCTTGGTTCAGGTACTGTGTAAAGCTTAGGTGCTGCAGAAGGCCGTTGGCCACAAGCAAGATCTTTGCCTTGTAGTCCATGGATCTTAGCCTGTGGATGAACGAGCCAACAACTCCAGAACCAGTCCAAGATTGTTTATTTATTGTTTACTGGTTTATTCATAAAGTGTTTTGTTTTGTTGGAAGCCACATGATCCAATCCAGATGCAGGGGAGTGAAACAATGTTTGGGAGTGGCAGAGGGCACTGTTGATGCGTTTGCCCCCTCCACCAGCATAAGGAAACCCACGCTAATGGAGAGTGCAACTGCACCAGTGTCCAGTCACCACACAGTGGTGAAATTCCCAGGGATGGAGGCAACTTGAGTTGTCTTTTACCAGTGCTCCAGCCCAAGAATGTGGGCCTCTGCAGCTACAGGCCCACACCATCTAAAAGTGTGGTGTAAGCCTGTTTAGGCTATGGACTGTGGGCGATTCAGGAAGCAGAAGGGTTTTTAAATTTCCCTCCTTTCCACACTGCCCAAAGCTCCTTTAAAGGCAGTGCAGCGCCACCTTCGCCACACTGTCCCTGGGTGCTGCAGCGCGCACGCACACACACACCACCAATCTGGATTGCACCTGTAGGGAGAAATACTGATTACAAAAAAAAAAACTTAAGCAAATAAATGAATGCATAAAATGTACTGAATATATTATTAGAATCCTCTTTCTTCCTATCTAAACCCTGTGGCCTAAAAAAATCATTATTTAAATAGTCTATATATCCAATTTATTTTTTAAAAATTACATGGCAACACTTCTTGATTTAGAGGTCCTGCCAGATTCAGCTTACACCACAGCTGAATATTAGACTGCTGTGTATATTGCTCTTTTCTCCCAGGGATATTTGTATACAGTAAGTTATCCATTAATGTCATAAACTGCACTTTTCATTGTCAAGCTTCAACCCTGGGCAACCCTTTCTGCTTCTATGATTTCCTGCTGTTTGGAGTGGTGGCAAATCCCTCATGTATATTCTACAGGCTATTATACCAGATGCATGAATTTTCCAGGGCAGTAAATGGTGGATGCTTGCCTGCAGCAAGGAACACAGTTTGTCAAGAGTCTAGCTTCTGGTTATGCTTGCTAATTTTTTCCAAGTATCCGTCTAAATCGCAATCTGTTCTGCATGCTTCATGAGGTGTTGCATCTGAATTTTCAGTTTGTCTTGAGCAAAACATATGTATCATTATGTAGTGTATAATACATAAAGAGAGCCATCCTAAGCAGGTATACTCAGAAGGAGGCACAGATTATTCAGTGGGGCTTACTCCCACAAAACTATGTTTAATATTGCAACCAACACCATCACAAACATAATGGCCATAATCTAGAATGAATTTAGGAGTAGCTAAGTATTGGATTCTGAGCAACAACTGTGTCCAAACCAAAGTCAGGAGCTGTTGTCGATCTGGACTCTGCCGCCCGGCTGGGACTCACCACCACAGCCACATGGTGCACTGCTGCCCGCCCCCCTGCTCACTGGAAATGCTGGGGCGATCCAAGGCAAAGATGCCAGGCTGCTGAAGACTGCCACCACCAGCCCATCTCACGGAGGCCAGGAAACAAGGTGGGTGGTATGGCAAGCAGGTCAGTGAGAGGCCCAGGCTCTCTCATCAAGGCCAAGTAATTGGGCCTGCCAATGGCAAGCAGGCTGCACCAGCACAGCCCAGGGAGGGAGAGGAGGCAGGCCCCACCCTTACAGCACCTAAAAAAGGAGATGGGGTTGCAGGCTAGGTGACCACTAGATGTCCAGGTCAGACCATACAGACAGTCCATCGCTCAGTTGCAAGGTGAGGGAGAGTCTTCCTACGGCAGGAATGAGAGGGGTCAGGAGACAGTAACTGAGGAACATAGAGTAGAGAGGAAACATTGGGAAAGCAAGACAGAGATGCAGAGAGTGAGTCAGAAAGGAAGAGAAGGAGAGAGAGAAGAGAGTGAGTGAGAGACAGAGAAAGGCCTTGCAGGCTGGGCCATAGAGCCTCAAGCCAGACCTGCACGGCCCACACAGGCCAGCCACCCATAGCCAGTTGTCCTGTTTGACTAGCCAATGAGGCCTGGCCTGTGGGCTCAAGGAGATTAGTGAGTCAGAGACCATCCACTCCAAGGTCAGTGGAAGCAAGAAGAAGCCGAAGACTGCCTGAGTAAGGGGAAGGAGGAATTGCACACCTGGGGGAACTGGGTCAGGCGAGGGGACAGCCGCACTATGTACCATTAACTTAATCTGTGCATCCTGCTTTAAAGAGTTTAGCTTATAATAAGCAATGTTCAGAGTAAAGTCATTTGGTTTAAAAAACAAGGTGTTGTTAAGCTGACTAATAATATTATAGCAAACTAATATTATAGTTCCCAATTAAGAATTCCCATGAGCATGACATTGCAGCATAGAATAAATGTCAGATGGAGAAATGATCTATAAATTCCATATACATTAAATTCATTTTACTGGCATAAAATGAGTGGTTTTCTCACTATCCAATGTATGCATGAGATGGAAAGAATGCAAGTATAAACTTTTTAGCAAACAGCCCTGCTGTTTAGCATTTACCAGATATTTGCAAATGCCAAGCTCATCCCACCCTATAACGTCAGTATAATAATATCAAATAAATTGTTCCCCTTTTCAAACAATGGAATACAGGGATGTATAAAAATCACAAAATACCCATGCTTCAATAGATGCACAGTTGTTATAGCTAAAGCTGTGCTGAAAGAGATTCTGGATTTTATAACCAATATTATGAGTGCTGAAGGGCACACTCCTCCACTCCCCATATCACCCCCCTCACAGCATTTTAACCAATCATTAGAAGTTCAGTATAAAAGGAATGAAAGCAATTCTCCATTCAGAAGCATCAATTCAAACTGGCATCATTTGCTTCATGTTCCTGATTTGCAGGGTTGACCATGTGATCATCCAGGACAATTGCCAAGACAACATCACATTCTCTTCACCTGACAAATAGTGATCTCACATAGTAAAGAAGAAAGAAGCCCTAATCAATGGGAGAAGAGAACTGTGCTGGAACAGCAGTGGATTTGGGAACAGTCCCTGAGAAATCTCATCAGGAAAGGCAAACATTCACAATGACAAGTTCTTTTTTTCCCCCACGAACTTTTGAAGATGAAAAGCGCTATTGGAAAGCGCTATTTCGGACCACTTTCCTGAAATTGGTAAATATGTGGTGTACTCCTAATAATATTTGTTGCGGGTAACTGGCCACTTACATGTCAAGAGCATGTAAGTCTTGGAGCATCTGAAAATCCAATTTCATGGTTTGTTACATAGTTGGCTGGGAATTCATGGGTCACTAATGAATTCACAAATATTTTGGTCGATTTCCCACAGTCAATTTATTGCGTGATACTTGAAAAAACACGGCTTCAGCAAGAACTCCCCACCACTTAAGTGCCAAACACAGATTCATCCCAATTCTGGCACACCCTCCCCCCCATCCTGTGTTTTTTTCAGAACCTGCATTGAAGTGCACCTTTTTTCCCAATTATGCTTTGAAGCCATATCAGTGGGGAGAAACAGGGACAGATGCAGCTTATTCTTCCCGCCCTTCGAACCTTCCAGCCAATCAGAGAATAGTGGCTGTGCGCAGAGTGCGTGGAGCCTTTTGTGTGTGTGTGTGTGTGTGTGTGTGTGTGTGTGTGTGTGTGCGCCGCACTGGGCATGGCTATGAAGGAACGTAAATAGGAAGCTACGGCATAATGATTTTGATAAATTGTTTATGCGTGGCTCCATTTGAACATAAAAATGAAAAGAAGAATAGCATGAATTTTCAATTAGGGGTGGAGTAGTGTTCCTGCTCCAGCACAATAGCCAATCAGAAGGTAGAGAAATTCTGCCTGCACATTTACGTAGTGACGTAGCTGCGCAAAAAATTTTTTTTTAAAAAAAGTTCCCACCCCAACACAACAGCCAATCAGGACGAGAAAGAGCAGACCTGTCGAGCAAATTGCATGTTCATGGGGAATGTTACATTGCTTTGAATCCGTGATACACATTGAGGTCTTCACTAGACACACACTGCAGTGGGGAGGGAGAAACTGCGATAAAAAGGTTCCTGGTTGTATTTGGCTTTAATTTCTCAGTGGGGAAATGGCCTTTGTTCTTACTACATTATAAACTATATATGTTAATAGTGCCGCTGAGAAAGAATAAGTTGGACTGTATTGGTAGAGGAGTTCTTTGGGATATGCTCATTCAGAGGGGTACAAATAATGTTACAATCTTCTTGGCTAACTTATGAAAGAGACAAGAATGGGAGTTTAAAGCCATCTATACCATAGAGGAGTCTTAGGTCAGAGTTCGGCTCCTGTGTTCTTGCATCAGTTTTTTTCCAAATACTAAGTTAAGCCAATACTCATACTCAGTTGCAATAGAAGTGTCATAACTGAGTATATTGATAGCACGAGTAAGGCCCTTTCTGCATGGGCCTTGCTAGTGGGGGTGCACCGGCATACTTGCAGCTGGTGCACCCCCGGGCCATTTGCACGTTGTCCTGAGAATGACCTTGGTGCCCAAATGGCCCATGGGGC
The DNA here is from genome assembly GCF_021028975.2 of Sphaerodactylus townsendi. Lineage (NCBI taxonomy): Eukaryota > Metazoa > Chordata > Lepidosauria > Squamata > Sphaerodactylidae > Sphaerodactylus > Sphaerodactylus townsendi. Next base: position 85,697,979 of record NC_059428.1, read on the forward strand.
CACCTTCGCATGGGGCACACTACTTTTCCTCCCTCTTACCTCCACTCGGCTGCCGTCATTCAGCAGAGGCCAGGGAACAGCCCTCCGTGGCCATGGCGATCCCTCCGGGGACGGAGGCCAGGAAGCGTGTCCCCTAACCTCTGTAGAGGATAGCAGCTGAGAGGAGGTAAGAGATGGAAAAAAGTGGCATGGGGAAAATGCCGCCTTCCACCCAGTGCCGTTTGCTCAGCACTGGATGGAAGGCGGCATTTTTCAAAAGACTCGCTCAATGAGTGAGTAAAAAAACCCACTGGTGTGGGGGGTATTCGCCACTGCCGCTGTGCTCCAGCAGCGTCAGAGGTGTGAACACCGGCATTTTTACCAGCCCCTCACCACTCTAAATGGACCGTGTGGAAGGGGCCCAAGTAACTTTGATATGGTCAGTTGTCAAGAATATTATAAATAATACTTGCATTCTTTGTATGTTGTCCTCTAACAGCTTCAAATGCTTATTGCACCATGAGAGAGAGAAAGCTTGAATGTAAACTTCCAATCAGCATCAACAGGATAGCATGTTTTACAGCACAGTCCCATCTCTACTAAGAATCCTAGTGAGGTCTATAGTCGGGCTTATTGCCAGCAAATTGTTCTTCTATTCAACTAATTATTTACTATGTACATGTTTCTATGTACATGTTTCTGTACATAGTTTCTGTACATGTTTTAATTCAGGTCCTTCTTCTCTCTCCCACCTCCACCCCCTCCAAGTTTCATATTGGTGTATTTTGAGCATTCTCATGGTATTTATATATCATTTTAATTTTATTTTATTTTTAAATTTTATGCTGTCTTTCACCTTAGGGCCAAAGGCCCTAAGGCAGCAAAGGTTAAAACAGTAAGAAATTTTGAACACTAAAACAGTGTTTAAAATACAATTTTATTTTAAATACAATTTTATTTTAAATATGTAAAAACAGTTAAAAAAACAAAAACTGGGAGGAGGACTAATATGAGTTAGTGAGGAACAGACCAATAAAGTCTTCATGACATGTTGCAGTTCTAAATGATATTTATATGCCATGTCACATAACATTTTAATGCTGAAACTTCGTTTTCAAGCAGTTTTAGTACTGAAATTTATTATTTTAATTGAGAAAAAGATTACTGCAATTTTATCCCAAATATGAAGACACTAAAAATCAAGTTTTAGAACTGAACCAGTTATAAAATTCAGAAACAATCCTAGTGATATGCAAATGTAACACAGGTCTTTTTTTCAGTAAATTTTGGGTTTGGGTTTTTAAAACCCGGACATTTTCATAAAGCAAGACAAAGCCAATACTCATTAACTTTATTTAGTTTTTCTACCATTTTTTTATTTTTAAAACTCAAACCCAAAATTCACAGAGTAAAAAAAAACCTACCCTTCAGCCACGTGGACCTGGGAAACAGCAGGGGGACTTGCTTGGACTGGAGTTCAGCATTCAGTTGAAGCTCTTCTCCCCTGCTGCCATTTCCCAAGTCTTTATGCACTGGGAAATGGTGGCAGAGGTGGGAGAGTGGGACCTTGAGCTCCAGCCCCAAAAGCCAAATCAAGTTCAGCTTTTTTGGCACCAGTTCAGCTTTTTTTGGCAATATTTGGCTATGCTGAATTCCCTGGGTTTTTTTTTTCTCAGATTGTTTTTCAGATTCTTGGGTGATTTGGTTTTATTGACTCACCACCCCTACATAACACCAGGTATCTCTCCAGACCAACAGATTATAGCAAAAATTATTAATCTAGTGTCACCCTTGGCATGACTCAAGCAGTATTACACCCTTGAATGAAGTCAGTGGTCTTCAAAGAATGTAACTCTGGATTGTAGCGGTGGATACTAATGTGCTGGAAGTGTTGGGTGATCACCTTGTATCTACTCATGTAGTCTGCAGAGTCTATACAACCACCTTGTCCCATGTAAATAGGTGCATGATGACAAAGAGTTTCCATGTGCAGCAGCCTGGCAGAGTTATTGAAAGTTTCTGAAGAGAAACAGCTTAGGGTTTTAGGGTAATTGTAATTGCTTTGACACTTGTAATCTGCTTGACTCAATGACGTAAGTAAGGGGGGGTTCTCGGGTTCAACCAACCCATTACATGTCCGAAGCTCCGCCCCGCCCCCGGTTTGTGATTTTTTGCATTTTTTAGTTTTTTGTTTTTGGCCTGCAGGGGATGCATTTTTAGGCTAGCAGCATCAAAACTTCAGGGATTTTTTGGGAGACTCTCCTGATGATACTACCCAGGTTTGGTGAGGTTTTGTTCAAAGTTATGGACTCCCAAAGGGGGTGCCCCATCCCCAATTGTTTCCAATGGGAGCTAATAGGAGATGGGGGCTACACATTTGAGGATCCATAACTTTCGCCCCCATGAACCAAACTTCGCCAAACTGGGGTGGTATCATCATGAGAGTCTCTGTTGCCTAGAGATAAGCTTCAAAAGTGGGAGATCTCCAGCCACCATCTAGAGGTTGCCAAAAATTGAACAATTCTGTATTTTCACTTCCCCTTTGCCTTTACGCAATGCCAGAACTTAGCAATGATTGTCTTTTACTTTCTCTCTCTGTTATTTCAGATGTTTCATTGTGTCCCATTTCATATAAATAAATTAGTATTACTAAAATATACAGTATTTTGGTTTTTGATGTAGCCTCAAGATGAAGAAGTAATTAAATCCCATCTTTCATATTGGTTTAATAAAATGAGTGAGAACTGTACCATGTTTAATTTGAGGCATTTATCCAAATGATTAAAAAAATAACATTAAGGAATGGAAAAAAAATAGCTGCGGGTATAATCTGCATTCCAGGGACATCACTGGAAAATCTCCCATTGACTTTAGCGAATCTGGATTGCAGCCATTTTTCTTATGTATTAATCACCTATTTGGGCAAAAAAAGCCCGTTTTTATAAGTGCCTTAATTTGGAGAACATTTGGGCATCATTATTATTCAGTATGGGTACTGCTTCTATTTTAATCCACAGAAGAACTAGGAACTGAGAAAACAAAATTTGTCTAAAGTGTGACTCACTTCCTCATTTCTCAGAATAGTTTTTTCCCTTACTAGTTACCTAGAGAAATAAATGTATGCATGTGTCCATCTTACACCTAGATAATCAATATTATTGCCAGACAAATTTACTTGTCATCAGTCAACATACCACAAAAACTGCACATTGTACTACTGGATGCACAAAATAGCCTCTGATAGAAGATCACTCATATAACCATGGATTAATTCACTTTTCAGACAAAGAGAAATAAAAAACAGCACATCACGTGTCAGCTGCTTTCCCAGCCTCTGAACATAAAATGAGTTCTATTATTAAGAATTTAGTTCAAGGCTATTAAAGTCAACTAAAGAGACACTATCCAGTCCCTCTGCATGCATGGATTTAACATTTGATCATGCAACCTTAACACTTCATTACCACTAATACTTTAATGATTGTTTACCAGTGTCTCTATTATTTAGGTAGCAGTTGTTAAAGTAGCAATGATCAGCTCAGTCTACAAAACTGAGCATTCAATAAAGGACCACAATTGAATGGCAGTGCTCAAGCTTCTTGTGAATTAGATTCCCAGTTCTTCCCATAGCATCTTCACGGTAGTAGTAATAATAATAACCTCAGGTAATGAAGATGGGAAAGAACACTGTCTGATTCTCAGGTGAGCTGCTACTGGAACATTATTATTCTGAGTCATTATAAGGCACTCTTTACTGTTTTTAAAAAAACAACTTTTGGATGAGCAATATGGATTTAAAAGTTGAAATAGTATAAACTATGTAAAAACATTTCCAAGGAGGAAAAAGATACTTTAACTTCTAAATGCCAATAAAGGCTTGTTGTTGTTACTGTTGTTGTTGTTGATAATTTAGCTTCTCTAGCAGTCAATTGCAAATCAGTCCTTCCTAGTGTTTGCCAAATGACTTTTCTGAGAGATCTTCATCTTCCACTGTTTTGAAGTATTAAACACTTAGCAGAATCTAGTGAAAGCCCCTGGATGCTATTAAATGCAGTCCAATGCCAGCTCCATTTTGCCTAATGGATTAGCCCATTCTCATCCAAGTGTGAATGTTAGGAAACTGAACAGGTACATTCAGTCAAATGAATCTGTGATAAAGGAAAACTCCCAACAATCACTAGCCAGTGAGTATGGAGAAAAGTTAACATCTCGTCTGTTTATCAAGGGATATCCATGAAGTAAAGATCCACCAAGACTCACTTTATCGTCCTTGGAGATAAGAAAACACAAATTTGCATTACTAGATCTAGAGCTTTATTACGAATCTTGTGCTGTAGTCTGGATTAAGGAATGGATTGTGCTTAAAAATAAAAACCTATTAGTTTTGGAAGAGATAAATCTATACAAAGGTTGGCATGATTTCTTATGGCCCACAGAAAAGATAAAAAATTAAGCAACTATAAGTCCCACTTAGGCCCTTTCCGCACTGCGGAAAGGGTGCTCCCCCACCGGCAGGAATTCTGCCAGTGGAGGGGTGGGGGCCGCCTCTTCCCCATCCCTCTCCCACTCACCTCATCGCCTTCGTCGCCCTGCTGGCCTCCTAAGACCCGCCCACGCTGCCCAGTGAGGGAGGGTCTAGGGAGGCCAGCAGGGCGACAAAGGCAACGAGGTGAGTGGGAGAGGGACGGGGAAAACAGCGCATTCCCGGCGGTGCCATTCGCACTGCGCCGCCAGGAATGCGCTGTTTTCCAAAAACCTCCCTCCAGGAGGGAAGTTTTTGGAGGCGGCCTGACAGTGCCCTGGGGGAGGGGGAGGGGAGCCAGGTTGGCGCTGCTGCGTTTTTGCAGCGCCGCCTGTGCGAACAGCTCCCTGGGGACGGCGTTTTTGCAGTCCCCAGGGCGCTGTAAATGACCCATGCAGAAAGGGCCTTAGTGAGGAAAGCACTTGCACGGGTATGGCTCAAATACAAAATGTTTTTCTATAATAAGACACCTCTTTGGATATCAAGACCTGAATCATTCAGAATTAGAGAATTTGCTGAGGAAGATCTGTGGTTGACATATAAAGACCTGTTAGAAATAACCAATAAAAGCATTAATTTAAAAGAATGGGAAGATATCAGGTATGGGAATCCTACTGTCATTGATTTAATTTTCTGCAGAGAAGCATATAATAAGGATAAGAAACATGAATGTCAAATAATGTCACTTGGTACTCAGAAATGATTCCTTCAAATAGTAACTTTTCAATGTAAAATATATATGAACTGGAAATGTATGAGGATCCAGTATTTCCTGGCCAATAGACATGCCACTTTCTTATGAATATATTTGTTTTGCAAGCATGGGGCTATTCCCAAGCGCAACATGTACCACACTAAGAAGCCACGTAGCTTATTTTTCATTTCTCCCTCACTGTACAACTTTTCAGTTTGCTGCAAGTGACAAATCCAGAAAATTCTAGATGTTCATTCCAATATATATAAAGGATTAGCCATGAGACACAGATGGGCAACAAAAATGTTTCTTTTTCTTTTTTTTTACCCAGTGGAGACAAAATGTTTAAATGCCACCAAATGTGCAATTTCAGCCACACTTAGCTTCAGTTGTCTAGGATTATGATATTTCAAACCATGTGTTTGAAATGTTGGAGAACACACTTTTTAAGAATATGCCAAACACAGTGCATTAATGGGTAACCAATTGCATTGTGGGGTTTTGTGTGTGTGTGAATTTTTGCTTGCACTTTAAGAAGGTACACTTTTGCCTTAAAGGATGAATTATTTTTCACAGTGCTATGTTCCCCACTAACTTTAGCTAGAGAAAAGAAAAACAGACTCTGAGAGGCTGTTTCAAAAGATCACATTGTGTTGATGCGATTCTCTCCTCACCCAAGCATCCTCTTTCCCATTGATTGACTCTAATTAATATGCTTGTGCTCAGACTCTACAAACCAGTCCTGTCAATTTCATTCCTTGTCAATTTGGATCACAACCTCTTCTCACCCAGCTGCTGCTCTCAAGAGCAGATTTGTGGCTTAGATTGTGAAGCAAATTATTTATCCTCAACTTCACTTTTCTCTCTCTCACTCTTTAGTATCACAGTTCTGATTTTCTTCCCACTGTGCCTATAAGGCTGAAAATGCAGTCAAGAACATGGAAGTCACTAAACAAATTTAAAGTTAATTGTTTTCAAGAAATGGAGCCTCTCTCTGGAAAAAGAAATGGCACAGACACTGTTTGAAATTAAATGCAAATGCTAGGCAATTCAACCATTAATGTAAATTATTTCTTTTAAGCAGCACTAGGAGACCCTGATATTTTCAGTTTTGCTTATTGGTTTAAAAGGAACTAGTTGGCATTTGTATACAAATACATTGTTTTTTCTTTTTCAGTTTTGCTCTACAATCAACTGACACCTGTGTGCAAATGTATGCATTTGTAAAATTGTTGGCACATGTGTCAAAAAAAGCACAAGGCTGGGATAAGTTGAAGTCCTAGCTATTGCATATGTTCAAAAAGAAATAGCTAGGAGATCAGCTCATCCTGATATTTCTATAGTCCATGAGAATATATGCTTATATGCTATTTCAGGACTGAGTGATAAAATTTAAATTTAGCATTGGTAATTACCAAATATTTCCACTGGGGACAGCATTAGGTAGTAAGAAGCCATTGTAGTAACAGGATGCAACACAAATAGCCAGTTCTGAACCTCCAAAGACACCTGGGTATGAACTATTGGGACCTGCACACATGCAGTGTAAGTATAACAATAATGATGGGCATCAATGGTCATAGCTATTAAAGCAATACAAGTTTGCAGTATCCAGGTCATTCAGGTAACTTTAAACCAGTTTTGTGAGCATGTTGTTAGGACTTCGAACCTTAAGCCAATTAACCAGTGGTTCTCAACCTTCCTAATGCCGCGACCCTTTAATACAGTTCCTCATGTTGTGGTGACCCCCAACCCTAACATTTATCCATTTTACAGATGGAGAACACTGGTGCAGAGAGTCTTAGGTAACCCCTGTGAAAGGGTCATTCGACCCTCAAAGGGATCCCGACCCCCAGGTTGAGAACCACTGCAATAAAACGGACTCTGAGGTATTGATCAGTAGCATTTATTGAACAGGTTTCGAAGCTCCACACTGGTAAAGTCAGTTCTGATGAAGCTGGCATTCACAGTCTCCTTAAGCTGCTTTGGGGAGCAAAGAGCACCCCCGTCTCGTTTTCCCAAGAATTTGTGAAAAACAGCCTTTGGAGCTAAGGCGCCCCCAAGGTTGGCAGCAGATAGCAAGAGAAAGCCTTCCTACCCTACAAGATAACAGATGTAACATAGTTCCCATGGGACAGGAATACCAGGGGAAGCCTAGTTGTCTACAAGAGTGTGAAGCCATAAAATAAAGATCAAGAAAAGAATGCACTGATGGCAGTGGATACATATAGCAGGCTGGTTACATATATCTTTTTAGCAGCAGCAATTTGTTATTTTAAGCAGCTACATCATTCTGGGAATGTATCTCAATCATCTAGATAGCATCCCCCAGACACATGTTTAGGGTTTAGGATTCAACCCTTACATCAGAAGTATTGAAGTCATCCATAAAGCTATGGACAAAATATTTTTTCCATTCATGTTTAGTTTGGGATTCTCTAAGGATTTGCAGTGTAAAGGACTGTAGCTCAAATCTATGACACTGTTCCAGAATCTACTTGATGATTCCACTCACAAAAAAAGGCTTGTGAAGGTTGAAAGAAGGGTGCAAAAATTGGATTAATAAATTCAGCTTTATGGTCTCTTCTGAAGCACTAGCTCTTGGGGAGTGAGAGTAGAATGACCTTTCCAAATGTAACATGGTGCTTCATCTCTTCTTATATGCTCAAATATAAAATATTTTTAAGCAAGTCAACACACTTTAGGAAAGAAGTCCAGTTGATGTCTATTAATGAACCCTGGGCATGTACCAACTCCACTGTTCTCTGGTCTGTTTGCCAAAGGCTAAATAAGTTAAAAGGAAGCCCTGTAGGCACAAAAAAAGATCAGGAAAACCACTTGGTAGCAAATAATTCTATTTGGAAAACTGCCAGCCAGCCCTACAAAGTGATGTGGACTCTCATTATGCTCAAAGATGGATTATTGTAATATCTTCTGCCCTCTAAACATTCTGATTGGGAAAATTCTATGCCTCTGTCAAAGGCTTCAGTCATTCAACCCTAGACAGCCTATTTTGGAACACTGGAAAAGAAGGTGACCTTGAACATTATTATTTATAAAGGCAGCTGAGTCATTTAGCATGTTAAGCAGGCCATTGCTCATAAACTACAGATTAACCTACATCTGGGAAGATAAATCTTTCGGCACTAGTTAACAGCAACATGTTGCACTGTGAATGTTTTTCTATGATACAATTAACTGAAATAGCTCATTAAATGTGAGAGAAATTGTTGTATATGTACCATAGCTTTGACTTATATTGACATAGAAATTAAATCCCATTGACAATACAATAGTCATCATTACAGTGGGCCATAAGCATTGGTGCTTATTCACTGATAAACTTCCTTAACAGGTTCCACAACCTTTCGTGTCACATATATACAACCTCCCTTGTCAGTTAGCATTATGGATGTGTTTTAAAGGTAACCTTCAGAGGCAGAAATTGTGCCTAATGTACTTCTTCCTATTTCTGCTCTACTCCAGTGGTTTCTAGATAGTTCATTTTTAAAAAAAATTAAAACATGTCTAATATACTTCTTCCTGTTTCTGCTTTACTCCAGTGTTTTCTAGATAGTTCATTTTTTAAAAAAATTAAAACATGTCTGTATTGCCTGTCCACCCCACTTAGGCTTCCCAAAGCAGCTAACATTGAAAATATTTAAATTTTTAGGACACGCTTTTAAAAATACAAACACTTAAACAATTAAATGAACACATGAATGGGAAGCAGGGTCAGTGAAGGAATACCAAATGAAACATATAAGTTTTCACGCATTGTCAGAATACTATTCTCGAGCAGACAGATGAATCTCCTTGGACAGAGTATTTCCAAAGTTTTACAAAGCTGAGTTTGTTCCTCGTTGCTTGGGAATAGAGCCCATTAGCTCACATCTAGGGTCTAAAGTGGTTCCGGCCCCCAAAAGCTTCATGATTCTTCTGGTCATTTTGTCTGGCTTTAACTCAGCATTTTGTAGGCATAAAGTACTAATCTGAGCAAACAATTAGATACAGGCAAATGATTGCAATGCCATAAACCAAGTGAACTAGAAAAAGGGGAAAACCCCAGTAAACACAATCACTAGAAACCCAAGAAAAAGGGTTGCACAAAAACCTGAAACCTAAAAAACAAAATAAAATAAATTGGGGGGGGGGGGAGGTTAAAAACCTCCAAAATAATATAATAAGCACCTTCAGCTTTAAGAAATGAATACTGTCTGTGCTCATTGCCAGGCAATCGCAACAGGACTGCCAGTCTTCTAGCCTTGGTCAGTAAAAAGCAAGGACCTTTCCAGCACTATTTTGGTGTTTGAAGCTGCCATGTAGAGGGAACAGAGAAAAGATTACTACTTGAAAGAATACAGAGTATAAACGAAGTAAATAAATAGTAAAATAAATCTGGATATGCGGGGGGGGCAGATGAAAGAATGTTTGATGAGTGGACAGGATAGGGGAATGGGTATAGGGGCTGTCAGAAGAGAAAGGGGAAATAATGTGGGGAAATATGTATTGTCGAAGGCTTTCACGACTGGAATCACTAGAGTGTTGTGGGTTTTCCGAGTTGTATGGTCGTGTTCCAGTAGCATTTTCTCCTGATGTTTCTCCTGCATATGTGGCTGGCATATCCTCTGAAGATGCCAGCCACAGATGCAGGCGAAAAGTCAAGAGAAAATGCTACTGGAACACGGACATGCAACCTGGATAACCCACAATACTCTAATGTGGGGAAAGATATACAGGGGAATGTGAACTGAACTTCACATGTCCATGCAGGCTCCCCACATGTAAGCTGGGATAGGGGTCCAATTTTTAGAACAAAACTGTGCAAGGAAGAATTCTCATCTACTTTATCTCCCCTTGATCTCATTTTAAACACCTTTCTCCTATTGGTTTTAATCCCAGAAATAAGCTGGAGCATAAGAAAAACATTTTTGTGTTGTGCTAACTGTAGAAAAGTGCTTTTGGGGACACAGCACAATGAGACAATTCTGGATGCTTTCTAAAAAATCATTCCCTTGAGTTATATATGACTGTGCAGATGTATATAAAAAAGCAATAGCTACTATACTATTTCTAGGTTGGCCTTAAGATGATGCACATTTTAAAAGATCTGCCTGCTTTTTACATATTGAGAGGTGTTTTTTTTAAGGATCCAAGTTTGTGAGATTTTGAAAAGCCAAGGGTTTTATAATATGAAAGTAAGTATAAGATGATGCACAAAAATGGGATATAATTGACCAGTTTGCTTGTTATACTTTTATTTGTTCAACTGCACCTCTTCCAATTTTGTTTTCTTAATCCATGTTGCTTGGAGGGGTTAATTTGCAAAAGGATTCTAAACTGGAAGGGGCCTAATTGCTTTTTGCACAGCTTGATAACCCCTCTCCATAGGTAATTTAGTCAATTGCTTACCTGCTCATTGCTTTTTTAGAAGTTTGTGTATGGGGTTTCTCTGTGGAAGAAGTGTACAAATATAACTAGCATGCACTAGGGCCCACATTTATTTCTTTGGAAGAAGCTGCTTTACAAGAAGATATTTTCTTTTTCAATGCACTGAACCATATTATTCACACCTGTAAGAAAACGTCAGTATTATAATTTGTTCAGTAACTCCCTTTCTACACTGCTGTTCTATGCTAGAGACCATGGTATAAAGATAGACCTGGTGGATTAGATCAAGGCTAAACTGCCGATTTCCACCAGTTCAGACTGTTCTCTTGTCAATCTTCTAGGCCCACTGTCCCCCAGAAGAAACAATTCTTGGAGATTAGTGAACTGCAGATGGAAAACAGGAAAGTTCCTGTTGGACAGGAAGTCTAAATCAATCAGCTGATTTTATAATATCCTCAGTAATGAATTTGAATTTGTATTGTAAATGTCACTTCCCCTCAACCTGATTCTTTCAGTATATTATCTTGCTTGATCACATGAAATATGCGTATTCATAGATAACAGGCAAGGTTGTTACAATAAACCTACCACTGTAGCCATTACTCACACAAGCCTTTATTGGCATATAAAACAGTACAAAATTTTAAAACGAAACAAGGTTAAGAAATACAGTTAAAATTACTAATCTCCAGTATAAAATTTGCAACAGTTTCACAAAAGAGTACATCAGAGCTGTTCAGGAGATTGGGTATCTTATAACACTCATGCCACTGAGAACATTTCAAGAAAATGGAATTCATGTATTTCATGCATATCTTATTGTATTTAGGGCATAGAAACAAAGAATGGTCAAGTGTTTCAACCGTAGTCATATCACATGAACAAACTCTTTTAGAACGTTCCATATTCTTAAATCTACCCTCCAGCAGAGCTGATGGCAGCACATTACATCTTGCAGTAGCCAAGGCTCTCCTCTGGGTGTGATTAATCAGCAGACGAAGATATGCTGCCATAATTCCTCGCTCGCATGGGATTAATAATGTAGTTGGAGAACAGGTTGTCTTGGCAACACGAGTCAAATTATGAAAATCAAGATCCAAGAGCCTATTCTTAACTAGTCTGAAGGCTTCCACCTTTGTGAGCATAAGGAGTGATTCCAAGGGGAAACCAATAGCTTCAACCTTTCTAAAGATCAAAGTATACCATTCTGAAATAAAGTGATAATATTTAACCTGCTCAATTTTGTGGCCCTTAATTCGCCAGGATGAGGGCTTCCAACTCTTAGCAAAAATGAGAACTTTAGTTTTAGCATAGTTAATTTCCAGTCTGTTCTCTTCATAATAATTAGCAAAACTGTACATTAGGCGTCTAAGGCCAATACTGGACAAGGACAATAACACTGCAACGTCTGCATACAACATTAAAGGAACATGGGTAAGATGTAATTTAGGACTATGCCCATTCCACAGAACACCAAAGCATGAGGTAAATCATTGAGGAATAAAATTGAATAAAGTAGGAGCCAGTATGCAACCTTGTTTAACCCCACGAGGAGTACTAATTCTGCTGGTTAACTGACCTTCCCCGGAGCATCTAACTTGACAAACAGTGTTGGTGTACAACTGTTTGATCAGGAATAGAAGTCTGGGGTCAACATTCAATGACCTCATCTTGTCCCACAGGAGATTTCTTGTCATGGTATCAAAGGCTCCTTTTAGGTCAATAAAAGCAGCAAATAATTTAGAAGCCTTTGTAGTAGCATACTTATTTACCAGATGGGAGAGTACTAAACAGTGATCCAAGGTTGACTTATTCCTACAAAATCCTGCTTGTTCAGGTCCAATGATTTTAGTTTGATCCAGCCAAGTTTGCAATCTAATCAATAATAATTTTGAATAGAGCTTTCCAATTACTGATAGTAGACTAATTGGCCGGAGCCCCTCGGGGATAGGGCGGTATAAAAATCTAATAAATAAATAAATAAATAAATAAATAAATAATTGGAAGGATCAGTAGGGTCTCCCTTTTTGTAGATTGGTACTAATACGGCTAATCGCCAGCTGTTTGGGATAACGCCTGTGTTATTAATTATGGTAAACACTGCCACCAGGAGAGGGGTCCACCACTCCAGATCTGATTTCAAAATCTCTGGGATAATTGAATCTGGACCAGCCGCTTTCCCATTCTTTAGACCACTTATCAGATCAGCAATTTCCTGTACTGAGACAGGGGGCCAGTCAGGCAATTCAAGAGGGTCTACCACTGGGCACGGGGTTTCCAACTCATCAGCATAAAAAAGGTTAGAAAAGTAGCTATGCCAATTAAGTGGGGAAATTGATGAGGTTGATGTCAGGCCCACACTACACGGTCCGTTAATTAGATCCCAGAACTGCTTGGGAATTATTTTATTTAGCGGTCGGCGATGTAAAGTTGGTCCATTTAAGTTCCGCTAGATATTGCTGCTTCTGTTGTATGCAGTATGTTGGGGCAAGCAGCTTTAGGTTCTGAAGACTAGCAAGATCCATGTTGGAATTAAGATCTTCTGAATCTCCTATATAGGGACCTTATTTGTTGGTTAATTTTAATACATTCCTTGTCAAACCAAGGAATTTTTTGAACTTCTTGTATCTCTCCTCTGGGGTTGGTCTTTGCTTATCAAAAGGAATTTGTCAATTGGGTAATTAAGTTGTCAAACACTGGCTCTATCCCCACTCCTGGACTGTTTGCTTTAATTTTACCGATTTTTAAATTGGAAACAAAATGCAATTTTATAAAAGCTTTTAAAAGTGGCCTCAGTTTGTGATGATGACCACTTCAAAGCGAAAATGTAGATCGCTTGTTGATGGATTCAGGGGGATTTGTGGTAGGCTAGCAACAGAAAGAAAACACTAAAGGGAGATGGTCACTCAAGGAATAATCATCGACAACAAACTGGGAAATTGAACCCTATAAAAGTTGAGGGGAAACAAGGACATAATCTATCACACTACAACCATTGGCTGACATAAAAGTAAAGCCATCTGCATTGAAGAACTTTCTCAAACCATTCAACCAAAGTTTGTTGAAGCGCATAGCAAATTTGGCTAAATTAAGACCTGCTTTAAAATTACTGATTTGATCTTTTGATTGCGGAACTGCAGGGAGTAGAAAATAAAAAATTGTATTACTTCAGAGTCACAGGTCACACTGTCCAATAAAGAGTACACACAGTTGCCCACTCTAGCATTAAAATCACCAGCCAAAATTATTTCAATAGAGGGAAAGTTGTTTTCCAGATCTTCAACATAGATAATGAAATTTTCCCAAGTACTCAACAGCATACCATGAGTTAAGCCTGTGGGGATATAAATATTTACTATGATCCAAGAAGACTTTCCTAGGTGAATTTTAATTGCTTATGCTACAGGGGGACAGCTTGGTAAAACTGCGAAGTTGATATATTTAGAAACTAGAATAGTTAAACCATCAGTAGGGCGTCCATATTTTTTTACTCTAGAAGCGCTAAGGCAGTGTGAGCAATAACCATTAAGGTTATATCAGTAGATGCCCAAGTTTCTTGAAGTGGGATCAAATCAAATTTTCTCAAATAGGAAAAAAAACCAGGATTGATACTCCTCCTGCTCCAACCAGCAACATTCCAGGAGAGGAATTCAATACTTGGGGAATTTCTCAGTCAATTACCATCACCTAGGGACACAATATCAGTTACATTTTGTTGAATACAACTATTTTTTAAATTAACCAAATTAGCTGATGGTGGAGACAAAATTGTGTCAGACCTAGCATTACTCGTATGATGGACAATAGCCTTTGTTGGAAGCTTAAATACAGTATCTGGAGAGTCAGCAGGAGGATTTGATGAACTTGGAGACCAGTTTGCGTTTGAACAAGACACTTCCTTATCTAAGTTCAGCCCATCAGGAGCCTTCATGATATTGATGAACTGTAATCTAGTTCCTTCCAGTCTGTCAACCACATTTTTCTGTTCCTCCGATGATAGTAATCTGAAGTCAGCAAGGGCCTCTTGTACTAAATTAGCTGGCATCAGTGAAGGAGACAAGGTCACCGGAGAGTCCTGAAGATCTTTACTGTAACTATCCACAGAGGGGCAATTATTATCCATTGGAGCTGAAAGTTCAGCCAGCTCCTGCGCCCACGTTTTCTTTTGGGGCTTTGTGGTTGAGTCAGTTTGAAGCACTTTAGTAGATCTTAAGTCAATTTCAAACTCAATTGGGCCCAATTTATCAGACAGCTTTCCCCTTTACTTATGGGCACACAAATTGCTTCATTAGGAGAGTTATCTGGAGAACAGTAACTTTGAATTACAGGATTGTAGGCAAGTAAGGTTGGGCAAGAGGGGGAATTTCCAGAGCATAATACATCCCCCAATGCCTCTGGAACAGAATAGGGAGCAGAATTGAGGCGCAAAACATCCTCCACTTCCTCAAGGATATGTGAGAAGAGTGGATATGTGAGAAGATATGTGGATTTCATTCAGGGACATCAGGGACATCACAAGGATATGTGAGAAGAGTGGATATGTGAGAAGGATATGTGAGAAGAGTGGATTTCATTCAGGGACATCTCAAGTTGCTTCCACTCATCCACTAGTTCTTTGATTCCTTTGGTAAAAGCTTCTGAAAAGTGTCCAGTTTTGTTAGGGTTTCCAACAGCAGTCGATTTGTTGAACTCCTTTAAATTTGCATTCCTCTTGTCAGGTGTAGCATCCTCAATGAGTCTGTGGATAGTAGTATTCCTAAAGAAATGCATAATTTTAATATCATACCTTCTGGAAAAAAAAATGGCGATGTTTCAACAATAGTGATGGCATTTTAGATGTACTAAAAGTTAGGGCAATTCTTTTATAGTAATCCACAGGGGGCAAGTATTCGTATGAAATCAACTGAATCTTGTTTGGAGCACACTTTAACAACTGGCTCAAAGTGAACCTAATTGCACTATAATTTGTTCACCTATTTTTGAGAGTTTTAGCTTGGAATGTCCAATATACAACACCACTCGCTCTTTTTGCAAAATTAACGAATTCATATTATCTAGCTTTAGCTGCCAGGTGGGCGTAGGCCTTGAAGGCCGATAGGCAGTGTCTGAATAAAAAGGAGCTACCACATCAGATCCATTTCCTGAAGCTTGTGCCTTTAAAATTTGATGGGAGATCAAATCTAATTTAGCCCCCAGGGTGGTAAAATTTGTTAAGAGTAAGTCAAGAGTTTTTGAAATTAAAATCAACTCATTAGAGAAAAGTTCCTGTCGAATGTATAAATTGTCGTGTGTTGTTATTTCTTTATTCTTATTTGGAGGCTTTTCTAAACTTGGAATTAAAGCATCCTGTTTTCCTAAACCAGTTGGAGATGGGCTTGTTGCAAAAACTTCTTCTGTAAGGCTAGGAAACATATCCTCCAGCTCCAGGTTAGCTTCCAATGGAGCAAATCTATTTGATAGTGTTAAGCCCTCAATTAGTGCCTCCACTGGAGAATTATCAGTTAAAAACTGGTCAATTTTAGTCTGTTTACTAGACTTCTGACATGGAGAGAGTGGGGATGAAAGGTACTGTTTCCTCCCGTTCTTCATTTTAGATAGCAGCCGTAAAACAATCAGACAATGAGTAAAATATTCACACGGGAGCAATTATTTACACTAAGCTAAAAACAGACGCTTAAAACGCCAAAGGCTAGTAAAAAATACTAAGTAGCTGAAAAGGCTTAAGAGCAAACTTCAAAAGTTCATTAAACTTCAGAAGTTCATTGGAAATAGATAAAACAGAACCTTAACAGCTAGTGTGT
Source organism: Sphaerodactylus townsendi (assembly GCF_021028975.2). NCBI lineage: Eukaryota > Metazoa > Chordata > Lepidosauria > Squamata > Sphaerodactylidae > Sphaerodactylus > Sphaerodactylus townsendi. Next base: position 85,714,366 of record NC_059428.1, read on the forward strand.
AATTTTAAAAAACTTTAGTAGAAGTCTCAGGGCTTTTAGCTGAGAATTGGGGTTGTGGTGTCTCCACACCAGCTGGTAAGGAAATGAGCCAGCAAAAAACCCTCAAACTCTCTGGTTGAGCCAAGAAAATAAAAAATAAAACCAGCAGTTCAACCACACCTGATGATAGGGAAGCTCCAGGCTTCAGAAGTGCACAACTTGTTTTAAAAACAAAAAGGAAACAGACTCATTAGTCAGCACCGCTATTATTAAAATATTGTAGATTTTAGCCTGGTTTTAAAATATCAACTCCGAAGGTTCTTTACTATAGTCTGTCTCAACAAAATTGCAACAGAAAACTAAATTAAAAGAAAATGCTAAATACTAAGAGATAAAACTACAAAGGATAGGAGAAATTTAAAACTTATCTTTAAAAGGTGGAGGAGCTCAACGAAGACCGACCGCTCGGCACCAACTCCCCTCCGGTAGCCTCTGTAGCCATTACAATAAGCATACCAGCAAATGAAGCCATGAACCTGCTTCTTTGGTGGGAGCAGAACAGGGCATAACCCATTTCCTGGGTCAGACTTTCCACCTACCAGCTGCACCTCTGTTTTGTCTGCTTCAGCTTGTTAGTTCTCATCCATTGCAAAACTGCCTAGAGGCACCTATTCAGAGTTTCCACAGCCTCCCTGGGATCTGCCAGTAATGCAAGATATAACTCACTGTCATTTGGTGGCAACTCATCCCAAATCTCAGAAAGACATCTCCCAGTAACTTTACATAGAATGGGGGACAAGATGGAAACATGGAAAATCCTGTAAGCCAGAGGCCAGGATCAGATCAGCAGTCTCCCAGCACCATACTCTGGAACCTACCCTCAAGGTATGACTGCAACCATTGCAACAGTGCCTTCCAGTCCCAGTCCAAAAAGGTGGCCTAGAAGGATGCCATGATCAATATTGCAAACTGCCAAGAGGTCCAGGAGATGAACCTGGATTACGCTTCCCCTTTCTTTAGAAATATGCATTTATTATACAGTCTCCATGGGGTAGGGAGTACTGCATTCTTTAAAACTTGCCTAAGAAAAGAGTTTAAAAGCCCAACCTCATATAAAATTATAAGTATAACATTCCAACTAAAAATCATTTATCCATTAACTCCATAAACAGCAGACATTAAGATTTGCTAGTAAAGGACCATTAAAAAAAATTAAAAATAGTTAAAAAGTAACCTGGACAACAATCAGCAAAATACTTGGAGGGAAAAGATTCCAAGACAATCTTGTGGAGGAAATTTGCAGTAGCTCTAATCATGCAATAGTCCTCTCTCTCTCTCTCTCTCTCTCTCTCTCTCTCTCACACACACACACACACACACACACACACACACACACACACACACACCTAGTGATAGAGATACATGAAGGAGGACCTTGAGGGATACTCAGGCACCAAACAGGTATATGTAGGAAGAAATCTTTCAGATAAACAGCTTTTTGCATGAGTTTTAAAAACAAATCTGGCTTTTGTCATGATTGTTAAGGACAACTGATTTCTTGGGAGCATCATGACTAAACATGAGTAATGGAACATTCTGGAGTTTTGCAACATGAAACTGAAAACAATCAGAACTAAATTCCACACTTCCTCTGTGGCAATTATTCATTCAGCATGCCTTGGCACAATTGTTAGGTATGTGTTTTCAAAAAAAACACAGAGAGAAAAGGAAAAAACCTTGATAGAATGTTAAATTATGAATCATGGAGAATAAACTCTTCATTTGAGAAGAACTAAAGCAGTGTGAATTTGATAAAATCCTGTCTTCACCATCTTTTTCAAAGAATCTAAGGATGCGGCAGAGCTTCCCCGGTGTGCAGCCACTGAAACTTACTGTTGAGTTTGCTCTCTTTTTTGTTGTTGTTACTCTCCAAAGTTTCTGATCCCTCAGTGAATTTCTTTACAGATTTCTGAATTTGCCACAGGGGACAATCTTTTCCTTAAGTCAGAGCCATCTCACATCATGAGTCTGGAAAAACTTGAGTCACACTGCAGATGAGGAAGACACAAAAGCGCAAACCCCAAATTTCATTATTTCTTCCTCCCCCCACACAAGCAGAAGATCACAACCTACACATCAAAAACATGAAATATATCTCTTAAACTTAAGGAAGGAATAAAATTATGTTGCTCAGATTACACCATAAATAAATCTAGCAGTGACGTATTTATAATTCTGATGTCTTAGTTCAATTCATGACTTGAACAACTTTTTACTAGAATAGCAAAATTGTTCTTTTGTCTGTGGTGTGGGATGACATACGGCAAACCCTATTTTAATACTATAATAATGTCTAGAAAAGAACAGATATGGCCTGAGAGTGCTACCAAATGAAAGATAGATCTTAAGTAGAACTGACATCTCAAAGTGACAAGATCCCAATAATAAGGTCATTCATTCTGCCCAATTAACATCCAGTTTATTCCTTGATTTGACAGTGACATTAAACTTGCATTTGGCTTGATGAAATATATGTTTTCATTTAATTTAACTGACTAGGAATCTCCTAGTTCTTTTGTATAAGATTTGTTATGTTAGATAGTTGATATAACATTCAGGTCATTAAATGTATTGTTTAGTCTATCTGTTCCCTAGGCCATAGAGTCCACCACCTGAAATTGTCATTTTCTCCAAGGGAACTGATCTTTACTCTAGAGACCAGTTGTTATTCTGGGAGAACTCCAACCCCCACTTGGAGGATAGTAACCCTATTATTACACTGTTGTATTACCCTGTCCTGTGTTACTGCATAGTTTGCTTTATTTATTTCACTGGCTTCAGTGTAATTTTAAAAACTTTTAAAATCTGCCTTGAGAAAGGGATTATAGAAAAGAATTAAGGATGCAAATAAATATGCACGATTCATTTAAGCAGACAAATATTCAAAACTGGAATCTATCTGCTGTAATTGCTCCCACACTTCGGCTTGAACTTATATTTGTTACCTACTATAGATGTTAGTTGTCAGCAAATCCTGGAGCTTGCTGCCCTTGTAAGTATTAACCAGCACAGCATAAACAGTGATAGTGTCTGAACTTTTAATTAGAGATGACTTTTAGTCATTTACTTAGTACTTTCTGCATTTCGTTGCCCTTTGATTCTGCTTTTTATTCATTTTTTCATACTTCCTACATAAATGTCTATCTACTAAGGATTCATACATTGAATTGAAAGGAGAGAGCCACGGTTCATGAAAGTTTATGATAGAATAGAATGTTCATTTTTTAGTCATTACAGTATGCCAAGGTTGCTGTTTATTACTTGCAAAAAGATTAGAAAAATTACTTCAAAGGTATTCATTCAATTATAGGTGATTTTATCCTCTGCACAAAAATATAAAATGTATCGCTAGCCCATTGGGAAACATGGGACTTTCAATAATGTAAGATTAGCCTCTTGGCCACCAAAGCATATCTGTTAATGCAAAACACCTGGTGTTAAGAGAACTCTCTTACCTAACTTTACACCAAGATATTCAATTTTTAATCACTGAAAAGGAGTTAAAAGTACATGCCTACATTTAATTCATGTCGCACGAAGCTTCTTATAATATTTCTGTTGAAGCAGGAATTTTTAAAAAAATGTAAATGTATAATAAAACATCTATATTTAAATGTGTGACTATCTATACAGGGGAATTAAACAGCTTCCTCAGCAGTTCCTGTTTTGGAAAAACAGGCAGAGAGGAACAGCTGTTCCAACTACCGGTATATAATATCGTAGGAGTGCTTTTCTTTTTCTGTCCAGTATCTGTCCAGTTTCTGTCCAATAAAGCAAGAGGTGTGACCCAAAAGGCAAAAATCATGATCATGAATGAGTCACTCTACTTGATCCGGGCCTGGCTCAAGTTGTGGTTCATCGTTTTGTTTGTGTGTTTGCTTTATGTATACTGTATTTTTGTATTGTAAGCCACTATGGACCCCATTGGGGAGAAAAGTAGAGTATAAATCTCTAAATAAATAAAATACTGCAAAAAAAAATCTGCCCTGCTTTTATTGTGAAATTCTAACCTTGCGAGGCATGTTGAAAATGGATCATAAAAAGGCAGTGAAGCCATCCATTATTCAACAAAGAAGACACATAGTTATAAGACATTAGGGTTGCCAGCCACCGGCTAGAAATCTCTGGGAGCCAAAGACAGGAAAATATGTGAGTAACCAAGAATCAAACCTGAAGGAAATGTACGCTCAATGTGAAAGAGACCACAAGTGTGTAATGGCTTGTGTGGGATAAATTTGCCGCAGCAAATACATGAAAAAAGGAAAGCAAAACAGCTCAGAGTGGGAGCAGTTAAATATTCTGTGAACGTTCATATTTGAAGACAATGCTTCAGATAATTTTCAAAATGAACCAAGGATTTGAGTAGCCAGTGAAGCTAATAACAAAGCTCAGCAGCTTCAGTCAATGTATTATCTAGCCATTGGACAAAGAGAGGAGTTAACTTGTGAGTGGAAGATCTGGCCAGAATTTAAGGAGTCATCTGCTGTGAACGGGATTGCACTCCCCTTGAAAAAAAACAGGTCTATAGTCTGGGGATGATCTTGGACCCAGGGCTACTGCTGAATAAACAGCTGGCAGCTGTAACCCAGAGGCGCACCTAGGGAAAATGTAGCCTGATGCAAAATCTGAATCCCCCCCCCCAATATGGGCGGCCACCGTCCCCCACCACAACCAAACAACTTTTTTTGCACCAGATCATCCATTGTGGCTGTCAGTCTCCTTGGCCTCCTCAGGAGAGGCTAGTTCCACCTCACCGCCCTTTTCCCAAGTGTTGTTCGACCCGTCCCTGTTCCTGGTGTTGGGGGAGATTTCAGAGGGGAGAATCTTCTTGACCCACAGCTTGGCTTTGTGATAAGCTGGCTGTCCCTATCCCCTCACCCTTCTCGCCTCTCTTCTGCAATGTCTTCCCCTCCTTCCAAACCTCTCCCTGTGTCTGCTGGTTCCTTCTTTGCTGTCTTCCTCCTCTCCCGTCTCCTTCCTCTCTACTTGGCTCTGCTTCTCCTCCATCTCTCATTCTTTCTCCTTCCACACACCCACCACCCGTGCTGCCAACTGTCCTCCTTTTCTCCCTGTCATCACCCCACCTGGCTCGTATCAGGACCGTCCTCCAGTCATTGCTCCACTGCCTCTCTGTTCCCCTTGCCTGGCTTGTTGCCATGCTGGCCGGGCTCTCCTGGTCCCTATCTCTTTCTGGCGTAGGCCAGGGGCCCTGTGAGGAGCCTGCCCCCTCCTGCAGTACTGCCACATCGAGTTTTGCCATTCCTCGCTTCTCCCTCCTCTTGCCCAGGCCTCTGTTCTCACCAGGGCTGTCTCGGGGCTTGCCACGACCTCTGCACTGGTCTCTGGGGTGGGCTGGGTCTCTCCTCTCGTGAGCGGACATCTCTGGTTTCTCTCCTCCTCCACCGGTGGGCCCCCTGGCCTTGGGTAAGTCCCATGCGGCCTTGCAGGGGCCCCAGGTGAGGGCTGGGGTGGGGTGGCTGCTCCCAGCCCTGGATACCAGAAAAGGAGGAGGGGAATGGGGGTGATTTTTTGTCCCCCATGTGACTAAATGGCCGCTGCCCAGATCCCCATGTCTTCCTGGGCAATACACCCCTGCTGTAACCAGAATGTCTCTTACCAGCTTTGACTTGTTAGCAAGCTGTAGCCTTTCCTGGGCAGAAAAGGTCTCGCTACTGTGATGCATGCCCTGGTTAGAATACTCCAATGCAGTCAGAATGGAGCTGCCCTTGAAAAATGTTTGGAAATGTCATTTGATGCAGAATGCTGCAGCCAGGATGTTGACTGCTGTAGGGATCACGTCAGTCCAGTCTTGATTCATGTACGCTGGCTCCCAGTCTGTGTTTGTGGACAATTCAAGTTGGTGTTGACCTATGTCAGTGATGGCGAACCTTTTTGGGACCGAGTGCCCAAATTGCAACCCAAAACCCGCTTATTTATTGCAAAGTGCCAATGCTGAAATTTAACCTGGATACTGAGGTTTTAGTTTAGAAACACGTTACTTGGGAGTAAGCTTGGTGAAGCAACCATTCAACACTTCAAATTGGTGAATCATGACCCTAGGAGGGTTTACTCAGAAGCAAGCCCCATTGCCAGCAACCAAGCTTACTCCCAGGTAAATGATCGCACCCAAGCCAGCCTAGATGTGTGTGTGTGTGGGGGGGTGATTTTCCACCCCACCACATGGACTCTGTGCACGCGTGCCCACAGAAAGGGCTCTGAGTGCCACCTCTGGCACCCGTGCCATAGGTTCGCCACCACTGACCTATGTGTTTTGAGACCACCATGACTATCCCATTGTGAAAGTACCCAACCACTGTGGTCATCTTCCAAGGCCCTGAGGTTAGGTGAGTGGCAACTTGGGAGAGGGCATTCTTGATCATGGAACCAAAACTCTTGAACCCTTTCTCAGGGACACTTGTTTGTCCCTTTTTGTTGACACCTGCCACCAGCAGGTAAAGATGTTTTGTTTTGTTTGGCTTTCTCTCAGGATTCCTTCCCTCCTACTCAATTATGTAATTGTTGTTTTTATCTTTTTGTATACATTTTAGCTCTGGTTTTGTTTTAACAATGTTTCTTGTCAGTTTTAATTATTTTAAGTTGGAGTTTTATTGTGTATGTTTTGATTTGTTAGCTGCCTTCAGGGCCCATATGAGGGCAAAAAGACAAGGGATGCATTTTGTGAAATAAAAAAGATACATTTTGTATGCAGTCTAGTGACATTACTAATACGAGTGAAAATGTAAGTTTTGATAAGCACAGTCATGTGCTGCATGTTGTGTAGCTGGGAGACGTGGTATGTATGAAAGGTGTACATTTTTCATTATCATACATGGTTCTGATGAAGTGGCTTCATGCAGCCATTCCAGATCTCTGTTGTTTCCTCCAAACAGGGCTAATACCAGCATTGGAAGGCAGGAGGAGTTTGACTAAGGAAAGTACAGGAAGAGGTTAACTTGTTCCCTGGCACCGCTTTCCTGATATTGTTAGCAGTCTGTCCTCTGTAGAACCACTTTGTGGTAGCACTTTGCCTACTCACACTGTACTGTCCATAACTGTCATATGGCTGTTTTCTCCATATTTTGTGTTTTATTTCTGTTTGATGAACATACATCTGTTCAGCTATTCTGGTGTTCTCTTATAATGATGTCTCATAAATTTCATGTCTTTTACAGTCTTTTCCCTTGTTCACCTCTATTTGATAACATGCAGCCCTTGGATTTCCTTTCCTTTTTTATATCTTTCTACATTTTGTATAGTTCCATTTTCTCCTAGAGTCTAGACTCTTTAACTCCTTCAGATTATTGTGAAAAGTTTCCATATAATAATCTGTATGGCAAAAAAAAAATCCAGTGTTTTCCTTCTTATTTTCAGCTTATTTTCCCCTGACAATCTTTATAACATTGAAATACAGATGGTTATTAATTCCTCTGCTTGAAATTGATGCCATTTTATTTGTTCCATGTTTCCCCCTTTTCCTTGGTTACAAAAATAATTTTGCTTTTGTTTTGTGTCTTTGCCGATAGATTTCTTCTTCCACATTTTGTGATAATTTATACAACACTTTTTCTTTTTCTTTCTTTCACATTTTTTTAAACTGGAAGGGAATGTCTTTGTAAGCTAGGCATGAACCAGGCAGTTGCTAGTAATGCAGGAGACAAGCTGGGCACAGCCCCCCCTCCCTTCAGTCTTTAAAGTCTCCAGCAAAATTTAAATCTGACTCTTGTTTTTTTCCCCTGACAATATTTTAAGTATTCATTGAAACGTTTCTATCCTGCCTTTTAATCTTCTATTCCCAAAGTAATTGACAATAGGATTTTTTAAACATCTAACATTTTTTAAAAGCCTCCTACCAGCTATTAATAATATTCAGTTTTCCCCACCCTCTTTTTTTCAATCACCTTTCTCAGTCTTGTGCTTGGTAATTGAATTTAAATTGAACAACCATGGTTTTCCTCCTTATATCACTCACTGCCTTTGATTTATATGATGACAATGGGGGGAGGGGACTACATTTGTCAACCTTTCCATTCTTCTATTTTTGAACTCTATTACCTTTCTAAATTGTTGTTCTTTTTTTTAGTAAAGAAAAGCACCACTATCAACATTTTTCCCCACAGTACTCAGAACAAAGAGCACTAGACTTTGCCAGTAGGAAATGTACCTGTAACCCCTTTGTTCAGAATGGGTTGATCCAGAATGTGGTGGAGACTCAAAGCAGCAGGGGGCTGCAGAAGCTCATGAAGTTGGAGGAAGCCAGGCTACCAAGTTGGGACCTTGATTTATTTCTGTTTACGCTCTTAACACCTTGTTTAAGGTAACTGCAAAGTTGTTGGGAACTAGTGGGAAGGGAGTTGTTTACTTTGCTGTATTGTAAATGTTAGAATTTATTGTTTCAGGGCTTTCTGTCTATGTAGTTGATAGGAGTTCTTTTGGGGACCTTCATCATCTTGAATCCAGTTCACTAAGCCTCTGAAGTCTTCATAAGCCAACCACCAGCAGGAAGAATTGGACTTGGCATTATCAATAGACTGTAAATATAAGGACTTGGAATTGAAACTTGAACAGGACCTTGAAGTGTTATATTAACTGTTAATATTTAATAAGTGTCACATGTTAAGGAAAAGTAAACCATTTTGTTTTAACATTAGTTGTTGCAAACTCCTTTCAAGTTCTGCCCCACAGAACCCACAAGCAGAGGTTACATACCCAAAGGCTCTTAGCGCTACAGATTGGACATTCAGTACAAACATGCCAAGGAAAGAATACTGCTTAACATTGCTCTGCCTGAAACCCTTACAGGTACTCTATCCCAGGATAGAGACACTCAAGTGTAGATACTGTTTCCCCTGTGGGGGAAGCAAGGATAATAGACCCTTGACAGAGAAGCAAGGGCAGAGGATCCAAGCTCTCACTGAGACTGCTGCAGCCATCTCCATCCACCTGTTCTACTTGTGTATTGCCTCAACCATCTTGAGTCCCTGCTTATGTCTTAATTTATTATTGTCAATTTATCACCAGGTAACCACCTCTGTTCTTCTCTTACTCTATTTTAATATCCAGCCAATCCATTCAAAACACACTCAGGCTGATTTTGCACTTTCTAAATGCTCTATGGCTTAGCTTGTAGTTCACCACTGCTGCCCGGCTCCTTCCTTTGCTCGAGTCAGGGCTCGTGCGGGAAGCCCCAAATGATTCCCCACAAGTCCAGGGCTTGCCTATAAGCACCGCTTAAGCACCATGAGTTCTTCCATAGCCTCTTTCACACATGTGCGGGCAGCCTGCATTCGGATTGGCTGAATCTTGCCCCATCCCCCCCACTCACTTTCACTATTTTAGTTTTAAATGACTCTGAACACAAAACAGGTGCTGAGAATTGGCACCCTCAAAAAAACCCCATCTAAAATCCTTGCGTGTGCAACGGGATCACCGCCCTCCACCCCCCCTCCATCTAAAATCTAAATCTAAAATCATTGCGTGTGTGAGAGAATCACTGCCCTCCTGTTTGCGGCACCTGCACATGCCACTTTTCTGCTCAAGGTTTCTCCCTCCTTTCTAAAAAACAAGGTTTTTCCCTCCGTATTTTTTTCCACTGCAAGGGGAGGGAGGGTGCCGCTTCTCAGCGCCTGTCCATTGGTGGGGTGGGCCAGAGCAGCAAGGTGGGAAAACTGGCCTCATTTCTGCTACAGAGGAGTTTTGCATGGTGGTGGAAGCCTCCAGAGCAATGAGACATTTCAAAAGAACCTCAACCTTTGCTGGGGATAATTAGGAAAGGAATTGAGTATAAAACTGCAAAGATTGTCATGCCCTTATATAAAGCAGTGGTGCGACCGCACTTGGAGTACTGTGTCCAGTTCTGGTCGCCACATCTCAAAAAGGATATTGAGGAGATAGAAAAAGTGCAGAGAAGGGCAACAAGGATGATTGAGGGACTGGAGCACCTTCCCTATGAGGAGAGGCTGCAGCGTTTGGGACTCTTTAGTTTGGAGAAGAGGCGTCTGAGGGGGGATATGATTGAAGTCTACAAAATTATGCATGGGGTAGAAAATGTTGACAGAGAGAAATTTTTCTCTCTTTCTCACAATACTAGAACCAGGGCATATTGAAAATGCTGGGGGGGAAGAATTAGGACTAATAAAAGGAAACACTTCTTCACACAACTTGTGATTGGTGTTTGGAATATGCTGCCACAGGAGGTGGTGATGGCCACTAACCTGGATAGCTTTAAAAGGGGCTTGGACAGATTTATGGAGGAGAAGTCGATTTATGGCTACCAATCTTGATCCTCCTTGATCTGAGATTGCAAATGCCTTAACAGACCAGGTGATCGGGAGCAACAGCCGCAGAAGGCCATTGCGTTCACATCCTACATGTGAGCTCCCAAAGGCACCTGGTGGGCCACTGCGAGCAGCAGAGAGCTGGACTAGATGGACTTTGGTCTGATCCAGCTGGCTTGTTCTTATGTTCTTAACCTTTGCAGTTCAGGAAATTTGCGGAGCAAAGCCAATGCCGAGGGGCGGCTCCGGAGCAGAAACATAGCAGCCATGCAGCAGCACCGGGGGCAGTGCAAAACTCCCAATTGCATCAGGGCATTCCCCGTGCCAACAGAAGGGCAATTTCAGCATGCAAAATCAGCCTCAGTTACTTATAGAAACACTGATACACAGAATAAAAAGTAAATAGTTTATATTTTATCTCCAAGTAGGTAGGCTATTTCAGATTTTTTTAAAGCTCAAGAGTTGTTAATTCAAGACTTTTAATCTCTTTTTGGTTAACAGCTGCTTTCAAAATGTTTTGTTATAATCAAAATATACATATAAACTGAGGTCTATATTACACGTGAAGCTGAACAGTTGCACTTTATGGCTTGCTTTCAGACTCAGATTTCCACAGGGAAATCCAAGTTACCTTGTCAAAAAAGTTGGTTTCAGATGGATAGTTGTGTTGGTCTGAAGCAGAACTGTGTGTGTTAAATGCCATCAAGTCCCTTCTGAATTATTGTCCTCCAAAATGTCATATCACTAATAACCGTTCTGCCGAAGAAAAGGCAGATCCATCCATTAGCTAGGTTGCCAACCTCCAGATGAGATCTCCCATTATAACAATTATCTCCAGCCAATCAAGATCAGTTCCCTTGAAAAAATGGTTCCTTTGGCAAATTGCCTATACAGCATTATACCCTGCCAAAGTCCCTCTCATCCCCCACCATCACTCTCCCAAGCTCCATCCCCAAATCTCCAGGTGTTTCTCAATCCAGAGCCAGCAACCCTACCAGTAGTACATGAAGGACTAACAAGATTTCCAGGATATAAGTTTTCACAAGTCTGAACTCCCTTGATACTTGAAAGATCCTATCCTAGCCATCTTTTTCATCTAGAAGTTGCTACTGGACACAAATCCAGCTCTTCAATAGAAGAAGTTGTGATGGACCTTTTGTTGGCTGGCATTTCAGTCAAGAAAACCAGCTGTAGGACTTTCAAAAGATAGAATTTTTGTTTAGCCTAGATTAGAATATAAATAGTGGTGTTGTTTTTTTAAAAAAAACTAGCAATATTTGTCTGTGAATCATTCCTAAATTGCTCCAAACTTGAAATTTCATGGTGTGGTAACTCCTGACTACTTTGCGGCGAGAGAATACATTATTCCTTTATTGGTCGAAAGCTATATTAAATATGAATTCAAAAAGAAAAAGAAAATTTAAGCAACAATTGTTGGTAAAACTTGTCACAATCCTGTGAAAGTTAGTGATGACTCAGTCCACAGTCTGTGCCTGTTGACTTGAAAATAAATACATTGAACTTACTGGCACTTGCTTTCAGTAAGTGACGATCAGCCAGCCAGATCAGTCTCAATAGCATTTGCAATTTCAATTCTTCCCACAGGGTGGTGAACCGTCACTGCAATCGATCATCCTCAATAGTCAAAAATAGGAATGGTGAGTAGTGAGACGACATGGTAGTTCAGAAAAAAACAAACTTTCATTCCCTTGCTCATGTTATTTATTATAAAATAAAATATTTGTTGTTTTGCGATTGTTGAGAGAATTTCCACCCGGTATGGGTTGGCGTGTGTCATCCCATAAGGGGGATTCTCTCCGTATTATTGTTTAACATCTATAAAACATCTATATTATTTAACATCTATTTGTGCCCTCTTGCTGAGTTCAGACTGAGATGACATTAGTATGCAGATGATACCCAATTGTATCTGTTCATGGGCAGTCATCTGGATGACTGCTCAACTGTTTTGGCCAGTTGTCTGAAGGTGGTGATGGAATGGATGAAAGAGATCTGACTGAAGTTCCAGCAAAGATGGAGGTCCTGTGGTTGAGCTGATTGGGGTAAGTGGGAGATTGTCAGTTGCCAACTCTTGCACCAGTTGTCAAGAGTTTAGGTATATTCCTTGATGCCTCCTGGAGGCACAGGTGAGTTATGCATTTCACCATCTTCACCAGGCAAAGCAGCTAGCAACCTACCTGTCCCAAACTGACCTAGTCACGGTGATCCATGTGATGGTCACCTCTAGGCTGGATTACTGCAGGGCTATTTTTGGGCCTGATTGAGAAACTTCAGTTGGTCCAGAACACAGCAGCAAAGAACCTCTCTGGAACCTTGTGGAATTCACAAATCCAACCTGTGCTCCACCAACTGCACTAATAGATTTATTTATTTACTTACTTACTTATTCATTGAATTTGTATACCACCCTCCCCCGAGGGGCTCAGAGCGGTGTCCAACAATTATATATCTAGCATTTAAAATCAACTAAAAACAATCAACCCCCACTAATTAAAAAACCATAATTGCATAAATTACACATATTTCAGATGGCATCAGAAATTCCCCCCTCCCCCTTCCTTGCACCCAAGGGAGGCCAGATGTTTATTATATAGCAGGTTTTTGATGTTATCCCGGCTGGCCGAATGCCTGGCAGAGCAGGATGACTTGGTTCAGCTCAAGGTTTTGGTGCTGAAGTCCTAAACAATCTGGGGTCAACATACCTTCAGAACCATCTCTCCTGTTGTGTCCCCCAAAGAACACTCCATTAATTGAGTGAAAACTTACTTGTGGTTTCTGGCCCAAGAACTAGGGCTGTTTGGCCTGGCCCCAGTCTGGTGGAACACTCTGTATAGTGAGACTAGAGCCCTGCAGGATCTGGTGCAGTTCTGTAGGGCCTGTAAGATGGAGCTGTTCCAGCAGGCTCATGGTTGAGACAGCAACAGTTACCATCTTGGCTCTGCCTCTCCTGGTTTCTTTTTCTTTTTTATTTGTTAATTAATTTTAGTGGGAATTGGATTGCATCACCATCAATGCATTTTAGATGTACAAGTATAATAATGTACGGTTTTCTCTTTGCATCTTGTTTTACTATATTTATTGAAATGAATCATGACTTATACTCGTTTGTTGGAAACTGCCCTGACCCTGTGAGGGAAGGGCAGTATAAAAATATAATAAAATAAATAATAAATAAAAATAAATTCTATCAAATATTGCAAGATATGCAGCATGGGGTGGAGAATCCATGAAGAGCAGTGTCTTAAAGGATGCCAAGCACAATCCTTGCAGAGTTATTGCTATAACTGATCTGTCTGTTTTTATTTCCCTTCCTCAAAGAGCTCAGAGTAGAGTACATCATCTTCCTTGCCTCCATTTTGTCCTCACAACAACCCTGAGAGACAGAATAATGGGTGCAGCAGGCTTCACATGGCTCAAGATTGACTACCTTTATTGCTTAATATGATCAAGAGATGTAACTTGGCAAGTGAAGTAAAGAGAATAAGGGAAGTCAACTATTGGGGAAGGCTTGCCTTGACTCAAAAGCAACTCTCTATCACATGGCCCAAAGGGTGGTTAAAAAAATCTTCCAGCATTGATATTGATGCAGTGATGAAGCTGGGCAGGCACCTTCTCTGTAGGTTTGTATGCCTGCATGGAAAGGGGGCAGGGGAGTTGCTATGCAGAATTTTGAAGGGGAAATGACACAGTCAGATTTGTTCAATAATCACACTCTATAGAGAATTCAGAACACCAAACAGCAAAGTTCCAAAAAAGCAAAATCATTTGCCTCCACGTGAGAGCTGATTTTGATAGCGAAAATGTAGATCAATAATCTTAAATTGTTGACCACCTCCACCTGTGCGAAGGCACTTTTGCATCATTGAATTAGTCATTGACTTTAAGAGATTCAATCTTATTTTAGCCCACTGGGAAAAGGAAATCTTTAAAGAATTTAAACATCCTAGGCAGATGATATCTTCAGGGTTTTGATACTTTCAATATGCATATTTTTATTGATTGTTTTAAAATGCAACATAAAACCCCTTGCCTTTAAATTATCTGGCGGTGACAAAATAAATGATGCCTAGTGACACACAGTAGTAAATCGCATAATGGAAATGCCCTTCATAATGCATATATTTATTCTTTTTCCATTTCTCCATTGTAACTCCATAGACATGGATTTATGTGTTATCAGTAGGCTATTTATAGTTGATATATGGCAAGGACATTTAGATGGTGCCAGGCTCTCTGTGACTCTTTTGCCCTCGTGTTTTTCATTAATGCTAGTTAAAGAAATAAAGCCCTATTCAGAAACTTTCCTCGCCACCTAAATGGCTGTATCTGAAAGATCATCCGAATGCTGTATTTCCTACTCCCCTTCTGTATTAATTATGTTCAAATTTGCGGAAATAAATTCAGAAATAAATTTTATATAAATCCCATTCAAATTATTATCTTCAAAATAGTAAACAGCATTTCACCTGGTTATTTTCAAAAATGTCTCCTGGGGATAAAATATATCCCCTCCTGCATAGTTTATGCAAAGGACAAGTATACCTCAAAATGCTCCTGAAATGGATTGGAACTTGGGATTTCTGCTATTCTGATAGGCTGTGACCAATATATTGTAATTACACCCTTTTTGAGTGGCATAATTTTTTTATTTCATTCATTCATATCTTGCCTTTTTTTCCTAGTGGGCTTTCAGAATTCTTATCCCTTCCCTAAGTACAACTTACCTGAGGAAGAGTTCTGATGAACTTGAAAGCTTGCACAATATTTTATGCCCATTCCAGTTGACCCTCATGAAAAGTATTGTATGGATTTGTTGTTTGCAGTAAGTATAGGGCCTTCCAATAGCATCTGTAGATCTCCATCATTTTACTCTTTGCTTGCGCTGTTAAGTTTCAGTTTTTATTCTTCAGAGTATTTGATGAAAGGTTTAGCTGTAATTTCACCACTGTTCTATTGTGTAATTACTGTCAACACAATTGTCCTTAAGCACCCTAAGTGCCCTCAGCCTCTCCCCAGGACAGAGCCTGGTTTACAGGGGAATTGATGGCAATGAAACAGGAGTGACGAGGGCAAAGCGCGGCTGGCAGAAAACTCAGAGCAAGACTGATTGAACACAGCACAGAGCCCGTATTAAAGCATAAACCAGAGAAAAGGCAATATTTTTCCACCACCACTGGGTCTGCATGTAATTGCCCTGCTGAGCTGTTTCATGTGGTTTGTGGCTTTTGTGCCATAGCCCAGGAAATTGGTTTTTGACCACATGTCTGCCCATTATGATCAATTTGCTCCTTTGCAAACAAAACCACCCAGATCCACTCTGGGTTAGATGCTGGCATGGATACACATTCAGATTATATATCTTTGTCACCATCCAATTTATATGGCCAACTTTCAGCTTGTGAAGCTCAAGGATGTGGAGAAGATCCTTGGAAAGGTAAGAACTACTGTGTATTCTAGACCCTTCCTCGTTGATAAAATATTCCAGAGAGGGACTTGTCAAGTGGATAAGAAAAGTGGTAGATGGCGAGGGGGTGAGTTGTGCTGCCCATGC
Source organism: Sphaerodactylus townsendi (assembly GCF_021028975.2). Lineage (NCBI taxonomy): Eukaryota > Metazoa > Chordata > Lepidosauria > Squamata > Sphaerodactylidae > Sphaerodactylus > Sphaerodactylus townsendi. The sequence continues at coordinate 85,730,251 of NC_059428.1, forward strand.
TTAAGAAGACAGTGATTAGACCTGCTTTGGGGGAAAAAACGTATGCCCTACTATGTTGAGGACATTACAGCCAGTCTTTCATTGTTGAGCATGTTTGAGCAGGTTGTTGTTCCTCAACTCCAGGGACTCTTGAAAAAGACAGATTTTCAGAACCCATTTCAATGTGGCTTCAGGCCATCGTTTGGAATACAGACCGCTTTGGTTGCCTTGATTGAGGCTCTCTTCTGAGAACTAGGAAGGTAACCCTGCTAGTTCTGCTTGGTCTCTCAGCAGCCTTTCAAACTATCAACCATAGTATCCTACTGAGCCACCTCTTGGAATTAGGATAGGGGGACCATGTGTTATGGTGGTCTGAGTTCTATCTGGGGATGATGGTTTTGGGGAATTATACCTCTTCCCCATGGTCATTGACCTGTGGAGTTTCACAAGGTTCACTCTTGATCCCCATGCTATTTAATATCTATATGAAGCTACTGGGAGGAGTCATCAGGAGGTTTGGGTTGTGGTATCACCAGTATGCAGATGATTCCAGTGTCTACCTTTCTTTTCTACCTAATTGTAAGGATTATTGTTCTGAACCTAAAAAGTTTAAATGTTCAGCTCTTAGCTATCGAGTACTGGTGAAATATTCATGCTTTCCTTCCAGTAGGTGATGGTCAGACCATAATTCAAGCTGAACATTTAAACTTTTTAAATTACTGAACTTTGAGATGCTTTAAATGAATGCATAAATAAATAAAACATATTATGCGGTTAGCTTGGGGAAATATCTGTCATGATTGCAATAATTCCTTGTTCTTCTGTGAGTCTCCCACCTCCTTATATTCCTGCTTTTAATGTTCCTTCAATACACAGAGTGTAAAACACCAAGAAATTGAAAGAACAAAATGACAAATAAATATTATGGTTATTATTTTGAGTAATTAAATACAATCCCAAGACGTCCCATGGTAATTATCTCTTCAGTGCTCTTTACCTCATTATTAAGGAACTCATAATAAGCCTGTTGAAGTCAGTGTCAAAATGAGAGAAGATTCAGACACATTGATTGTTTTTCTGTTTACTGATGACTTAGGATAGCTATTTCAAGGTGCAATCTGGCAGATACCTTTGATTGCCATTATTTACACATTGTAGGAGAAATAATACTAGCAAAAATGTCATCATGGTTATGTCTTTTCCTGAGGAGGATAACACAAATATTAATCTTTGAACCATATTCTGAGTGGGAGCGAAAGTTAAGAAAATGGCACTGGGCAAGACATTCTTTGCTTCCTAAGCAGAGTCCATCTTTCCAAATCCACTGAAGCCAATGGGCTAATTAAGAATGTAACTGCTTAGGACTGGACTGTCAATCAAATTTCTGTAACTCTGGAGAACCAGTTGAGATGCCTCTGGCATGGGTGAAAGATATTGAGAAATGAAGATGGTGAGAAATTGCAAATGGAGGAAGCATTTAGAAATCTCACCTCACACCACCAATTTTTATCCTTTTAAAGAAAGGTATCTTATGTGAATCATTGACTAAAGAAAACATTCACTAAAGAAAACAGAGTGAATGTATTTCATTTCCATGAAAAGTGAAAACAATTTCTCTTTGATAATAGTTGTATCAGTGTATCTTTAAAGGGGAAAGCATATTGAATCAGTATGCTATAGATACTAGTGCCAATTAAGAATTAAGCATCAGTATACGTAGCCCCATAAAAACTTACAGAAACATTTTCGGTTAATTAAGGATTTAATGCTCAAGAGCTAAAGTGCTTTTTGAAATTGATGTAACTGTTTCACACCTGAATTGTTAATATGGCAATTACAGCAGGTCTATAAAGTAATTTCTAACATAGTTAATAAGGATTGTCTTACTACCTAATCATCCACTGTATTTCCTTTTTGCTATGTCACAACATAAGTTGTACAAGCAGGGGTGGGGTTTTTTTAACCCTGGGGTCAGAATCTAAAGAGGATATTTTTGGCATGGCCAAGAGTTCAGCATTTTTAATCTTTTCCCTTAAGAAAGCAAAACCACCACCCCCCACCATCATACAAACTGCCTGAAACTGACCTTACTTTTTTTTATAAACATATGGCAAGAAGAAATAAACTGCAAGCCAGAAGTTCCTCAGATACTACTTGTACAGTTCTTTAGGTCATAGGCCATAGTGTCAGGAAGTCACCACTGTGATAATTTCTTTTGACTTTAGCTTTATTTAAATTACTAAACCAAACACTGTGGTGTATGTAAAAGGCTGTGAAGTTGCAATTGACTCATGGTGCCCCCAGCAAGATACTTTTAAGGTAAGGGAGAAGCTGAGGTGGTTTGCCATTGCTGTCCTCCTCTCCCTTTCAAGTATCACCCTGCTTAGCTTCCAAGATCTGATGAGATTGGGCTGCTATACCATTCTGCTTTCCCTCCCCAAACTAAACATTAGGACAGACAGATATCTGGAATACAAACCTTACAGATTGAATGGTCACATCTCACAAGCTTCACTTATTGTAGCAATTCAGCTTTAGATGGAAAACCTTTAGATGATAATGTTCTCTAGGTAATCAGTACAAAGCTTCAAGTAAACTACAAAAATTGGTGATATGGTGTAAAATGGCATGTTCAGAGAAGTCATTCTGGAACTCTGAAGTGCTATCATAAAAAGTCGGGGGGGGGGGCAGAATTGGGCACTGATGAGATCGTGTAACCATGCCCTGTATACCCTGCATTATGAAATATTGGATCTCATATTGTTTCTCATGATATGTGCTGCAAAATGCCAGTTTCCTTGTTTGTATGGGTGGATAGCAGAGTGTCCAAGCTGAAAGCCAGCCTAAGGCAAAACAATCTGTGTGCAAATCTATGAGTTACTCCAGGCAATATTATCTGGACATCTCATAATAAGGACATGCATCTTTGATTATCTCACCCTGCTAGAATACTCCGTTAACATAATTGAGTCTGTAGAACTCCTGAGCACCACACCTCGCTAAACTGTTTCTTTGGAAGTCCCTGATACTGTACCTTTGAGAAAACATTTCTCAAACAATTGCTGCTTCCTTGCATTTCCCCCACCTTTCAGATACAATCTCCCTAACAACAAGATCCCAGCCTAAATAACTCAAGCCTCAGCTAAATTTAAATACTTAAGGCAGAGAAGTACCTCTGCATAAAGCCTTTCAGAGCTACTTATGTAACCGAGGACCAATTGGCCCCATTGTCCCGGGAAGTAGATCAATAGATAGAGCTGCTAATTAGCTCAGCCCTGCAACCAGCATAGAGGCAAGAAACGAAACCTAATGCAAAGGGTCTCCTTTTCCTGCCAAACTAGCAAACCACCCTATAAAAGTCCTGCACACCTTAAGCTCATTTCTCATTGCTAACCTGAACCTCCCTTGGTCTTGTTGGTGTGAGACACGAATTCGTTCTTCGCCTGGATTCAGATGCTGGTCATTTGAATCCTTGCCTTCTTCTCCAATATCTTCTTCAGCTGAATTTAGGTAACGTATGACCCCCCCTGCTTCCCCAAATCCCATTCTATCTTCCCATCTATCTTTTCCTCCCTGTTTATATACTAGGAACTGTGTGTATGTGTCTTGACTTCTTGCTGTATTATTGCTTACAAACTAAAACTTATATAAAAATATTTAAACTGCAATTTGGTCTTTTGTGAATTCTCTGCAGATACGTTTCAAGCCGTTTCTGGTATACATAGTCTAAAAAGATCCCTACTCAGCCTGCCTCTAGCATTGCCAAGCCGGGTTATTTTCCGAATTGCTACTTTAAGATATTTGTGTGCTGTTACACTCTTAGCAGCTGGTGAAGATTCCTTAGAAACAAGTTCACAACCTGTGAAAGCTGGGTAACAATAGGATAGGAGTTAATAAAGTTTGTTGGCATGAAGGTAATAGAAGTTAAGGATATATTGTCGAAGGCTTTCCTGGCCAGATTCAACTGGTTATGGTGAGTTTTCTGGGCTGTGTGGTTGTGGTCTGGCAGATCTTGTTCCTAACGTTTTGTCTGCATCTGTGGCTGGCATCTTCAGAGGTGTACCACAGAGAGAAGTCTGTTACTATGTCTAGTGAGAAGGGAATGTTTAGTGGGGTATTATCCATGTCCCAGGGAACCAATCAGTAAGTGTTTGGGTGGAACTTGCTGTACAAAGGTGTGATTGAGTGCATTGTATTGTGGGTGGGGTGATCTGAAGATGCCAGCCACAGATGCAGGTGAAACGTTAGGAACAAGATCTACCAGACCGTGGCCACACAGCCCAGAAAACCCACCACAACCAGAAGTTAAGGAGTTGGTAGAACATGATTTGGGAGACATCTACTTGTGCATCATTTATAAGGCAGTCTTATGCAGAGTTATGCCACGCTAAGGCTGCTGTCAGTCTCTTACCTCTTAAACATTTAATAGTTTAGTAAGCAACAGTCTAATAGTGAAGGGTATCACTAGCAGATGAAAGGTAATGAAAATGAATGGGGATAACAATGAATGAATGAGTGCCATTCATTCCTTTCGGTTTTATCTTTAATTGCCAGCAAAATTCTTATTCTTTGTCTGTCTGAAATCTGACAGAGAACATCCTTTGGATGAAGAGTAAAATCACACTGAATATTTCAAAGATGTTACAGTTTTGCCTCTAATTGCCTATAAAACTGAAAGCCTTCTCCCTATCTGTCTAAAACTGGCAGCATCCTTTAGAGAAGGGATATAATCTGTAAAGATGTCATCCAAATTGGATGGGAAAATGAAGCTTTGCCAGTAATGTTTCCCATTAAAACTAAAGGGGGGCAGTAAAAACAAAAGAATGGCATAATAATGAGTTAAAATCAAAGGCATTTGGAAAAGGGAAACTGAAACAAAAGAAAACCAGTTTGCACATCCCCAGTCCTTGCTTCATGTTGCAGACATTAAGCGACGATCATTCATGTCCCAAATATACCACAACAGTTCTACTTTGACCAGTTGACTGTGTCACTATACCCTTGATTTCTGGATTTGTCCAAATGATGCAGTGGAAAGTATACTGCATTTGGATGTTACAAGCTCAGGTTCCAATTGTTGCTATATCAGGAAATTCACTATACTGAGTTAAATAGGTCCCAGTCTCCGTTAAATATGTTACTATCTCATCTACTACCAAGGTTGTTGCAGGGTAAATGAGAAAAGAATAATACAGTCTGAGTACTGAAGAGAACGCATGAATAATAAATTGGGTTGTCATAGCAGCATTATTTGTTCGTTTGCTTGTTTGTTTGGAAAATGTATATGCCATCTCCCCAGAAACCTGCTCATGTTGGCTAACAGCTAAGACAATACAAAACTATTAAAAACAAAACCATTAAAATATAACTATAAAGACAAAGGCACTAAAGCATAGGTAAAAATGGAAAGCAGGCCAATGCCATTAAAACAACCAGGGCAACAGCAGTTAGAGATATTGTATTCACATTAAACTACAGCTATCATTTGGGACTGAATTTTCCTGTGCAGGCAAGTCAATCCAATTGCAAATGACTTCTATAGCATAATGACAGTTCGAGGTCCAATGGTATGTGTGAATGCAGCCACTGTAATAGTCTTGACTCTTACAAATGAGTTGCATGATATTGCATCATGCTAGCATAGAGAAATGATTAGCTATCCATTTGAAAGCTTACTTAGGCACGTAACCAGAGGTGGGATGCAGCCTATTCGCACCTATTCGGTAGAACTGGTTACTAAAATTTTCTCAGTTCGGAGAACCGGTTATTAATGATTAACTCCACTAGGGACAAAAAAGGTAATCTCTGTCCCTGGGTACAATAAATCTCATCAAGTGGGGGATGCAAAATCGCCCCCCCTGCCCCCATGGCACCCCCCACGTGTGTATGAACTGTATGAAATAATACAATACAATATATAGTAATTCTGGTTTTTTTGGTTCATTGGTATAAAGGTTGGGAAAGTATTATAGGTAAAGATTTTTCATTTTCTTTTTTTCCCTTGAAATTTATATTGGAAAGAGAGGATCTCTCCCTCTGTTAGTTTTCTTTCAAGTGGAATAGATAAAGTAGTTATAGGAATCTGAAGGGGAAGTAGAAAGGAGGGAGGGAGGGAAATATGGGAAGGAGGGAGGCAATATAGGATTTTTAGTTGGGGGGTTGAGAGAGATAGACAATTAGATATGTTTCTAATATGTTAACAATTGCAAACAGTTTTTGATTACTCTCCTTACTTATGTTATTATTTAAAATCAATCAATATAATTATATAAAAAGAAATAATACACTACCTTTTGGTATATTGGTTTTTAATACTTTAAACATTCATTATTTTAATCTAGAGGCGGGGCGAAGGGGAACTGCACCTGGGGCATGCGCGCCCTGCGTCCTTGTCACAGCCCCACCCAGGAATGCCCCACCCCTGGAATGCCTGACCACACCCCTATCGTGCCCCATTGGCGCTACGCCACTGTTTGAATCCCCCCACCATCGGAACTTGTTACTAAAATTTTTGAATCCTACCACTGCACGTAACCCATGGCACCCCGTGGAGATCACTTGATCAACTAATGACTAATTATCACTTGATGGCTTGTCACTGAATGAATGATTTGATAGCTTTGAAAAATATTGTTCATCAGCCAGGTCATATGAATTTGTTTGTTTGTTAGACTTAGGCCAGCTTCGCTGCAAGTGGGTTACAATAATGAATACAATACAAACAACAAATTCCATCCAATTTACAAATAAATCAGTCAACGGGAAACAAATTACTAATAAAATAACTAGACCATAATAAAGTATCAACAACCACAACAAAAAGAGATGGGGAAAGGAATACCAGCTAGCTGTAATACTGTTGCAGCTTTTAACCACAGACCTGGCAGAACAGCTCCTTGCAAAACTGTGGTATGTTCTGCAGAGCCTGGGTCTCACTTCAGAGTATTCCATTGGGCCAGGGACAGAACTAAAAAGGCTCTGACCCTGTTGAGGATAGCCAGATGGTTTTCAGGCCAAGGACCACCAGTAAATTGTTATATACCAAATGAAGTGTCCTTTGAGGAGCATATTGGGAGAGGCTGTCCTGCAGATATAAAGGTCCCAGATTGTTTAGGGCTTTGAAGGTCAATACCAAAACCTTGAACTTGATTCAGTACCTGGAGCCAATGCAGCTGGCACAGCACTGGTTGGATATGTGCTCACCACACTATCCCAGAGGGGACCTGTGTAGCTGCATTTTGTACTAACTGAAGCTTTTAGAGCAGTCTCAAGGGCAGCCCTGCATACAGCAAGTTACAGCAATGGAGGTGACCATTGCATGGATCATCCTGACTTTTGAGGTAGGACAGATAGGGTGCCAGCTACCTAGCCTGGCAATGATGGAAAGCAGGCAGTCTGGCAACATTTGTGACCAGTGCCTCCAAAGACAAGGAGGCATTCAAGTTCTTGATGGTTAGTGTAGGTGTTTATTGCACACCATCAAGAGTTGGGAGCTGCCAACCCCTTCCACATGTCCACGAGCTTTCACTAGCCAAGATAGGTAAGTGTCTAAGGGGAAGGTGGTAGGCGTCACAGTTGTCAATGTTGGCTTCCTGTCAACATTGGACTGAGAGAAATGACTGAATGGGTCCAATATAGGACCTGAAGATGATCAAGGTGCCTCCAGTTTGCTAAATGTATCACATTGACATGGAGCTCCTAGAGGAGAAAAACAAGTCACAAATTTCCAAAAAACTCATAGCTAATTTCCAAATCTCTTATAATTTAGGATCTCTCTGTGAGGGCAGTTAATTGCCTAATCACCCTAAATAGTTGCACTGATGGATGCATTGATGGTCACATAATATTCCTTTTTTGTAGCCTTCTGCATCATCACATATGCTTTTATAAGTGTCCTTTACGATGAACCTCAGATGTTTGATGAGAGCTTGACACAAGGGTTTCCTCATTCTGCCAGGGCTGGCAGTCTGAAGCCTAGTTTGTGAGAAGGCTGCTTCTATGGGCAAACACTGTTACCATCAGCTGGCCCCAAAAACTTCTTACAGTCCTTCCTATCTCTATCCTTAGACTAGTTTTTCACCATTCTGTAAACCTATGGACTGTCTGTTCCTATGAGATGGTACCTGTATCATATGTGAATCCTTGAGTCCAACAGCAGCTGACTGTAAGTCCTGCCCCTGTCTCTTTCTTCATACAACTTGTCTTAATTAGACTGTAAGCCTTCAGCCAAACATTTGTCTTTGTAAAATTCTGCATATCTTTGATCAGTTTAAGCAGTAATGGCAGCTATAACTATGTACCACTTGCCTGAGAAAGCCTGGGTAGAATCAGTAACTTTATAGAGACAGATTCTGGTTTCTTCTGTTATCTGACTCCTGCTCAATGTAATTTTGTTTGTTTATTTGTTTAAAACGCTTTATATCCTACATTTTCAGAGATGATCTGCTCTCAATATAAAACATAACAGCCATTAAAACCGCAGAAGCATTATACATTGGTAGTCTAAAGGATCCTCATACCTGTCCTCAGAGGTGATGAAGTCTGTGAAAACAAGGGTTGCTCTGCATTAAGTGTTTTGCCAAGAGTGCTTGAATGATATGCACAAGAAGCATAAATGCTATTTGTAATCTTGCTCTCAGCTTGATATTTCTAATGGAGGAGCTCTGCTAATTAAAATAACTGGATGTACTCCATCATCTAAATGAAATAAAAACTGAAGTAGAGAAGGGAAGTGGATACAAGATATTCCAGCATCAAGTATTTCAAGTGGTAACCCTAGTAGCCATTTCTAACAAATTCCAAGAAACGATGAAAGGTCAAAACACTTAAATGTGACCTTTAAGGATGAAGGATGAAAACAGTGGTGAAAGAAACATCAGCACTGATGTATTGCCACAGCATATTAAAGGTGGATGACCTTGTATGAACTTTCCTGTCTGCATATCCACATTTACATTTGGAAACAATGGAAACTTGGAGGAAACAAAGGCCCTTGAATATGGCAGCAAGAAACCTTTCCAAAGTCAGCTCTTGCCCTTTTGCCTTCAGAGATTAATGGCCTTGACTCTTTGTTTTCTAAAAGCTTAACAATCCCCAGTTTATTGTACTATGCTCAACAACCTGTTCTCCTATATAGATCTGATTCATTAGCCCATTAATTTTTACCCTTTAATCCACTACTGTTCACCAAGTATGCATCATGATCACTGAATGCAACCGCAAACAGGAAACTGGGACATAAAAACACCATTCCAGACCAGACAATTTCATTTATTTAGCTAATTTACGGTATGTGCTTATGTTTCACATATCTGTGAAATATAACGGTGGGACCACCATTGTGTTTGATTGCCATGTTCGTTCCATGCCTTCATGTTAGCTTTGATTTCTGTTTGTTTTTTGTTTATGTACCTAGGAGAGAAATCTAGTATTAACTGAGTACTTCAAAGGGGAAATTTTCCGATATCAATACAGCATGTTTATCAAATTCTTTTTAAAAGCCACAGCAGGAGATTGTCAAGGCAGACCTCCGATGTCTCATCTAGTTTGCTTCTTGACCATTTTCCCACATAATGTCACCTTATATGTAACTGGTAACTTGTTCAGCCTTTACAGTGTGGAGAATGTATAAAAAAAATCCCAGGGGTTCTGCTGCTACTGATACTTTCCTCAGAGCCTGAAAATACATTTTAAAGTGTAAAAATGTGAAGGTATCTTATGAATGTTTATCATTAAGGAAACAGCTCAGCAAGGTAGGGTTGACAGTTTATACCTCGAGTTTTCCCATGTTTTTTCTTGAGCAATGGGGTGACATGCTCATGTTTGTCATGTGAAACAGACTTCAGATAATATCCTCAAAAATATGTTTTTTCCAGTTTTCTATACTGACAGATGCAAACATGTCAAGTGTTCTTCTCCACAGCTTAGCAATTTAGAGGCATACTTTAGCTTTCTGTGTCTGCTTTTCTTTTCATCTGTTATAGATTTCCTTTTTTTAAAAAAAAAGATAAATTATGCAGGTTGAATGTCCTAATTCTATTTGTCCTTGGTGGATCTGTTTGCAAGAATGCCTTTGGCATTTGAAATTGTTCTCCTAAATTCTGTTGAGCATATGCTTTCTCAACCTTTCTAATACATGTAATGCAATAAAACAGGCAAAACCATATCCTCACAAAAGGAAGGAACAGCCATCCCGGTTTCAGCCTCAGGGAATCGCAGACTGAACTGATGCTTATTCACATCAAAAAGACACAGAAACAGCTCTTTCTCATAGGTGAAATTTTCAAGGAATACAAGTAAAACTTGTTGACTTTCATTTCTAATTATTGTGATTAGTCATTTGGCAAATGACTAATCATTTTTTGCTGCATAAGACAAATTTATTTACATCTATGTAGTATAAAGCTGAACTGTGTCATTGCTGCCATTTCAAACTAACACTAACAGGGCTCAGGAATAAGGGCAATGACAGATCATTTACAGCATATATAGCAGGGGAGCATCTTCCATTTAACAACATGCTAGGCTTTATGAAGACAAATAGAAAAGAAGTAGATTCTGGTATGATCAGGACATTTGCTTTGGCTCTGCCTTGAATAAAAATCAACAAGGTTGACATGGAGGAAGATGCCAGTGAAACTAATACATAACCATACCACAGTAAAGGACCATACAAAATCCCCTACAAAGTAAGAGTGTGTGTGTGTGTGTGTGTGTGTGTGTGTGTGTGTGTGTGTGTGTGTGTGAGAGAGAGAGAGAGAGAGAGAGAGAGAGAGAGAGAGCGAGCCATCTACTGTTTTATTTCAAGAAAAGAACATACAGCCAGTTCTATCCAGTCAGATCATCTAGTTCAACATCTTCTTTCAACAGTAGCTCGGCAGATGTGTTTAGAAAGATGGCAAAAGGGCCTTTCTCTGCTTTTTTTGATCAACATTTGAAATGGTACATAATAGGCCAAAATGCTGAACAAAGCAGACACAAAGGCAATGCAATAAGTGGATGAAACAAATCACAAGGGAGCAGGGGTGTACTACCCAGGGGGACTTATGGGGTCAAATGTCCCTGGGCTGTGAACATTTAGTCAGGTGGGGGGGGGAATTGCCCCCACAACCCTCCCCCTTCCCCTCGGGTCCATACACTGACTTTAAGACAACTTGTGCAAAAAAAGTTGTTTGGTCATGGTGGGGGAGTGTTACGGCCTTAACAGGGGTAGGGGTTTTATTAAAGGGATTCTCCACCAGCTGCTAAACATATAACAGCACACATAGGATTTTAAAAGTAGCAAAGGGGAATGAGCTCTCACGTTGGCAGCGAGAGGGGCCAGGAGGAGATCTTTTAGACTGTATGATACGGGGAAGGAATTCTGGCAATGAATATTCCACAGAGAAGCAAGAGTCCAAATTGAATTTAAACGTTTTATATAAATTTGTTTAAAAATACAAACACGCAGTGAGACATAAGAGCACATACATTCAAGTTCCTAAGATATAAAAAGGTTTTAAAAGATAGATTGGATGATAGAAATGGAGGGGGGGTTTCAGGGAAATACGTTACCTAAATTCAGCTGAGGAAGATCTTGTAGAAGGCAAGAATTCAAATGACCAGCATCTGAATCCAGGCGAAGGACGATATCGTGTCTCAAACTGACCAGACCAAGGAAGGTACAGGCTAGGAAGAGCACATGTGTTGGGGTGAACTAAGCTTTTATACCCTTTTGCCCAGGTGGGGTGGGAACAAGTAAGTTTTTAAGTTTCATTTTTCTAAATTCTCTGGAACTTCCCATGCTGTGTTTGGGGGTGCTGAGGTAATTAGTCAGCTCATCTACTGCTAAACCTGGGACAAAGGGACCAAAATTGCTTTGTTAAGCTAAACGAGGAAATGCTGAAAGACTTCCATGCAGATTAACTCTTGAGAGTCACTGCCCAGGATATACAGATTTAGCTGAGACATTTAGATCAGGATAAGGTGAATGGTTTAGGAGTCATAACAATGGGAAGAGGAGATGCAGAGAAGCAACCATCTGTTGATGATTTGGTTTCCAGAAGAGATAGGGAAAAGACAGTATCTGATGCTAAAGTGGCTTTCCATATTCTTTGTCTTTAACAGTATCTTTGCAAGGTGAGATAATCAAGCATTCTAGTGACTCAAATGAGACCTCCAGGTTATGCTGGAGTAACTCATTATCTTAGCTTTTTGTTAAAGTAGTTTTGACCTTTTGGCTGTGGTCAGGTGATCATGCGGCTACCTACACCCATAGGAGTGCTTTTGGCAACTGGCTTTTGCCAATATGATTTTAAAGCAGAAATATATACAAATAATATTCTGGGGGTCCTTTGGCGCTGCCCATATGGTGGCGTATGGAAAACTCAGATTTTGCATTAGGCTACATTTTCTCTGGATATGCCTCTGCAAGGGAGTCTAGTAATAGATGTTTTCCATCAAATTTTTACTGAAATATTAAAATGATCCATATGCTTATGCAGACTCAATATGAAAAGTTATTTTTGTATGCTATTTTATATTTAGAAGGGAGGGAAATTCTTTGGACATGGTTGCAAAATGTAGAAAATCAAAGCTGTTTGTCGTCCTTCCCATGTCAGGTATGAAAAAGCCTGTGCCAGAGTAGAGGCATAATTCCTTTGATGCAAGTCGAAGGCAGAGGCGTAGCTAGGGAAAATGGAGCCCAGTTCACAATCTTGAGCTTTGAGCCCCCTCCCCCCACCATATTGGGGGCCACCTTCCCGCACCATGACCAAAGGCCATCCTCCCCCACTACAACTAAAGAACAATTTTCGCACCAAAGTCACCATAACATTATATTTTGCATCAAAGTCACCATAACATTATAGAATATGCCCCCACTCACAAATCTGAACACAGCAATGGGCCATGCCACACATCAGAAATAATTTTTGACAACATTTTCAAAATGGTTTCGAAATGTTTCAACACTGCCACTTTCTCTTCCACAAGGGATCCATACTACCTTTCCCCACAGCTATACCTGTACCAGTGATGGCGAACCTTTTTGAGACCGAGTGCCCAAATTGCAACTTAAAACCCACTTATTTATCGCAAAGTGCCAACACTGCAATTTAACCTGAATACTGAGGTTTTAGTTTAGAAAAAAGGGTTGGCTCCGAGGCGTGCGTTACTCAAGAGTAAGCTGGGCGGTAGACGGTGGCTTTGCTTTGAAGCAACCGTGCAACTCTCCCTATGGGTGAATCACGACCATAGGAGGGTTTACTCAGAGGCAAGCCCCATTGCCAGCAACCGAGTTTACTCCCAGGTAAAGGATCGCACTTTTCTTCTTTGTATGAAAATCAGTGGGGTTTAACAGCGCTTAACAGGGTTACCTACGCTGCTTCCCCAAAATTAGGTCTTAGGTTTAATGCTAACAATCGAGCCCAGCAGCCCAGGCCAGCCTAGATGTGTGTGTGGGGGGGGGGGTGACTCTGTGCGTGCCCACAGAGAGGGCTTTGAGTGCCACCTCTGGCACCTGTGCCATAGGTTCGCCACCACTGACCTATACTATGCAGAATCTACCATATAAAGTTGCCATTTTCTCCTGGTGAACTGATCTCTGTGCTTGAAAATCAGTTGTAATTCTAGGAGATCTCCAGCCACCACTGGAGGTTGGAACAATATATGACTTGCACTCCTTAGCTATCGATTATGAAATTCTATAGTGAAAAACCACATTATGAACTTTCTTTGATAGACACAGTATTGTAAAATTATATGCCAAAAGTTATACCAAAAACAAAATAGCCACAGGCAACTAAAATAGTAAGGAGTGAATTGAGCCCTGGTGGGATATCTGGGCTGTGTGGTTATGGTTCAGGAGGTTCTTGTTCATCAGCGAGCCTGGTTCTGTGGCTGGTTTCTCCTTTAGAGTAAGTAATTTCACAGAGGGAAGTCTGTTGTGTATAACAGTCTGTTGTGTGTAACAGACTTCCCTCTGTGATACACCTCTGAAGATGCCAGCCACAGATGCAGGCGAAACGTTAGGAATAAGATCCACCAGACCACGGCCACACAGCCCGGAAAACCCACCACAACCAGTTGAATCCGGCCGTGAAAGCCTTCAACAATACAGTAAGGAGGAAGACTGGAAGGCATAAAGATAGATCTTTTTCAAGTAAAATTGAGTATGCAACACTTACATCACATGCATGTACCTGCATAATTGTTTTAAGTAAATGGCTTATGCAACTCCATTTCATAGCATAATATAAAAAAACTTTGCAGATTCAATTGTTCAAGTTTCATGGCTGAATGCATTCTAGCATCTATGAGATTAATTTGTAAACACTTCAGATTCTGAATCTTCAAGTTTTATGCACTGCTGCCTATGTGCTGTTTGCATAATGCAGTTTTACAGTGCTAAATTTCTTCCCCATCCCCCACCCCGGCTCCATCCCATTCCCAGCCCTTTTGCCAGTTTTCAAGCCCACCCCCTTCCCTCATGAGGCTGAAGCCTCTACAAAACTGAAAGTAGAAAGAGGTCATATTTTCTTTTAAAACCTACAACCACAATTTTCAGAACTTAGGGCATGAAGCCATGATCTTGTCCCCATTACTGTAGCCATTTTTATTAAGGGCGGAAGCTGTTTAGAGTTTTAGTTGGCTATTACTGTAGCCATTTTTGTTAAGGGCGGAAGCTATCTGCTGCAGCAAAGACACTTAGGTTAGGGATTGTCTGCCAATTCCTATCTTGTTTCACTTTCAGGCTGAAACTAAGGTAAGTGTGTGGGAGTGGGTGTGGCAGAGGGGGGCGCCGCAGGGAGGGTGTCACGGGTGGTGGTGGCAATTTTCCACACACCCCCCAGGCATGCACTCGGCGCAACGCGCGTACCCCTGCCCCCTGGTATCTCCACCTTTGGCCAAAGGACAACAACCAGAGAGCTGCTAGCCTTCAACTCTCAGTTATGACTCTTGGCTCATAGCTTCTGGTTTCTGATAACTTGGAAACCTCTGTGTGTGGCAGGGGTGGGGGAGTTGACAAATCAATACTGATTGGCCCAAGTTAATAAATTTATATGTTAATAAGAATGAAAGTCCAAAACACTTTGGCATCTGGCATTCAAATATATGGTACAATATTCATGATCCAGTACACTATTTAAGATCTGGTTTAGGGTTAGGTCTAACACTAAAATCTAAAAAACAAACAGAAATGTAGAAAATTCAGGCATCAGAGGTTTCCAAATGACAAGCTGTGGGTACTAAGTCTTCAACGACAATAATATGTATTTACAATGCGCAATGACTAAGCCTTCAAAAACATTTAGCAATGACTTCCTTCCCAGGTTCTTTTATGACACTAGCAGCAGGCAGATTTCTTTGCACATTCCCATTCTGGAGACCTTTACTGGTTGGGACCAGACATTCCTAAGTATTTACTTTGTGGAATATCATGCCTATAAATCAGACTACTGCTTTGGACACATTATGAGAAAACAAGACTTACTGGAAAAGATAATACTGCTAGAAAAAGTCAAAGGAGGCAGAAAAACAGGAAGACCCAACATGAGATTAATTGGCTCTATAAAGGAAGCACAGTTTACAGACCTGAGCAAAGTTGTTAGGATATTTTGGAAGACATGGATTCATAAGGTCATCATGAGTTGGAAGCAACTTGGTGGCACTTACACACACACACACAAACCAGACTTTGTTTTACAATCAGCAATATAATCTGGGCTTATAAATTCAACAATCCACTTGCATTAAAAATAATAAGGGTACTACACTTTTAAAAAAAATGTGTTGGGGTAAAAACTTTCTGGCTATGATTGATGATTGTGAGACAAGTAATTATGTGGGTTAATTTCTTTCAGGCTAGGAATTGTTACTTTTTGAGACATAGCTGGGATCAAAGAATTGCTATGACCTGCAGGCTTGGTCTAATTTTTTCCTGTCTTATGAAACACTAATATAATGTTTCCTGACAAATATATTTAGTTTGGGAATTGCACCCCACTGTGATTTTTGTTTTAATTACTTGTTCTGTGTGCATACTGTGAAAAAGACTCCCCAAAATTAATGAGGTAATTTGTATACCTGTCAGCATCAAACTTCAGAATCAATACAGAACAGAAATTCAGGGATAGTGGGAGAGTAGAATTACAAGGGCAATCAGTATTTCCGAAGAGATGAAGCCATGCCTCCCCATCAAGTTTGTGTGTGATGCTTGCCCTGGATGAACTTTGGTTTGGATTTCAGATAAGGCAGATTGATAGATGTGTGGTGGGTGAGTAGATGGATAACCATGCCTTACAGCAGAGGATATGGACTGAATGGCTTTGGGCTACCTTCTAGTTCCCAGATTCTAGGCTCTCCCAGAGTCATGTTCTTTATTATGTGTCACTCATATTTTTATCTGTTCTTCATTAGGATTCTTTCACATTCTCTCTCCTTGGAGACCATCTGTAACAGCAGCTGGATCCTGTAACATCCAGATTGCCAAAAGACATCTTGGCTTGTAATAATAGGACACTATGACCCAAATCCTCTGTTTCACATACAGATAATTAGCAGTGATATGCTAAGGGGAGTGGAAGTTATAGATTTCTGGAAAACATGGATGGTAAAGACATTTTGAGAAAACAATTTACAATCAAATGCTTCTTAATGAAAAAAAGAACTAAATTAAGGAAAAATAAGGAAAAATTAATAAAATGAAAAAATGAACTGTTTTATGTTATATACCTCATGGTTGGCTGTTATCTTGGAATATGGCTGCAAATTTTTAGAATTTGCTATGGATCACATTTGGCAGAACTGGTGGCAATTAGATGTTTCTCTATAAAACAATGTGCTCAATTCAAAAATTTACTTTGCAGCATTTTATATTCCACGGTTTAGCTCCTAATGCCAAGACTAAGAAGAACTTTCAGGTTTTAAGATTGCTTAACAAATGTTTAATGGGTGCTGTGTGGTTTCCGGGCTGTATGGCCGTGTTCTAGCAGCATTCTCTCCTGACGTTTCGCCTGCATCTGTGGCTGGCATCTTCAGAGGATCTTCTGAAGATCCTCTGAAGATCCTCTGAAGATCATCTTCAGAAGATCCTCTGAAGATGCCAGCCACAGATGCAGGCGAAACGTCAGGAGAGAATGCTGCTAGAACACGGCCATACAGCCCGGAAACCACACAGCACCCAAGTGATTCCGGCCGTGAAAGCCTTCGACAATACAAATGTTTAATGCTCACTATTACAAAGTGGGACAAACAACTATTTTCTTACAAAATTGCTTAACATATAGGCTTTTAGAATAGCAAAGTGCCCATCAATTACTGCTTGTTTTCCTGTGATTTTATTCCATGTCAAAATTTGAAGGGGGTTATTTTTAATTTTTATCCTACAGTTGGAAGAAATATAATTTAGCCAATTTGCATATGTACGAAAATAGGTGGGAAAGATACAGTAAAATTGGGGGATCCACACAGCACAGAGAGAGCCATTGGGTGGCCATCCCCTCCTCCCCTATACCCCTCTTCCCCTGTGCTGACACAACCAGTTCGCCAAACTCAACCAAAGATTAGCTACAGGTTCCGGCAAACCGTTGTGAACCAGCTGAATCCCACCACTGCTTAGGGTCTACATTTGGCTAAAATCCCACCGCCATCCCCACTAAAAGGTCAGCAAAGGACCTTTTAGCAAAGGCAAGATTTGTCTCAGAGACATCCATATCATTCCACTTAGAGTGAATGAGTTAGGCAGGGTCTTACTTCCTTCTTCCAGTTCTTATATCTTGTTTTGATGGCCAGAAACGTGTTTAGTGACTTGCAAAGAAGAGTTGGTCTGGCTTTCAATATGGGAATGGGAGACAATATGAAAAACTGAGGCACTTTAGCAATTGAAAAGTCATGGGGGTGTGCTATGACAGTTTGGAAATTCCACCCATCTCCAAAATATGAGTATAAGCACTCAAGGACTTGAGAACACTGATTTTTCCTTGTCTCCCTTTAACTGTCAGTCGGCTGCTCTTAACATTCCATTTTCTATGGAGCATCAGCCTCATTGTCCAGTTGCCAACCTCCAGGTGGGAGCTGGGGTTCTCCCAGAACTGATCTCCAAATTATATAGATCAGTTCCCCTGAAGAATTTGGCAGCTTCAGAGAGTGGGCAGAGCTCCTTCCTCTCCCTAAACTCTGCTCCTCAGGATCTACCCCCAAATCACCAGAAATTCCCAACACAGAACTGGTAATCTTAACAAATTGTGCAATTTAAAAAAATCTAATTATTTTGGTTAATTATTAAAGACATATTTTATGCAAACCTTGGGGTTTCCTGAGTATATAGAGATGCTTAACTTGTCTGTGGGTGACTTTATTGTGCTTCTGATGTTTCCAGGAATGTGAATAATATAAACAGAGTGATATGAATGGCCTGTTCCTCCTTTGAATGTGATCATCCTCTAAATATCTCTGTGTGCTCTGAAAGGTAATTTAACAGGGGGAAAAACTAAAAAGAGAATCCACTCAGAAATTATTCAGTGAGGTTATTCAGACAGTTGGTGATATTAAGATCATGATTTTTCGATTAGTCTTCCAAGATTGCTCCCAAAAGGCATTTTAAAATTTGTGTCAGTTGAATTACATTGGGCAACATGCATTAGCTGTGCTGTCCATTTGTGGGCCTTTATTCCAGCTCACTATCAAATGACTGTATATCAAGAACTACTATATAGTTGGCTGAGAAGATAATCATTGTGTTTCATAACTTACTTCCTACTGACAACTTGCCACCATAAAAAGATGAGTGTTCTTAGGTCTCAGAAAATGTGACACCTTTAGTAGCCATAGAATTTCCAAGTCAATTAAGATAATAGGTTCGGACATTATTTTTCACAACTTTAACACTGTTAGGCAATTAAATGCCCCTGTGTTTTGTTGAAAATGCCACCTCTAGCAAAGAATTATGAGGCCACATTCAAGTGCACATTGAAAGTGAATGGAAAATATTCAAGAGCTTCAAGGCAAGTTATAATTTGATCAACAAATAAATTAAGAACTGATCAGGACTCATCATCCTTGGTTAGTCACAAAAGAATATAACCCTAACCCTATTTATCTCCAAACTTCTGAGATGGTACCATCAAAGATACTAGCCTTGTTCAGAAGTTTCTGTGAACACACAATTTGTGAACAGTGTAGACTTGATTCTTCTTTACACATGCATTAGTGTTGCCAGCCAGTGGTTGCCAATCAGTGGGAGTTGGGAGCGGGGGCAGGACTGAGAGATGGAGGGTTCCACTGGCACAACAGCATCATTTCCTGGGAAAATTCAGAAGGGACATCATGGTGCTCTAGAAATCAACAGAAACACTATGATAGAACCATACAGTTTCTGGCCATTCCTAAAGAGGAGTAATGTCTTTCTGAGTTTTTCCTAGGAAGGATGTAACCCCATCATGTTGATAGGGGTTTTTTTCTCACATGAGCCATTGTAGCAGAAAATGGGAGCTGGGAGCAGGAGATTCCCCGCCACTAGTAGAAGACAATGGGAGCTGGGAGCAGGTTCCCCGCCACCAGTGGGAACTTGGCATCCCTAATGTACACTGCGTAATTCTCATGTTACCTTCAAGGCATGTAAAACTGAACTTGTGTTTGAAACCACACATTTATCCAGGAACTGGTCCCTCCTTCCATTTGTTAAGTGAATGCACATTGGCTGTTTCATATAAGCAGGGGTACACAAGTACATGCAGGTTGTACATGTGCTTACTATAACATGTGAACAGGGCTAAGGTTATTAATAATAATCTTCTCTATATATAAAAAGCTAACAGTGACTTTGTTAGTCACTCCCTAACGCTGAAACGGCTGGACGACGGCCCCCAAATTTTCACATGACGTTCCTCCCTGTTGAGGGCAGGTAATTGGACCTTCAAATCGCCAAAAGTCCATACCTGAGCCAGGTAAAACATCTTTTTCCTGGCGCACCAGGCCATGAAGCTGTTTGTGCTTAACTGTCACCCTTAGAATGTTCGTGCAGCCTGTCTGTCTGTGGCCTGAGGGCTTAGAATATTCGCGCAGATGGGCAGAGATGAGCAGTGAAAACAGTAAATAGGTAACACTGTTAGGTAATACGAGTGGAAGTGAAACACATACACACTTTGTCGTGTGAGACGTCAGGTGGGGTTCCTCCCCTCACACACAGGTAACTTTCACTCTCTGTGCCCCACCCACTGCTGCCACACAATACACATCCAGCTCATCCTCACACACCTCACTCTGCCCTTCCTCACATCCAACCACCACTTACCCACTTCCTCACCCATATTCGCCACAGCTCTCTTTTACTAAAAGTGAGCTGGAGTTTGCCTTTTTCTTCTAAGAAAATCCGCGGGGGTGGGGGCGAACCAACACTACCTGCTCCGCTTCTTTTGCACGTGACCCTTTAAGAATCCAGGGAGCTGGCCTCGATCTTGGTGCCTCACCACCCTGCCTCTGCTGCCTGACTGGGATAGCCTCCCTGCTCTTTAGTTCTGCCTTACTCCAAGGCTTACAGGGAACAAATGGGCGTGTCAACCAGCCTCATGGACAGCGGGATTCGCACTCTGGACAGTTCCATTGTGGAATGGAAAAGGTTACCTTATACTAAAAAAACAAGACACCACCATATAACAATGTGAATTGAAAAGGGAAAGAGGGATTCCATTTGACCACCCCAAAAGGCTATGCTGCGGATCATTAGACCTGCATGGACATCTGTGTGGGTTGCGGACTGTGATGAGAAGGACAATTGCCACAGCAACGCGTGGCCGGGCCCCGCTAGTATATAATAATAATACAGAAGATACATGAACCTATGTTTGCTCAGAACTAAATCCCACTAAACTGCAAAGCCTACAATTACATACTGTATATACTCGTGTATAAGCCAACCCGTGTATAAGCCGAGGCACTTAATTTTACTGCCCAAATCTGGGAAAACTTATTGACTCACATATAAGCCGAGGGTGGGAAGCCGGGAGGCAGAGGGAGCTCCTTATTTGGGCAGTGACATCAGGGGGAGTCACTGCCCAAATAAGGAGCTCCCTCTGCCTGCCAGCTGGCTGGGCTTCCTTAAACCCAGCCCAGGCAGAGGGAGCTCCTTATTTGGGCAGTGACTCCCCCTGATGTCACTGCCCAAATAAGGAGTTTCACAAAGCCCAGCTAGCCAGGGTGTCTTGGGGTTCCCCGTTCACCCTCCGGGAGGGCAGCAACAAGCGGCTTCCCAGCCACACTGAGTTTGTCCCGCCCCCGCCCCCAGCCTCATTAGAGCCTGCCGGCTGCGGCTTGTGATTGCTAGAAATGGTGACTGGCGTATAAGCCGAGGGGACTTTTCTTAGCCTTTAAACAGGGCTGAAAAACTCAGCTTATACGCGAGTACATACGGTAGCTTTCTATATCATCATATGGAATATATTTTGCAAACATACTACCTCCCCAATTCACATGTTTACAGAATGATCCCATCCTCAAGTTATGCTCACTGGACAGAATATCACAACAGAAGCTCCTAGCAGACCACTTACTTTCAAGAATGCAATCCATTTATATCCCAGGTTCTCGCCTCTTCTATTACTGTTCCACTGCTGCAGAACTATCTCCAAAAGGTGTGAAGCAGGTGTCTACCTATTTAACTTTCAGCCTGGCTGAACATGGCGTAAGGAAAACAGAGGCATAGGCATCTGATGATCACTCCAATGCACTACTGCCTGAACATTATGCAAGTAAATGAAATCCTTAAGTTAAACAAACCCCACTATGGAAGGTTGAGCCATTGCCCATTCTCTCCCTTTCTGCCTTTGCAGTAAAATGGAGGGTCAAATTCCAACCAATTCAGCCAAGGCAGATCAGATGAGGTCTAAAAGTCTCAGCAGCATATTGCTTCTTTGTTTTTTGAGGTTTTTTTGTGTGTGGGGGGGTGTGCTTTGTATCTAAATAAATTACTCGGAAATTGGCAGTGTTTAGAAAATGAAGAGAAAGAATGTAGATTTTGAGTTCCTAGATCACCTAGTAAATTCATTTCCCTTTCTTTACAATCTTAGTCTTTTTATTTTTGTAATTACAGCAGTACAAATAATAATAATATTCAGCTGGGTCAGAACTCCTCTGCATAGACAATGAAACAATTGACAGTTCAAAGAGTTTATTGCTACAGGCAGAAAGAAGGCAAAAGTCTGTTCTGAGGGACTCCCTCAGAACAGCAGATAATATACTTCAGTGTCCCCCCCCCCCCACGTGAGAATCCCAAAAGCACAACATTCTCTGCAACTTACTGCCAAGGTTACAAAGACAGGCCGAGGCAGATAAGACACCTGTGGGAAGCAACAGTGCAGAACAGCAAAGCACAGCAGAATACAGCAATAACCCAGCAGTCTCCCACCCACCCACCCACCCAACCCACATGGCACCCATCCTGACAGCTTATGCCATTCCATGTACTCTTCCTTTCATACACCAAGTTTTTCAATCGCTAATACATTTATTTCTGAGGAAAGTCTATTTTAACTGCTTCATTTCTCAGGGAAAAGGAAACTGAGCTCTGGAGACTTCAGGGCTTAATCAAAGTGTGGAGAAATTAAAGGAAGAATATAATTCTCTTGATTGATTTTCCTAATCTTTACATATATCTCAAGGCTACATGTATTAAGTTTGCAGTGAGGTGTGCAAATGTACCAGCCAGCTCCAAATTAGATCTCTCTGAAGGATAAGGATGAGCTTCCCAATGTTAATGGCACGTATTATGCAACATACGTGAATCAAGCTCATTGCAATAACTTTCAGCTTAAAATTCTGTCTATTATTTTCAGTGGACTTCAGAGGACTTCCCCTCTTATTCCTTCATTGCTTATTCCTTCATTGCTCAACAATCTCTGGTGAGGAACTTTGTCAAAAGCCTTTTGGAAATCCAAGTAGACAATGTTCTCCCTTATCCACATGCCTGTTTACACCCTCAAAGAACTCTAGTAAGTTTGTAAGATTAGGACTTGCTCTCTGCAAAATAAAAAAAAGACCATAGTTGACTCTTCCTCAGTTAGTCTTGCTTTCTTACATGTTTAATAATTTTATCTTTAATGATAGATTCTACTAACTCACCAGGACCAGATGTCAAACTGACTGGTCTGTAATTTCCCGGGTCCCCCCTAGACCCTTTCTTAAAGATTGGTGTGACATTGGCCATCTTCCAGTCTTCAGGGATGGAGGCAGGTTTCAGGGATAAGTTGCATATTAAAGTGAGAACATCAGTAATGTAGGAGATTTACAAAGAGAAACCCAAAGCACATTAGCCATTTTTAAGTCTAGGGATATCCGGAGAGGGTCCTGGCTGAAGCCAAAACCAGAATAAATAATATAAATAGATTCCAATTCCTAAAATCCAGGGATAAGAGGCCAGTTGAATCCAAAATCTGTACAGCCATTGATTACAATCCCAAGGCTAATTCTATTAAAAGTGTATCTTTAAGCATTCTTCTCTGATGTCCCTGTATGAATAACACCACCCAAAATAGCTTTTAGAAAATCTGCTAACATCAGGCAATCCCGTATAAGATCTGATATAGTTAAGAAGCCTTTAAATACTGATAAAATAATTGGTCACTTTAAATGTGGACATTTTGCTGCTTGCCAGTATTCTGTAGTAACAAAAGAATTTGTTCGCCCCTATTTGAATTATAAAGTTAACTTAAAACATTTTTCTTCAAGTTACAAATGCAAATGTGTATATGTCATAATATGCCCTTGCCAAAAAATCTTCGGCTTTATTCAGCTTTAAAATCATCATTAAAATCATCATCAATAAGCCAAAAATCTGATTCTGTAAACCCAAATATTTTCAGATTTTCTGAAAAATCTGAAAAAATTCAGGTCCATTTGTATTTTTAGGTTTTTTTTACAATTCAAGAACAATTAATTTACAAACAACCCCCCCCAAAAAACCCACAATTAGTGGTTTCTATACTTTAGTACAACTTTCTATGCTTTTATTATTCATCACTGTTGATAATTTATCCATTATCATATACTCATTTACACCTATGTGTCATCTCGTGGTTGCAGTTCCCCTGACCATATTCTGGTCTCCCAGTCTATTTTTCAACTTATTACCAACTATCAAATTAGACACCAAATATGGAGTGATCACTTGCCGCTTGAATTAATGCTGACTTTTGAAGCGCCCGATATTTTGGATAAAACAGCCAATAACTGCACTGTTCCTATAGTACATTGGAATAAATACCTGAGATCGAAGCTTAATGCTTTCCTTGCTACCCCAGAGATGACTGAACTCAAACAGCAAACTCTAACATCTGAGTCATCTTTCGTACTCATTAAAAAATACGACAATTTGGTGAGACACATAGCTGATTTTATGGTAAAACAAAAGACAAGCAACATAAGAAATCAAGATCGACATATCAACAGCCATTTGATCAAGAGTGTCGAAGAATTAAGTTGCACCTAAGAAATATCTACTCTTAAACATGCTAAATCTAACGGGCCAATCTTCCATTAATAGACTACTTCACCTTAAAATCGGAGTTAGCACCATCGACTTCACAAAATCACTCTAAGTATGTACAAGCTGAATGGGACGCTCTTATACGAAAGCGAATGACAAGAATACTAGGAAATTCTGGCAGATTGTAGCCAAAAGAATAGTGTAATCACTCTTCTATTTGTAACTCCATCCATCCAAGCCAATGGTTTTGAGTATTTCATCTAATATTTCTAGGGACTGTCTGCGGAAACTACACCCCCTGATACATTGATTTTTTTGATCAATGAACCCTGTTGGCCTCCAGTCACGGAGTTGGGAAATAAAAAAAGCTCATTACACAATTAAAATCTAATAAATCATCTGGGCCTGATCATCTCCCTCCCGATATATTCAAGGAATTTGTTGGACTGGTGGTCTCCCCATATTAGCCAAACTTTTTTCAGAGATTACAAATACATAAAATGCCTGAGATTTGGATCTTAATGCGGTGATTGTACCAATCTATAAGAAAGGTGATCCTAATGTACCAGCTAATTACAGGCCAATAAGTCTGTTATCAATAGCAGGGAAATTATAATGCAGCGACGCTGCTTAACCCCCTACAAACATGGATTGAGCAGAACAAAACATTAGGATCGGAACAAATAGGTTCTCCAGGAAGGGCTATTACCATGCTACACCACTGTTCTATTCCTCGATGTAATATTTCATTAATATATCAAGAAAGGCCGTAATTTGCACTGTACATTGCCTTTCTCGACATAGGGGGTGCATTTGATTCATGAAAGAAACAAGCTCTGGTGAAAACTTGAAATCCTAGGGGTAGAAAGCAGATTACTCGCTTTTGATAAGATTACTATACCATAAAACCCATTGCCAAGTGAGGTCTTACACAAGAAGGTGTGCTTACCCCAAAAAAAATTACAACTACAACTGGTGCTAAAATCAAGGATGCATATTGGCCCCTCTCCACATTGTTTAACCTGTTTTTAAATGATTTGGCGCCAACCTTAAAAGCACTAAATATGAGTAGTCCTATCCTAGGTAATATCCCAACTCCCGTCCTGCTATATGTGGATGACGCACTTCTTCTATCAAGAACTAGAGTAGGCCTGAATCATCTTATGTTAAAATGTGCAGACTACTGTAAAATTAACAGCTTAACTATAAATATCGCCAAAACTAAAACCATGGTCTTTTCTAATAGATTTGTCCATTCAAATGGTTCATAGATGGAAAGGAAATTGAACAGGTTAAATCCTTTAAATATCTAGGGGATCCACCTCCACCTTATAACAATTCAAAATGGGTACAGCACAGAAATGCAGCAGTGAAGGGATGTACAGCTGTAATAAATGCAGTGTGTAATTTTTTTTACGCTAAAGGACAACAACATATCCCCTCAGCCTTAAAGGTTTTTCAAGCCAAAGTTTTGCAGCAACTCCTTTATGGGGTTCCGATTTGGATAACTGCCTGGTGCAATGCGGCAGAAAAGATACAATCTGCGTTTCTATACAAAATATTCGGAGTCCCGCATTGTGTACCATATGCGGTGCTATGTTTAGAAGCTGGCATGCACCTATTAAATACCAGGGCTTGGCTGCTCACCTTCAAGTTTTGGATAAAGATATGCTTTCAGTTACATTCGGGCAGTTTACTGCATAAGGCCTTAGCTGAAGTCAAAAGCTTTGATTGGTGGAACACAATTAATGGTAAACTTACCCGATTGGGCTTTTATTTGGAAGAGCTGGTGATGAAGGACCCCCAACAAATATATAGTCTAATTAAACTTAGATTATATGATCAGGAGCTTCAACACTTAATTAATAAAGCAACAACCACATGCTCCCCACTGTATTTTGGTATAACTCCGGAACCCGGTAAGATGGCCAGCTACTTATCACTAATCCCTGATCCCAACCAACGACGGATACTGACCAGAGCCAGATGTGCCGTTTTTTCACCTGCTCTGTTGCAAGGTCGGTTTGAGAAGCGGCCCCTAACACATAGAGTATGTCCATTCTGGTTCACCATACCTAAACATTGGATCACATCAGATACTATTGTCCAAAATACAACGCATAGAGAGAAGCCCCATTACTCATCGATAAGGGGTAAAACTCATTCAAAATATCAACGGTAAAATTACTAAATAGTAATGATCCTGATATGCTTGGGAGATTAGCCAGCTACTTGTTAAAGGTCATGCACCTAAGAGATGTGTAACTGTATGAATGTAACGTTTTGCATTGAAATTAAAAATGATAATTTTCAGCCAAAGATACTGAACGCAAAGTTGAATGAAATCAGTATCATGCAAACATAAACTATTTATAAATGAGTAATATTCTTCAGCCATGGCACCTTGGGTTATTTTAAAATGCATGTGTATAGCCTCATTGTTATTTATTTACTTATTTTAATATTAGGAAAATTTAATTGTCCTGTTGTTTTAATTAGTAATCTTCAGAGCCTGAGGAGTGGATATATCCTTTTAGCAAATAGAACTAAATCGGGAAGTGCCAGATATTTCCTAGTGTTGGATCTTAAATATAGTCAAATGGTATCTGTTTTACAAATTTGTTTTTGAATTGAATGGCTAACCCTTTTAATCCATTTTATATTTCTACTAATGAACTGTCAAGTTGGAAAGCAAAATCCATAGATGTAACATATGATTTTAAATTTAATAATTTAATAATAGTGTATAACCACTGCCTCATACCTAATGCCAATAAAGGTTATTGTGACTTGTGACTTGTCTACTCATTTAATTTATAAGTCCAGTCCTTTATTGTTGGAATTTCCATTTTTTAGCATGTAAAATTCTTGCAGCAGTGATCATATACAATACTAAAGTTTCATTTTCTTTTTAAAATACTGTACCTATTAAATTCAACAAAAAAATTTCTGGCTTACATTCAAATTCATTTTTCAATATACTTTTCATCGCTTCAAATATTTCAATTCAGAATATTTTAACTCTTTTATATGTCCACCACATATGCCAAAAAGTCCCTTTTTCCTTATTACATTTTCAACAGTTTTCCAATATTCCCTTATATATCTTAGCCAATTTTGATGGAAATAAATACCATCGGTATAACATTTCATAATAATTGTCCTTTAAATTCATATAGCTGGTAAATTTGAAATGTTTCTTGCAGACTTTTCTCCACTTTTCCATTGTAATTGTTTTGTCTAAAGTCTGGGACCATATAATTATCCTTTCTTTTACTTGTTCAGATTCTGTTTCAATTTGTAGCAACAACTTATACAATTTTTTTTAAATAAGAGATACTTCTTCTTTCCATACAGTATTCCATAATTGAGATTCTTCAAAACCTATTTTTTATCTTGCTTCTATTTCTCCTTTAATTGACAATAAAGAAATCACTGACAGTGCTCCTTATTAATATTAATTTCCTGCCTTTTAACATTTAAACGTATTTTTAAAAAACAGTATGCCTTTATACCTTAAATATCCACTTTTTAATCTCCCTCTTGAAGTTGTTGTTTCATGTGGTGAAATCCACATCGGTGTTTTTAAAATATGTTTTCCTATATCTCGTCCAGATTTTATAAATTGGTTTTCTTATATAATTATTGAAAAAAGTATTTTAACATTGTCTCTTTCCTATACATAAATACAAATGCCATCCATATTTATATCAAAGTCCTCCAAGTTTAATAAAACTTCATTGGTTAATCCATTCTCAAAACCACACTAAACTTGCAGCTTGATAGTAACGTTTTAAATCAGGAAGGTCTAGACCACCTCTCTCTGAAGAACCACATAAAATTTTATATCTGATTCTAGGCTTTTTTCCTTCCTAAATTAAAGATAAGATATCTTTTTTCCATTTCTCAAAATGCTTTTCTGGAATTATTACTGGGATGGTCTGAAATAAAAATAACATATTTGCAAACACATTAGATTTTCTTACTGCTATCTTTCCAAGTAGGGAAAGTTTAGTTCAATGTAAATCACCCTTCCTTGCCTTTCATTCATTCAAGGGAGGAGTGGATCCCAGCCTCCATGGTGCGAAAATGTGCACCTTCATAAAAGAAAGACCAGGCAAACTTCAGAGCACTTTCTGGATTCCCACAACAAAAAGCTACCCAGAAACATTTGTCAGGTACTTGCTATGGACTCAGTCTATTGAAGTCAGAAAGCCTAAGTGGAGGTTGGACTAAAGCATAAATCTAATATTCCTACCCTAAGCAGAGTTACACCTTTTAAATCAACTGGCACTGTATTTTGTGATTTTACACACTATATTTCTCTATATAGTTTGAGGGTGGTCAACTGTGCCACCTAGAATCTTTCATCTCACATACTATGGGACCTAATTTGTATCTTATTTGTATTTTTTTAGTCCAGCCCATGATGAATTCAGCTTTTTTAAAGAGGAGTGTTGTAAAATGATATAAATAATAGGTGATTTTAGCACTTCAGAGTTTTAAAAAAATCTGTCTTCACTCTTGTTAGAAAGTTGTCCTGCTGTGCACATACTGATGCCTCTCATGCATTTTGCAGATTTTTCTCTCATTCCCTGTTACAAATAGCATCACCCTACACCATAGAGCTTGTGTTTTATCCTTGCATGTCCTTTTCTCCTTGTATAATAGCACCTGTCATTTCTACTCTTCCTTATTCTCACCCCCCACATTCTAACAATTTGGGTTTTTGATGTCAAGCCTTTTAAAACAGACAGACGTTGGTTGCCCTCGATGAGCTTCAGTTTTTCCATCTTGTTTATATTTTAATTAGAATTATTTTCTGCTGTTGATGGGTAGAAATCTCAGAGCTGGCCAAATAAAGCTGCACTGCAATGTTTTAAGGCTATCTGTCACATATACTGTATCCAGTTTCCAACAAGCCTTTTCCAATGACAGCAGACATTAAATGTTTTCTTTGTTCTATATTTTCTAATTGAACTGCCAGCAGCCAATGTGGAAATTTAGCACCATTTAGAAGCTTTTGGAATCCCCTCAGCACACAGACATATGGATACACATCAAGCTGCCTTATAATTAATCAGATCATCAGAATCAGTATTGTCTGCTTAAACACTGGCAGGGCTGTTCGGGTCTCAGGTAGAGGTTTTTCTTTCTCACTGACTGCCTAGTCCTTTTTTAAACCGGAGATGCTGGGGATTGGAACTAGGACAAAGCTGAGTTTTTTTTCCATAGAGCCATGGACCCTCCCCAAGAACTTGTTTGTACTTTGTCAACCACTATGAATGGAGAACATAAAATACTTGTACCACTCTGCTCCTGTGCTATGAATAGTAATATGCAGAATCACATCTGCCCCAGAAATGTTGCTTGCCTTACCAACAATGAGTATTGCTTCTCTCAAAATTCCTGGGACATTTTGTCCAAACTGGATTTTATGTATTCACATCCATTCTCCTGCCCCCAATTCTCTCTCTCTCTCTCTCTCTCTCTCTCTCTCTCTCTCTCTCTCTCTCGGGGTAGAGGCAACTTGAACAGCTCACTCCAAAAATCAAGTGTAAAAACATGTGAAGTCTGTACTATAAAAAAGAGTTTTAGGCCTAGGTCTGATTAATAGATCACAGATATTTTGATAGATGTTAGGTCAGAACAATCTAGCAGATAGCTGCAGTGGTCTATCTGCCTGGGGACATGGGGTAATCTATGGTCCCGGGCACAGAAAATCTATTTATGTGGGGGCACAAAATCGAGCCCCACATGACCAGAGAATCGGGCTGAGGGAGGCGGAAGTGACGAGGCACGGAGCCTCATCAGACTTTGGCCTTCCCCAGCCCCGCCTACATCATCCTCTTTGATGATGTGGGCAGGGCCAAGGGAGGACAAAGTCTGACCAGGCTCCATGCCTTGTCAGGCTTCTGCCTCTCTCAGCCCTACCCACGTCATCCCGGGGCCAAGGCAGGGAGAATGAAGTCTAAGGGAGCGCCATGCCTCCTCAGACTTTTGCCTCCCGTGGCCCAGCTCACGATGTGTGAGACAGAGCCGAGGGAGGATGAAGTCTGATGAGGTACGGAGCCTCCTCAGACTTCGCCTTCCCTCAGCCCCGCCCATGTCACCTTGGGGCCGAGGCAGGGAAGATGAAGTCTGAGGAGGCTTCATGTTTCCACCCCTGTGCATCCGTGCTGCCAGGCCAAGGGAGAGGCTCCATGCCTTGTCAGACTTTGTCCTCCCTCTGCCCATGACATGCGGGGCCGAGCAGAGAAGGGATAAAGTCTGATGAGGCATGGAGCCTCCTCAGACTTCGCCCTCCCTCAGCTGTGCCCCCACAAGTCCCTGCTGCCAGGCTGAGGGAGAGGCTCCATGCCTTGTCAGACTTCATCCTCCCTTGGCCCCGCCCACAACATGCACAGCCAAGGGAAGTGGAAGTTTGATGAGGCACAGAGCATCTCCCTCAGCCCGGCAACAGGGACACGCAGGTGTAGGGCTCCACGTAGTGCACAGCATGCACGTGTACATGGGGGGGGCACCACCCGGAGTTTGTTTTGTCCCCGGGCACAGTTTGGCCACCATATGCCTCCAGATAGATGATATGTAGTAATTTGCATATTTATCAAAGGCTTATGGTGTATGCTGTTGAGATGATCACAATAACACTAAAAAGTGATCTAAAGCAGGACTGGGCAAGCTACAAGAACAAGAGAGGGGTGTTTGAAAACCACTGAAGGCAGTCTTCTCTGAAGGGCAAAGCTTGTTTATAAGCTTTGGAGCTGAAAAAAGACAGAACAGAAAGAGCTGAATTTGTTAGGTGGAAAAAAGAACCACCTTCCATGAGAACTACAGTACCCGTAAAGAGCTGAGCAATCCTTCTTCAGAGTTGCCATGACCCGTTATGCACAGCACTAATAAAATGTCTTGCAGACAGTGACATAGGTATAGATTTTTATGGGGGGGTTCTGGGAGCAGGGCCACGCCCCCAGCGGCCCCTGGGGGTGTGGTCACACCTCCCCAAGCCCCGCCCCCCGGCCTTGGTGCTTATAAAAGCAGCTCTCTGAGGCCAGGGATGGCAGACTCCCCTGTCCCGCCCGCCCCCACCAGCTGGCCTCCCAGCTGGCAGTCCCTTCTGCCCTCCCTTCTGGGCAGAGGCACAGCTAGGGAAAATGGAGCCTGGTGCAAAATCTGAGTCCCACCCCCAGTGGGCGGCCGCTGTGATGCTGGAATCCACCCCGGAACAGCATCACTTTTGCCTCCCGTGGCCCAGCTCACGACGTGTGAGACAGAGCCGCTGTTTAAATTTTGTTTAAACTAGGGAGCCCAGATTCTCCTTTTAAATCCACCTTAAAGGGATAATCTGGGGTCCCCAGTAAAAACAACATTGAAAGTGATGCTGTTTTGGGGTGGATTTTCCCCCATCCTGAAACAGCATCACTTTCAATGTTTAAACTGGGGACCTCAAATTCTCCCTTTAAATCCATGCTGAAGGGGTTGGATTTAAAAGGAGAATCTGAGGAAATTTGGGGGGGCCTGCTGTCAGGGGTGCAATTGTTAAGTTAGCAGCACCAAACATTCAGGGTATCTTTAGGAGACTCTCCTGATTATACCACCCAGGTTTGGTGAAGTTTGGTTCAGGGGTTCCAAAGTTATGGACCCTCAAAGGTGTATCCCCCATCTTCTATCAGCTCCCATTGGAAACAATGGGGAATGGGGCACCCCCTTTGGGAGTCCATAACTTTGGACCCCCTAAGCTAAAACTCACCAAATTTGGATGGTATCATCATTAGGTGCTGCTAGCCTAAAAACTGCGCCCCCTGCAGGCCAAAAACCAAAAAACGCCAAAAAAATTCAAAAAAGCCACAAACGAGGGGCGGAGCTTCGGACATGTAATGGGGTTTGAATCAGAGAAACCCCCCTTACCTACGTCCTTGCTTGCAGATGTTTTAAAAATAAGCATTTGGGCTTTTTTTGTCCACATAATGCAGACAAAAAATTGTTTCCAGGGAAAGTGGTTCTTTTTTCCATTTCTCCCCACCCCCCAGCTCTTACTTTTCTCTTTGCTGCAGTTCGCACCTGCCCTTTTCTCCTGCCACCCACCATTTGGTGGCGTTGTCCCTCAGAGGTTTCCTCTGCTTGCAACTCATCCACCTGTGATTTCACTACACAAAGTACATGAACAAAATTAATTTGGACTGGTAATCCCATTTATGTATCATTTTTCCTTTTTTTGTTTTGAGGTAGGTGTCTTTGAAGCTGCAATGACTCAAAATATGTGTATATCCAATTCTCATAACATGTAATCATAGCTTTGAAGACATTCCCCAAAAGAAACGGAAAAGGAAAAACAACATGTGTGCTGGATTGCCAGTCTAAACTAACTTTATTCATGTTCTTTATACAGTGAAATTGTGGGCAGATGAGCTGTAAGCAGAGGAAACCTCCAAGGGAAACACGTCATCAAATGGTGAGCGACACGGAGAATCACAAGCAGGAGAAAATAGCAGGCACAAGCTGCAGCAGAAATGAAACTAAGAGGTGCTAGAAGTTTCCAGCAAGCAGGAAACATCTTCAACACATCTAGAGGGAAAAAGATCACTAGTTTAGTGTTTTCTTTAAAAAAAACACCTGGGTTGAGCAGAAATAAAACATCCTGAAGACATCTGGGGGGAAAAGCTGTGCAGAGTTCTTTCCCCCAGATGCTTCTTTTAACTTCCTCAAGATGTTTTATTTGTGCTGTGCAGAAAGGGCCAGTGGCTGGAAAGAGGAAGGAACAGGACTTGCCATAGCTGAACTTCTGAAGAATTGCATTGAAGCATCCTAGTACAGAGCTGTGCCACCTTGTCTTGCCCAGAAAAAAAGGGAATTGCTCCTAGACGTAGGGCAACTACATAGCTGGAAGACTCATCTTATGCCTTTCCAGGAAGAGTTCCTGCTGTGGAAAAGAAAGATTTTTGGGGGATTCTGCTGCAGACTTGGTCTCAAGAAGAACATGGTGCTGTCTGCAAGGCACTGTGAAGAGGACTCTGCTATATGATAGTGGTTAGTGAACAAATGTTGATATCTTTGGGAATGTTTACCCAAATGCTTTCTGTTGTAGTTTAATAAATTGATTTTATATTTTGAGTTTATTAGAATTACTCTAGATTTTGAACTTGGACCTTGGGGACTCAAGAGGTTACACATGGTACCAACCAATGATAAGAAAACATCCAGATAAAATCCCAGTGGTTGGGGGTTTTTTTAACACTCTCAAAAGAACCAGATACTCCCAGCAGGCAACACATGCATGCAGGCTCTCCCATATGAAAAGCGGCCAGCTTATTTGCTGTCACTGCTGCCTATTTGTTAGAATTCTGTCTATATCTTAAAATGCTCTTTAGTGATTACAAGATTTGTATTATAACCTACACGTGTGGAGCTCTTTTTAATCAAAAGTATCAGTGTAATCCTAAGCAAAGTTATATCCTAATTCTGTTAGGATTGAACTGTAAATCAATTTAAGAGCTGGATCAGGTATCTTAGAGGTATATATAGATCAAGGACTTCTCCCATATATTTATCTGTTGCCTTTGATAACTTTAAGGGTGATCATGGAGGGAAAATGTATTACTAATTCCATGCATTTCATTGAAGCTGATTTTTAAAAAATGGTGCTCTACATCCTATCTTGTATAATAATTAAAATTCAAATTGGCTTTCAATTGTGAGGTTTGTGAGCCAGCACTAATTATACCCTTTGCATGCATTGTGTAATGTGCGAGGGCTTTTGTGTGTGTGTGTGTTGCGGGGAGCCGCACGAGGCAGCCCTGGGCAAACTGTAGCCCTGGGCAAAACCTGAGTTGGATGCCTCCCCCCGCATGGAAGTACACCATGACTCCGGTACTTTGCACTTGGGACGTTGGTGCCTGCAGGGGCCTGCTGTTTAGGAACATTATCAGCACCAAACTTCAGGTGACTGTCCTTATGCTACTCCCCAAGTTTGGTGAGGTTTGGTTCAAGGAGTCCAAAGTTATGGACTCCCAAAGGGGGTGCCCCATCCCCCATTGTTTTCCAATGGGAGCCTAATAGGAGATGGGGGCTACTGGGTTTTGGGGGTCCATAGCACTGCCCCCCCCCTGAGACAGAGCTGCACCAGCAAAGGGTGCCATCATGCCAGGCGATCTCAAGATGAGCTACCCTGAAATTTTGGTGACGAGACGTCCAAGAAGGCCCTCCCTGCGAGAACATCCATAGAAATTGGCCCAAGAATAACGTTGTTCTGCATTGAGGGTTTCTTTGGTACAAGTCCAATGAGGTTTTGCAGGCTGGGGAGGGGCACATTTGTGCAGAGAAACACAATCCTCAAGGCACTTTCAGGGGTCTCATCGGGAGACTGCCCCTATGATTCCCCCCAAGTTTAGGTACAGAGTTTGGTTTCGGGGAAACAGTGCCATGGACTCTCAAAGGCAGTCCCCATCTCCTATTAACTCCGGTTGGAGCCAGTGAGGCCAAGGCTGCACCCCCTTTGGGAGTCCATGCTTTGAACTCCCTGGGCTAAACCTCACCAAACTTCAGGGGCCTCCTATTTCAGGCAACATTGATGACACGCTGAAGATTTGGTTGGCACTAGCCTAAGAACTGCGCCCCCTGCAGGCCAAAAATGGAAAACCACTAAAAATACCCAAAAACGAACCCAGCATTTTGATGCCCCCCACAAGGTGATGCCCTGGGCAGCTGCCCACCTTGCCCAATGGGCATTACGCCAGTGTGTGTGTGTGTGTGTGTGTGTGTGTGTGTGTGTGTGTGTGTGTGTGTGTGTGTGTGTGTGTGTGTGTGTGTGTGTGTGTGTGTAAATGATGTCTTCATGGTGTTAATTCTGTTACCGTATATTCATTGCTGACTTCCAAATATGGCTGATGAAGGGTCCTTGCTTGCAAGTGATACTGTGATTTGTTAAAGGATGGCAAAGTTTCTAGGGTAGTTGGGAGAGGGTCTATCAGGATTCATTAGCTATTAGGTCAATTTTGCTGCTGTAAGTTTATAGTATTTACAGAATTGTGACTGCCTTCACCCCATATTAAGTTCTGATACACTGGCCACTGTGATGTATGTATGTATTTATTTATTTAAAGTATTTATACCCCACTTTATTGTAATACATATTCAAGGCGGCTTTCAAAATGCAATAAAATCCAATATAATACAGTAACAGAATAACAATAAAACCCAATACAATACAATAAATAGCCCAAAAAATCAAGACAACAATCAAATGCACCTACAAAATGTGGAGGTTTAATGCTGCCTGAAATAAAACTTTACATGGTGACAGAAGTATAGCAAAGAAGGAGTAAACCAGGCTTCTGTAGGAAAAACATGCCAAACTCTAGGCAACACCACTTTAAAGATTGTCTCTCGGGCCCCTACGGAACCTCCTAACATTTAGTCTCCTGCACTCCTATGCTTAGATACAGTATCAAAAAGTCCTTTCACACTAGCAATATATCAAGCTCACTCTTAAATTAAATTAAATTCTTGCTAACGCCATCAACAGTTCAGAGAACTGAAAGCCAAAATAACTGCCACCTCAGTCTTTAAGCCTAAGGCTGAAAGTTGTGGATCAAGAGCCCTTTAACTCTTAACCTTTAGCTCCCACCAGAGGCTCATGCCTCATCACTTTTCTCCTTGTTGGCGGACCCAGAGTAGCTTACTTTATTCTACTCCCGCCCCCCCTTCTATCTTCACAAAAAGCTTGAGAATTATGTTAGGCTGAGAGGTATAATTAGTCCAAGGTTACCCAACAAGCTTTCATAGCAGAGTGGGGATTCAAACCCGGGTCTCCCAGATTCTAGTCTGACACTCGAAGCATTAAACCACATAATAGGACCACATAACTGAACATGCTGATATGAAAGAGTTGATGCTTCAGATAATAAACTGCTGAGTCAAACAGGAAGATACCTGTTCCAAAAATCTCCCATTTGGTATAAGAGATTGCAACATTATCAAGAGTCAATAGAGAACTTTTTCTTCTACAGATACCAAATAATGACTGAACTCATTGTATCTCTAGCAGAAAGATTTAGCTGGCGTTTATCTAGGCAATTATGTCGGCATTGAAATCAATGCAGAAAGCAGAGTATAACAATAAAAATAAAAAGCACCATCCTAGACAGTGAGAGACACACCATCTCTCAAACAAATGGTATAAAACCTGTGTTTTTATTGCTCTTAAAAGTAGCACTTAGGAAAAGATGGGGAAGCGCTATGTCATATTTCTTTATTTAGGGGAGTGGAATAACCTTACATGCTTCACTGAGGCATAAGAATGACAAGGCAGTGAGTGGGGCAAGCAAATGGAAGTACTATTGCAAGGCCTGCTGGGATTTCTTCATTCTGGCAAGAAAAATAGCTGCATAGTAGAAACTATAAAGCAAATTCACCATTCCTAACTTCATATATGTCATACATAGAAAATGGCTCCTAGGCTACAAGAATCTTGTCAGAACATTTGCTTGTGAATTCCTTGTACCTTTGGCCAAATCCATTAGGTGCTGGGGCTAGATTTCACTAGGGAGTTGGCTTCCTCCTCCATATGCATAGTTAGTCAGAACGTTCTGTGGGTATGTATCCTCTGGGAAATGTATCCTCTGTTCTCAGAGCCCCTCTTTTAAAGCTCACCTTTTTCTTGCCAGCCAACTTCCCAAAGGTAGGTGTTGCCTTACAAGTTTTCTATTTCTGTCCCTCTAGTATGGGGCTATGATCCCACTTTTCCACTTCACACAGGAGCATTATATCCTATGGAGCGGCAAAGTAGCTCAGTTGATTGCCTTCTGTGAACAAACTATTCTTTTCCTTTGCGTGGGTGCCCATTTTCTGTGAAGGAATTGAGTTGAGGTTGGGGGAAAACAATCTGTTTTCTTTCTGTCCCTTTGCATGAACCTGCTTATTTTAAACAATGCATATGTAGCTACACAGGCCCAAGCATCCCATTTTTCCTGCATTCTGATTGGCTGTTCCATCACCACATCCTGTTTTCCACCCATTCCTGCCCTCTGCTAAGGATATGCTTGCAATTGTTGGAGAATCTGCAGCAACCCCAAAAGCTCAAGCAGGACCTCCCCCTCTGATTTCTCCAGTATGGAAAAAAAGTTTAGGGCTGGATCTTCCAGTGCTGGATCTTCCAGTGCTTGCTATGGCAGCCAGTCTGCCTGCCTGCGTGGCTTCCATACATGTTTTTCCTACAGAAGCCTGGTTTACTCCTTCTTTGCTATACTTCTGTCACCATGTAAAGGATTGTCTGCCCATACCTGCATATCTGATACCTGCCTGCAGCACAGTTTGCTCGGGAGCTGGGTCAACCCAGGTTTGGGTAAAAAGATCAGTTTTTTAGCAATTTTTGAAAAATCCAGATTGAGGGAAATATAATGGGCCAACCCCACTTTGTTGGGCAGTCAGAAGGCGAGGGAAGGTGGCGGCTTCAAGGGGGCTGGCTGCAGGGGATGGCCCCACACCTCTGGGCCAAAAGCATAGCCTTCAAGGGAAGCCAGGCCAGGTGGTGAGCATGGGGCTGGCAGGAGTGGGCCTACCTGGCTGAGCTGAGCGCAGACCCTGAGCTGGGGCAGCCAGGCATTCATCCATCCATCTGCCTGCTTTGCAAGAGAGGAAGGTGAGGGAGGATGCTGGTTGCACTGCAGGCAAAGCAGAAGCAGTTGCTAGAATGGGTGGAGGGATGCCCACATGGCTTCTTCGGGGCATTGGGTTGCAAAGCATGATGGGACCACTTGATTTCCGCCGCCCAATTTGGAAGGGTGCAATCTTAGTGGCCCAGTTTGGAAGGACTCAGTCTTGGTAGCCGCCATGGCCCCCCTGCCACCGCCAGAAGCCAAGCAAACCACCCATTTGCCATCCACCTCTGCCAGGGAGGCTTAGTTACCTGGTTGTGGAAGACCTGGTCACTTGGCACTGGCTAGGGGGAGGCACCAGGCAGTAATGCAGCCACGCCTGGCAGCCTTCGTGGGAGGCCAGGCCACCCCAGCAGGCCGTGCTGCACATGTGGCCTGATCAGCAGCCGGGCGGCTCCCTGCAGCCTTCCAGTGGGGTGCCATCATTCAGCCGGTTAGCTACTGGTTTGGTAAAACCAGTGTGAACCGGCCGAATCCCATCTCTGAAATCTGATGAGATCAGGCTATACCATGCCACCTTCTTTTTCATTACCGGTATATTGTACAAAAATGTTGATGATAAATTCTTTTCTTGTTCAACTTGCAGTATATCCAAGTCCATTAAGCTCATATAATTCTTTATGCATCTCCAGAACTTGTGTGTATGTTCTTCATTATCTTTATAGCATGATTGGGAAATTGCCTGAGGAAACATAGGTACAGTCACTTACAATGAAAAATCTTTGGGCCCTAAAAGTATTTATTTCTCCTGAAAACATTGCAAATGTGATTTCAAAACAAAGAGGAGCTGTCTTGTCGCTCTGGGGGAGAGAATGAACCTTTGCAGCAATAACGTTTTTTGTAAATTCATTCTTTTTCATCTTCCGTGGGTGAAAACGAACTTCTAGAAATAAATCTCTGCAATGCGCATATATTTCAAACTAGACAGGGGAAGTTAAATAACAGAAGGATTAAAAACTTCCCCTTGCTTCAGCTGAACTAATAATTTCTCCACATTAAGCCAGTATGTAATAAACAGTTTCTTTGGCCCATGGAGACAGGATAAATATACAGTACCAAACACTCTGCCAACAGCAGAATGGAGCCAAGAATCTAGTGGCCTTTTAACACAGTTAACAAAAAACCAAATCAATATTTTTTCATTAAATTACTATCAGCAAAGTAGAAGCATGAAGTATGTTTTCCAATTACTTTTCAGAATGTTATCTCTTAAAAGCAAACAAGCAATTGCATACACACCTGTGCTTTTCAAATGGCCCTAATGTCTTTCATTGTTAGCAGTCTTACCTAATGCATGCTCTTCCAGTAGTCAGGCAGGAAGAGGGAAAAATGTGACTTCCCAACTAATTTACTGCTTCTTGTAAGTGTTAATAAACACTGCACACTTAAAGTTGAAATTGAAATGAACTTCTGGCTTTCTTCTTCCAGAAAGCCTGTTGAGGCTGAAAGTATTACAGTTCACTCAGCAAACAAAATGAAGAGGGAAAGGAAAAGGAAAGGATAATGAATAGGAACCCTTTTTATTCTAAGAAGAAGAGAATATAATCTGATATCCTGAAAAGTTCTCTTTGCATCGTAAATCAGCAACTCTGGGTTTAGAACAATCACTTGTTCTTTCCCATTTTTCCTAACAACCTCTCTGTTTGTCTAATTGCCCATTTATTTATATTCAATAAAGTATACATGTACATTGTTAGGTGCATAAGAGTCTAGGATCTACATTTTCTTCTGTCATTTGCTCCCCTGATGTTGTGTCTTCATCAGAGACAAAATGTAGAGCTATGCACACATTCTCTTTGAAGGCTTCACTGGAACTGTAAAAGTATTTGAAGGCTGGTTCTCTGAAGACAAATAATTGAAGAATAGTTCATTAGGGCAAACGGGCAGTGCCCCATCAGTTCAGGCCACCTCCCAGTTCCCTCCTGCCTCCTTACTAGACATTCCAGGGATGGCAGTCTATCAGCTATGCAGTCCATCTCTTTAATTTAGTAATCTCACAAGCAAGTCTCTCCCAGAAAGCTTTTCTTCCCTGCCATGTCTCATTTACAGCAAGCCATTAGTCAAGGACGTAGGTAAGGGGGGGTTCTCGGATTCAAACCCCTCCATTTATGTCCGAAGCTCCGCCCACCCGTTTGTGGGTTTTAAAAACATTTTACTGCTTTTTTTGGTTTTTGGCCTACAGGGGGCGCATTGTTTAGGCTAGAAGCACCAAACTTTCCGGGATTGTTTGGAGGGCCCTCCTAATGATACTCCCCAGGTTTAGTGAAGTTTGGTTCATGGGGTCCAAAGTTATGGACTCCCAAAGGGGGTGCCCCCATCCTCCATTGTTTCCAATGAGAGCTAATAGAAGATGGGGGCTTCACATTTGAGGGTCCATAACTTTGGACCCCCTAAACCAAACTTCACCAAACCTGGGAGGTATCATCAGGAGAGTCTCTTACTGATACCACCCAGGTGTTGTGAAGTTTGGTCCAGGGGGTCCAAAGCTATTGGCTCCCAAAGGGGGTTCCCCCATCCTCCATTGTTTCCAATGGGAGCTAATACAAGATGGGGGCTATACCTTTGAGGGTCCATAACTGTGGACCCCCTGAACCAAACTTCACCAAACCTGGGTGGTATCATTAGAAGAGTCTCCGAAAGATACCCTGAAAGTTTGGTGCTTCTAGCTTAACAATTGCACCCCTGACAGCAGGCACCCCCCAAATTTCCCCAGATTCTCCTTTTAAATCCACCTCCTTCGGCATGGATTTAAAGGGAGAATCTGAGGTCCTCAGTTTAGAAGAAGAAGAAGAGTTTGGATGTATATCCCCCCTTTCTCTCCTGTAGGAAACTCAAAGGAGCTTACAAGCTCCTTGCCCTTCCCCCCCTCACAACAAACACCCAGTGAGGTGGGTGGGGCTGAAAGAGTGCCGAAAAGCTGTGACTAGCCCAAGGTCACCCAGCTGGCATGTGTGGGAGTGCACAGGCTAATCTGAATTCCCCAGATAAGCCTCCACAGCTCAAGCGGCATAGCAGGGAATCAAACCCAGTTCTCCAGATTAGAATGCACCTGCTCTTAACCACTACGCCACATTGAAAGTAATGCTGTTTCAGGGTGGGGGATAATCCGCCCCAAAACAGCATCACTTTCAATGTTGTTTAACTAGGGACCCCAGATTCTCCTTTTAAGGTGGATTTAAAAGGAGAATTTGGGCTCTCTAGTTTAAACACCATTGAAAGTGATGCTATTTGGGGGTGGATTCCAGCATCACAGCGGCTGCCGGGGGTGGGGGGCTCAGATTTTGCACCAGTCTCCATTTTCCCTCTATGCCTCTGCCCAGAGGGGAGGGCAGAAGGGACTGCCAGCTGCCAGCTGGGAGCCCAGCTGGTGGGGGGCAGGGCAGGGGAGTCTGCCGTCCCCGGCCTCAGAGAGCTGCTTTTATGAGCGCTAGGCCAGGGGCGGGGCTTGGGGAGGCATGGCCATGTCCTGGGGTGGGTGGGGTGTGCCCCCCGAACCCCCCATAGAAAATCTATACCTACGTCCTTGCCATTGGGCTGGGAGCTGAACCTTATGGCTCCCTCTGAATCCCTGATGGTCAATTGATTCATTGACCAGGCCTCCTGCTCTTTTTCCTTCCCTGGAGAAGAAGAAAGGGGGAAACAATCAGGAACTTTCTTGGATGAAGAAAAATATAGCAATTAAATAAAGCTACCATTGCTATTTTTCTGGCCCCAGGGAAAATTCCCATCTTCATCCCTTGCACTCACTCAATGTTTATGCAGCAGAAAAATGGATGGACATTATGTCACCTTATCAAATGGTGATCCAGAGTGTCGTGTGACACAGTGATATAACTCCTGGGTGTGACATCACTGCATTACATAATGCTTCCTCTCTTCATGCGCCCCCCCCCCCCACATTTCGAGAATTGCCAGGCACAGCTCTGGAAACTTGAAAAATCATTTAGTGTACTGTCTGTTCACATTCTTTATTCCCTGTCCCAATTCAGAATCAGGCCTATGCAAAGAATGAATCCAGGGTGGCATTTTACAGATGCCCATTTGACTCTTAGTATTGCCCTATAAAGTTGTTCTGATTAATTCCCTTTAAAGTTGTTTTGATTCAAGGTGAACCACCAAGAGTAAAATAATTCCCAGAAATGTGCATAGGTACAATGGATATCCACTCAGCCTTGTGATTTTTGGAACCCAGGAGCAAGCTCTTCCCATCCGCCCACAACAACAAAGCAGAGAAACCACTGTTTCTCCTGCCTTTTCCCTTCAGGTGACATGAACTGGCTGTCCCAGTCAGAAATTAATTTGTCCGGTGCAGTGTGGAGCCTGTAAATATGGGTCACAAACATCTGTGCCAGCTTTCTAGCTGATGGTAAAGAGGAGCACGGGATAAAGTGTGCCTGCTTGGAGAAAAGA
This sequence comes from Sphaerodactylus townsendi, assembly GCF_021028975.2. Taxonomy (NCBI): domain Eukaryota; kingdom Metazoa; phylum Chordata; class Lepidosauria; order Squamata; family Sphaerodactylidae; genus Sphaerodactylus; species Sphaerodactylus townsendi. The sequence goes on from NC_059428.1 coordinate 85,772,749, forward strand.
TCTACTATCATCCATATCACAGTTTCCCCCTTACTGGATGGAAGATCTGTGATGAAGGGGGGACTCAGGGAATACAGGCCAGTCAGTTTGACATCTGTTCCTGGCAAATTAGTAGAATCTATCATTAAAGATAAAATTATAAAACATGTCGAAAAGCAAGACCTGCTGAGGAAGAGTCAGCAAAGCTTTTGCAGAGGCAAGTCCTGCCTTACAAACTTACTAGAGTTCTTTGAAGGTGTAAACAGGCATGTGGGTGAGGGGGAGCCAGTGGACACTGTCTACCTGGATTTCGAAAAGGCTTTTGACAAAGTTCCTCATCAGAGACTATTGAGAAAACTAAGCAATCAAAGAATAAGAGGGGAAGTCCTCCTATGGATTTAAAACTGGTTGAGAAACAGGAAGCAAAGGGTGGGTGTAAATGGGAAGTTCTCATGTAGGGAGAGATGTAGGGAGTGGTGTCCCCAAGGATCTGTTTTGGGACCAGTGCTCTTTAACCTATTCATAAATGACCTGGAAGTAGGGGTGGGTAGCGTGGTTTGCAGATGGTACCAAATTATGTAGGGTGGTGAGAACCACAAAGGATTGCGAAGAGCTCCAAGTGGACCTTTATAAATTAGGTGAGTGGCTAAGAAATGGCAAATGGCAATGTAGCAAAATGTAAAGTGATGCACATAGGGGCAAAAAATCCAACTTCACATACACATTACAGGGGTCAGTGCTATCAGTCACAGACCAGGAAAGGCATTTGGGCCAAAGTGTCCTGCAGATTTAACATCATGGACTCCGCGTAAGGCAAGAAGCCACACTGGCGGAGACACATAGAGTTTAACCCCCTTCCACCTGAACTCGGCCTATTTCTCTAGTTGATCACTGCTTCCCCCGGGTGGCACTGGAAGGGAAACTTGGGGAATATAGGCAAGTGATTTGCGCAGGATCTTCAGAATCATCTTAATCTCAGACCCCGGGTTAAACAATAATAGAATCTGTTGATTTGCTCTAAAGTCTTTATTTCGAAGCAATAGGTAAACATCAGCAAAGACGATTCTGAAGATCTGCACGATTCTGAAGATCTGACGATTCTGCACAAATCACTTTCCTATATTCCCCGAGGCTCCTCACCCCCCTGCAACCAAACGGTTCTTTCTATCCCTAGAACAAAGCATAAAAGAGCTAAATGTGATCATAATTTGGCCAGGAATCGAACCCAGGCCTCCCACATGGCAGGCAAGAATTCTACCACAGAACCAATGTTCTTTTTTCCTACTCTCATCATGCAGTTACTTGCTCAATCAGAGTGCAAGAGACCACAGACAATCAGGTGTCTCCCCTGTTTCTAGGCCTTTCTGTCTCACTCTGAGGGTAAATAATATTATGTCTACAGAACTAAAAGGTCATGAAGGATGGTAATGGGGCACTTGGCACAAACAGTACATTCAGAATGCCTCAAAAGGGGGACTGACTTTCCTTCTGAAAACACTTAACAGGTATTCTTCCTCAGGGAGCCAGTGTGGTCTGGTGGTTTGTGTGTTGGATTAGGACCTGAAAGATCTGGATTCATATTTTCACTCTGACATGAAGCTTACTTGGTAAACTTGGGCCAGTCATTCTTTCGTAGCCTCACAAAATTGTTGTAAGGGTAAAATGGGCAAGAAAAAACTGGGCATACCAGCTGGCAGGAAGGACGGGATAAACCTGTGTAAGATAAATTATACTTCAGAAACAATTACCAGAGCCTCCTTTCCAAACGATGGTGCAAAAATGAGGCACGATGGTGCAAAAATTAGCATACCCCTGGAATTATCCACCTTGTAGATAATGAAGTTTTCCCTGAAATTTGAGTTCCTCTGAGCATTGGAAACATCTGATCTTTTCCAGGAATACAGCTGGTTTGCAGTTATTGGTGTTTCAAGAAAAAAAATTTTTAAATTACCCCTACTGTTTTCAGTGACCAAATATGATCCACCACCAACAGTCTTACCTTATTGCAAGCAGACAGCTCCAAACCGTGCTTACCTATGACCACAGAGATATAGATGAAGAAAAACCCATGGTAATTTGAGTCTTGCTTGAGTTTCCATGGAAACTATGTTTATAGCATTTTGGTTTTATTGGTAGGGGAAAGCAGGTTATAAATAATGAAGAGTCTAATGTTGTTTCCCTTGGTCTTGCTCAACTGCTGCAGGCGTTGAGACAGATGAAGTCAATAGTAATGGGAGGCAGCAGCTGAAAGAGCACAGTTTAGTATCCTCCATACTTTATTACCAGAAAGCAAGCATTAGCCTGAAAGCTTCATAAAAATGCTGCTGTCGGGCTACCTTTTATTAACGAATGTAACCACAAAAGGGCCATCCCTTTGCCAAAATAACTGGCAGTGATCATCTACATAAATAACTCTACCATACTTGGGATATGCTTCTCATTTGTTTGTTTGTTTCCTGTTTTTAATAAGACTGTCAGGAATATCATTAGGGCTTTGAGGTTTCTTAATATCTTTCTCATGTAAATTCTGCGGACACTACACATAACATCTTAGTTGCAGATACTATGCACAATCATTAATTTCCCCTCTTCCTCTGGAGAAAGGCTGGTTTGCCTGAAAGGAGAAAAAGCAAGCTGCATTTGGAACAGGAGTCTTTCTTTTATCTTCTCTTTTGCTTACTATCACAAACACACTTAAATCTAAATCAAAAGAAATCGAGACCAGTTGTGCAGGTGGGACAAAATCCAGTTGGACATGGGCCAGGAGTCTGTTTAACTCCAATACAACAGAAATTTTAAAAAGATTTATTTACATAATTATATCAGATCAGAATTCAGCCAGATAGAATTCATTCTTCATATGAATAGCGGTGTCTATTTGTCCAGACAGTATATATGCTGTCTCCCTAGGGGCCCACATGAGGCAGTTAATGAGCAAAACAAGTAGAACAATAAAAATTAAAATTAGTACAGCATCAAAACTAATTTCATTGGCAAGAACACTATCCTATTATCAAAGTTCAAAGTTCAAAGACCTTTATTAGGCATTAAAACATAGCAGAACTAAGTAATCCAAATACAGTTTTACAAGATAAAACAGGTACTCCTGTTTCAAAAATGCATACATCAGAGCGAAAGAGGAGACCAGGAAATAATTTCGTAATAGTGAGCAAGAATTTGGCCACTATGTCCAGTTGCTTGGGGTTCTCTGTATTCAGAAGATAGTCTCAATTTAAGATTTTAAAAAAGGCTTGGATGGACCTGAAGTAAGGGATCCCCTAAAAACAGGCTCTTGGTCTAAAACTGCTAGTAATTTTGGACAAACTAATAAAATGTGCTCCTAATGACTCCTCATAGAGGGTTTGCGACAGTATTCACAGGTACGCTTTTGCTGTGAAGGTACCGTGAATCTCTCTGGGGAAAAGGTTAGTGGAAATGTGTTGGTTCTCGCTCTGGTCAATAGCCACCTCAGCTTAGGGTCAGACAAGATGTTTAAATATGCAGCTGTCTTGCATTTCCCGGGCATGATGTTAAAATGGAGGGGAGAGAACAAGCTCCTTGCTTTATTAACTAGATGTTGGTGTTCCTGATCGAATAGCCGTACCTTGATACAACGTTGTATCTCGCTAGGAGAAAGCATAAGGAGCTGGTCCCAAGAAAGACCAACTATCCTATTATCATAAAAACAACATCCAAAAAAGCCAATAGTGGTCATTTCCACACAGCAGAAATAAAACATTTAAAAAACACTGTTTTGGGGAAGAAGTTCTCATAACTCTCCTTAAAATGACTTCAAAACATTTTATTTCTCTCAACCCGGGTATTTCAAAAATAACTAAATTAGCAATCTTATCCCCACAACCCAGGCTGAAGACGTTTTCTGCCTGCTGAGCAAACAAAAGAAGGCAGGAAATGCTTTATTTCTCCCATCCAAACCCTCCTTCATTTTTGCCATTCACGCCCACTATTTTGTGTGCTGAAGCAAAGATTCTCTGTGAAGGTTCCCCATAGAGGTTTCCTCTGCTTGCAAATCATCCGGGTGTGATTTCTGTCTAAAAGTAGATGAATAAAGTGTTTTGCCTAGCGATCCTGGGCTCATGTTGTTTTTCCTTTTTTTGACTTGAGAGGTATTTTGAGGAAAAAAGACACGTGTGTGAAATCACTAGGCAAAACAAACTTTATTCATCTACTTTTTAACCCTGAAACTGCATACAGATGAGCCACAACAGAGGAAACCTCTGTGGAAACCCTTCACCAAATGGCAGAGGCAAGAGAATCTCTGCAGCAGCACACTAAACGGTGGGCGTAACTCTGAAATTGACAAGAGCTTTGTCGGCCAGCAGTTGGGAAATGCCAGTTTTGGCTGGAAATGCTTGTGTTCTTCACACTGTTGGAACACAAAAATCCCAAAAGATCTTTAAAAAACATCTCTAGGACATTTTATTTCTGCTGTGAAGAAAGAACCAGTGCCTCAACAGCATAAAGCAACATAAACGCAAAACAGGAAAACGCAAATCATCAAACATAAAGGATACAGGCTATAAGACCATAAAAAACCACACAACTAATTCTAGTGTATATTAACCACTCCCTTAGCTGTTTTCAGTTATTCAGTTATTCATAGGATACTGGGTTTCATTATGTGATTCATGCAACGGTCACCTCCAGGCTAGACTACTGTAACTCGCTCTACGTGGGCTTGCCTTTAGCCATGATCCGGAAATTGAAACTCATACAGATCGCAGCAGCCAGGCTTCTTACGGGAGCATCGAGCAGGGACCGGATTACTTCGGTCCGATACCAGCTGCACTGGCTGCAGATCGAGTTCAGGTCATGTATAAAGTGCTGGTCTTGACCTTCAAAGCCATTCACGGCCTTGGACCTGCATACCTATGAGACCTCCTCTCCCCATATCGCCCCGTTAGGCCCCTCTGTTCATTGGAGGAGGACCTCTTAGTGATCCCTGGCCCTAAAGCTATCAGGCTGGCCTCTACAAGGACCAGGGCTTTTACAGCCCTGGCCCCACCTGGTGGAACAGGCTTCCAAGGGAGATCAGGGCCCTGCGGGACCTGCAGAGTTTCCGCAGAGCCTGTAAGATGGACCTGTTCCACCAGGCATTTGGCCAGCCTGCTTAAAACATCACTGCCATTTCATCTGGCCTCCCGTGGGCATAAAGGAGGGGAGGGATTAAGCACCATCTGATGCTATAAGGTTCCTGGTTTTATTATTGTTAATTAGTTATTTTATGTTAAGCTGTTTTTATCACTGTTTTTAAGCTGTTTTTATCATTGTTGTCCACTGCCCTGAGCCCCTAGGGCAGTGATGGCGAATCTTTTTGAGACTGAGTGCCCAAACTGCAACTCAAAACCCACTTATTTATTGCAAAGTGCCAATATGGCAATTTAACCTGAATACTGAGGTTTTACAGGTTCTGGTCGGTTTTCCGGGCTGTGTGGTTGTGGTCTGGTGGAGAATCTCTCCACCAGACCACGGAGCAGGCGGCGCTGAGCAGAGAACCCCCTCTGCCCGAGGGAGAAGGTGTTTGCCTTCTCCTTCGGGCAGAGGGGGAGGCGGCGGCAGCAGCGGCCTGCTCAGGGCTGACTGCTCTCGCTTTGTGGGAGCAGGCAACACCGAGCACAGAACCCCCTCTGCCCGAGGGAGAAGGTGCATACCTTCTCCCTCGGGCAGAGGGGGAGGCGGCGGTGGCATGAACATCTGGGGCACCAGAGCTGGACACCCCTGCTTTAGAAGAATGAGGGGGTTACTCTGGTGGGTTTTCTGGGCTATGTGGCTGTGGTCTGGTGGACCTTGCGCGCCCGGTGAGAGGCCTCCGCGTGCCACGTGTGGCATGCATGCCATAGGTTCGCCATCACGGCCCTAGTGGGAGGGCGGTTTAGAAATCAAATAAACTATGAAGCTTTTATACCAAAAGTAGCAATCATGCTATTGTCTGCGTGATCAATCACAATCATCCAGGCACATGAGTCCCTGCCTACACAGAAATTTTGTGGAAAGGAGAATGAGTGTCCAAACAAGCAGAAAGGGATGGAGAGGCTTCCCGGAATTTACTAACTTACCCCCTAATTTGCACCATGCTGAAGAACAGAAGTTACCATTGCCTGCAATTGTCATGATTAGCCTCTGTTTGATCCTGCCATATTTCACCTCCTGGATGGGATCTGGGAACCTGGTTGTGCTCAACCCCCTTCCTGCTCTGTTTCAGGTGTACCACTGAGCTTTTTCTTAGACTCGTTATCAGCTCATTAGCCACCTGCTGTTGTAGTTCTGTCAGTAGTGTGGAATATAGGTTGTTTTGACCCTGGTGGGAAAAAGTGGTTCCTTCTTCCAACAGACTGTGGGACTGGAGGACTGCCATCCCTCCTTGGGAACTGCTCGGCGGGGGGGGGGGGACGACCTGATGTAGGGGGTGAAGTGGGGTATAATGGTGATTGCAATATTGGCTAAACTTAGTCCTGGCAATAGAAGTCTAAATGCGTATTCCTGAAGCTATTTCATAATAAAGAAATCCACAGAGTTCAATAGGGGCACAAATGCAATACAATATCCTCAACTTGGCTTTTGGCATTAGCACTTTTGGAGAAAGTAATAAAGACTAGCTGATCAAACCACTGTCTACAGCTACACAGTATGTTTCTCCATTTTATTGGACAGGGACATTCTTAAGGGTGTAGCAGTTTGTCAATGAAGTGAGGAGATTGATTGACAAAGCTAAGCAAGTGATCAAAAATAGCCTAGTGCATGAGATAAACAAAAGAACGCCTATGGCTGTTGCTTACAGCTACATCAGTTATCTCTCTCACAGGCCTTCATGACAGCCCTTTCCTTGTTTACAGACAGCCCCCTCCAAACCAAAACAGCTTTACACCATCAATAAAGGGCAAACAATCAGAGATACAGACCCTGTAAAAAACCAAAATGCTAAATGTGCCCTATGTATACATAGAAAATGCTATAAAAGAAGCTGACTGTATCAGCTATATTGGTGATCATCAGTGAGGCCTTTGTGAGCAGTAAGGTTGCCTGTCAGTGTGTTTCCCGGGGCTCACTTGCTTCCTCCCCCAAGACAAAAAAGGTTGTTATGGTTTTCCTTCACTCTTCGGAGTGGGAATATGTCCTTTGTGTCTTGAAGGAACACCCATTAAAAGAAAGCTACTTCAGGAGGCTATTTGAACACCCATTAAAATAAGGCTACTTCAGGAGGACATTTGATTTGGAACTAACATACATTTTGCTTATCCTTTGATATGATTAATCATTGACACATGTCAACAGTGCTGTTTTTTTCTCTGCAAAGGATAAATAGGTCAGCTGCTTCATAAAAGAATAAATAGAAACCAATTTGACATTTAAAATGGCAATATTTAGAAACCAGTGAAGGGACATATTAGCCTCCCAGAAAACACAACTATTTCTCTGATAGTCACTAGTCTCAAAATAATTTTTTGGGGAAATTTCAGTACAAAACAACTGAATTAGAATTCACTAAGAGGTTTGATTCAGTAGTCTTCTCCTCTCCCAAAGGCTGAATAAGGATTTGGGATTCTTTACTCGTTATAGGTGATGACTATCATATTAAAACCTGTGAACTTGTAACCAGTTACAGCTATTGAATTATCTCTGTACATGCCTAATTACACTTGAATTGTATATCACTTTGATACTGAACATCTTCCATTTCATTGCCCTTTGACCCTCTTTTTTTCTCAAAGTGAACAAATACATATACACACACCCCTCCATATATGTGTACATTTTGTTGGGGAATTGTTTCCCTATTTGGGTAATAAGCAGAGTGAGAGGAAAGACCAGGAGACTTTTGCTGTGATTATAAAAAGAAACTTTACTTAACTAAATCAGGGTAGGGTATACATGGAATAAACATAACAAATCCTTACTATTCTAGTACAAACTTAGTTGCAGAACTTAGGCACATGTGAGCCCACATGTGGCCTAGGCATTTCACCTCTTAAAGTGAATCCATCTTACAGGTAGCAAAGAAAAACCTTGTGTGTGTGAGACAAAGAAAACATAGTAGTTAACTCTTTATAACCTCTTGACCTCCACGTACTCTGCCTCACATAAGGCCAATGGGATTTAGTTGCCCAATGACTAATCAACAATGAATTGATAGTGCAAGACACTGACCCTCACTAGCTAATTAACATGCACACAGTTAACTCCTTTGTTGTCAGGATTGTGACAAGAGACACTTTGTAAATCCTGTAACAAACCCCTCTCTCAAGTAAGTCATTGTCACAATGCAATCTTGGTAATCATAAAATCATAAAGCTTAACCATAACAGTAATGTAAAAAATTCAACTTCATCATAACAATGCAGATATCAAATTCAATCACATTAAAATTGCATGCATAAACTTCTCTCGGCAGATTTTCAAACTCTTCAGGTCTTCCCAGTGGTTTCTTGAAGGATGTCAGCCACCATCTCTTTCTGAGGGTGTATACTGGACATATTTATCAGTCATCCCTCCGCCTCAGTCCTGAGAGGATCTTGGATTATGTATGTGTTTACTTCTGTTGTTGATCCCTTCAGACTTCATCAGGGTAATACTGGCTTTCTGGATTGTCCTCTCAAAGAGGGTGGATTGGCTTAGATTTAATCTATGCCAAAGTCCCTTTTTAGTAGAGCAATGATCCATCTCCATTTCCTCGACATGCACTCATTACGCAAATGCATTCAGATTCTGTAGTAGGATTTGAGCAATAATAGTCTGTTTTCTTACTAGTCCAGCTTCTTTATCAAGTTCTCTCCATAGTAGAAACTGGTAATCCACTTGTTGAAGCAAAATCAGTGTGCTGTCTTCACCCTCCCTAGTTTCAGCTGTAATCCATGTAACCTAGTAGTTTTGGATCCTGTGCAGGGTGAAATCCTCAATTTTAAGTCCATTGTTTTAATCTCAGATATTAGAGCTATTCTCTTTACAGCTTTCCAATCATGATGATTTGCGTGCACTTTGTCTTTTCTGCTTAATATTCCTACAGCAGCTGTGGGATATCTGTTGGTCTTGAGACTGTGCTCAGGATACAACAGCTTCTTCCAATAGCTTCTCTATATCTATTATTGTTCCTCCATTGGCATTGTCCATCATTTAGCTTGAGGTATTCAGGGCTTCCATTGGTGTCCTGACACCTTTTGCATCTTTCTATATATTCACTGATTCAATAAAGTCCATGATCTTTAAGCTTTCTGGTTTGAGAAGAAATCCCTCCATCCTGGGTTCTTTTTCCATTTGTATTCCCAAATATTGCTTTGTTTCTCCCAGTTGCTTTGCACTCCAACAGAGCCATTCATCATCTTGGCAATTTCTGCTGCATCTTCACGTGTCTGGCAGCAGACTAAAAGATCATCAACAAATGTCAAAATGTACTGGTACTGTCCATTTTTTCATTCTTGAAAATAAACATGGTTCAGCTTGCCCTTGCTTAAAACCTTGTTCCTTTTAGTAAAGCTGTATAATTTTCTCATTCCAAGCCCTAGCTGCTTGTTTCAAACTGTACAAACTTTTCTGGAGCCGACACACTAAACGTTCATTTTTGGGCCTTGGAATTCCTTCTGGTAATTCCATGTAGATCTCCTGCGACAGCTCCCCATTAAGAAACGCAGTCTTAATGTCCAGATCCTCTACGTGCATCTTCCTTCCAGCTGCAATACTCAACCACCTTCTCACAGCCGCATGGGAGACAACAGGTGCAAATGTATCAGTATAATCATAACCAGGTTTCTGGGTGAAGCCCTTGGCGACCAGGCAGGCTTTGTATTTCTCAACACTTCCATCAGGGTTGCGTTTTATTTTGAAAACCCATTTGCACCCCACTGCCTTCCTGTTAGGGGGAAGCTTAGTTAAAGTCCAGGTTTGATTCTGTTCCAATGAGTCCAACTCATCTTGCACTGCTTCCATCCATTTGTCCCTTTCAGGGATGGGCAGTTGCATCATCTCATTCCAGCTAGTAGGTTCACTTTCAGATTCAACATTTTCAGATTCAACATTTGCATGACAAACATAGTCATCATATTTCTTTGGCATAACTCCTTTGTTAGGGCCTCTCTGCGATCTCCCTCTTTTCGAGTTGACAGGAAACTCTTCTTCCTTCTGTGTCACTTTTGCTCTGAGTCAGACTGCCCAGTTGCCCCCTTTCTGAACTGGCAGTTTCCCAAACTCTCACTGGGGGGCAACAGCTGCTTCACTGGACCAACTCTGATAGAGCAGGTGGAGTTCCCCAGGCTCTGGAGCGGGCCTTTGCACTGCATTGCCCTGGATAGGAAGCCTCTGGGAAATTCCCTTCATCAATGTAAACTGCATTCAAGACGTCAACTTGTCCAGTTGTAGTGATTCTAGGATCCCTATATCCCCATGAAAAAATGGGTTGTATCCTATTAAAATACTACAAGTTCCACTCTTGGATCCAACTTCTCATTCTTTCTTTAGGGACAAGAAGCTAAAACTTTTTTTGATCCGAAGAAGACTTTAAATGCTTTAATCCTGGCAACTTGCCATTCCACAGCTCATAAGGAGTCTTTCCTGTTGCTGAGTGAATGCTTCTATTGTACAAGTAGGTGGCAGTATTTGCTGCTACTCTGCCCAGTAGAGGGGTCAGGCAGGTTAGCTTGCATCAACAAACAACTAGGTAAAGCTTCTAGAATAGTCCTGTTGGACTCGCTTCAGATTCCACCATTCTGGAAAGCTTATACTTTTTACTGGATCTAGCATGCACAATGCCCTTCACTGGCTACAAATACCTCTCTTCAAGATTGTTTATTAATACAATTCAGAGCCATTTGTCATGAGAATAATACCCTCTGGAGACTTGTCGAGACTTGTTTTTTTCATTGTTGATGCTAGATAGCCTTTCAATGGCTTCTACTTCCTTCAGCAGCTTGGTCTTTTGACTCTCAGGAAATAAACACTTCACATATTTACTTCTTTGAAGCTTCACCTTGGGATTGTGAGCATATACCTGGCTCCAGCCACAAGCATGGCGACAGAAGGGCCTATCAAGTCACAATTCACCCTTTCCAAAAACTTCACATTTTGCTTCATGGCCTTTTCGCTCTACTGACCCTAGGTGCAGTCCCTTTTGCTTTCAAACAAATCTCCACATTTCTCAAGAGTTAGGCCACAATCAAAAACTTTCAAATTGCAACTTTCAACAAGTTGTTTCACAGACTTAAAAGATCGATGACCCAATTTTTGATGCCAAGAAAATAAGCACGTTTTGTGTTTGCAAATGTCCTTAGACACTTTCAAAGATTTATCATCAGCATTAAATGGGTTTACATCTTTCAGATAGTAATAATTGCCATGGAGCTCAGCACGGAATGTCTTATTTAATTCCTTGTCAATGATAAGACAACAGTCTTCCTTCATAACAATTTCACATTGGGCTTTACAAAGCTTGCTGTGGACAAGAGATTATCCCCAGCAGTTGGGACATAGAAAGCCTTTTTCAAAGTAAACAATATCATTTCTCCTTTTTCATCGTAAAAGTGCAATTTTGCTGATCCTTCTCCCTCGGGGCAAAAACTGCTCCCATTAGCTTGGGTTAAAACTTCATTGCATGGCTTCAAGTCAGTAAAATACTTTTTGTCATTCAAAACATGCTTTCCTGCGCCAGAGTCTAACAGAAACCAATTCTCCTTTCCTTTGGGTTCAGAGTCATTGGCTAGCAAAAGGTTTTTAGAGCTTGAGGGCAATTTTCCACCTCCCTTTTTCTTTTGCTCAAAAGGTGCATTCTTTGCATTCCTTCCGGGAGAGCCCTTTCGTCTAAACTTATTTCCATTTGTAAGGCTAGCTTCCTTGGACCAGCAGTCAGAAGCCACATGACCCTTTTTTCCACAGGGGAAACAGGTTTTCTGCTGCTTTTGAAAATGACCATGCACTTTCAAAGTAGAGTTCCCATTTCCTGGAGAACTTCTCTTTAAGACCAATTGCAGCATTTCTTAAGTAATTTAAGGCATAATCCACTGTTAAATCATCACGAGCTTGAAGTACAGCTACATGAGAGTTATAACGTTCTGGCAGACTCACAAGTAAAGCGCTTAGAAAATCATCGTCTAGCAATGTAGCTCCTGTTGCTCGTATTTGATGTCTTAAATCCTCCATATATTGTAGATGCTCAGTTAAAACTCCACTTGGGGACATTCTGCATGTATACAGTTGTTGCCTGAGCGATCTGACAAATTGACTTGACCCAAATGCATATCTACCATTTAAAGATTCCCATAGAGCACGTGCAGTTTTGCAATCCATTGCTAGAGCAGCCTCAGATTCATCCAGAGATGAACATATGAAGAGCAAGGCTCTTTTATCATCACGTTTAAACTGGCTCTGGGCTCTATCGCCGGCATCAGGCCCTGGCGGATTCCCTGTTAGGACATACGCTATTTCTTGGACTTCCAAATTCTGAAACATGCAGGTGCGCCACATGAGGAAGTTATTTTTGTCTAGTTTTCTTAACGGTGGCAAACTGGGGGCTTGACTTACGTGACCTGTACAGGCATTACGTGTAGAAGATCCGGACGCGCTGTCTGCTGTGGACATGTTGCTCCTCTTCTTGTGTCTTCTTCCCATTCAAAAGCACCACTGTAAATCCAAGATACCTCCGATTGAGGCAGCAAGAAAAAAAAACTTTCCTTTTAAAATCTGCACAGCAATCTCTTTGCTTGGTCTCCTCGCAGCTAGTAAGCTGTCTGGGCCCCCATAACCTTTTGTTGGGGAATTGTTTCCCTATTTGGGTAATAAGCAAAGTGAGAGGAAAGACCAGGAGACTTTTGCTGTGATTATAAAAAGAAACTTTACTTAACTAAATCAGGGTAGGGTATACATGGAATAAACATAACAAATCCTTACTATTCTAGTACAAACTTAGTTGCAGAACTTAGGCACATGTGAGCCCACATGTGGCCTAGGCATTTCACCTCTTAAGGTGAATCCATCTTACAGGTAGCAAAGAAAAACCTTGTGTGTGTGAGACAAAGAAAACATAGTTAACTTTATAACCTCTGACCTACGTGCTCTGCCTCACATAAGCAATGTCGGATTAGCTGCCCAATGACTAATCAATGAATTGATAGCAAGACACTGACCTCACTAGCTAATTAACATGCACACAGTTAACCCCTTGTTGTCAGGATTGTGACAGACACTTGCAAATCCTAACACATTTGTATGATGAAACTGACAAACTGAACTTCTAGTTTCAAGGATGACCCTTTCTGCACAACACAAATAAAACATCTTAAGGCTGGAATAGAAAATGTTTGCTGCAGGAATTCTGCACAGCTTTGGCCAAAACATTTTGGAAATGTTTTAATTCAGCCCCAAATAGCTTTATTCAAAAATGCTAAACTAGCAATCTTTTTTCCTGAAATATTTTCAAAACATATCCTGCTTGCTGTGTGAAGATCAGGAAACATTTTATTTTCCCCACCCCACTGTAGCTTTCACTTTCATTTCTCTGCCACCTGCCATTTTCTGCCGTCAGTGATTCTCCATGGTGTCTGCCATTTGCTGAAGTTTTCTATGCAAGTTTTATTATCTAGCATTGTGGCTGCTGCCATTTCTGTCATTGTTGTGCACTAATAAACACAGTATTTCCTGCCAACTATGTGAACATGTTGTTTTGTTGATGCTGCTGCTGCTGTTTTGCATGAGGTAGGTTTAAATCTTTGTAGACACAATGTCCAAATTAGAAAGGCTTCAGAGTATCCATAGCTTTGAAGATACAACAGCAAGATTTTTTTTTTTTTTGGAAAGAACAATTTTCACCAGAAATGCGTTATTTTGCTATGTGGACAAAGATCCCCAAAGAAGTTCTGTTTGCAGAAAGTTTTTAAATGTTCTGTGCAGAAAAACCAGAGCCAAAGTCTGGCTAACAACTGTCCATCTATCCCTTTGGAATTATTATCTAGAAATTATTTTTCTTCCATTCTGATTTCAAGATAAACATGAGGTGATGTAAATCTTGCAAAACACCCCTTCAGCTGAATCATAGGCTGATGTGAATTCAGGAGTTATTATCAGCTTGGCACAAATCAGCATCCTTCATGGAAGCATGAAGATATGCTACAGTCCACTTCTGAGCTGTGTCTAATGCTACTACTGAATAAGACTGACTATTCCTTAAGCAGGATCTACCAATATTATTCCTTTTTTAAAAGGGGGGAGTTGGACCCCCTTGGCCTCTTTTGTACAGCAGCAACATTTATGCTGTAAAGGATTCAATGGTGTTGATGGTGAAGTAACCTTGAGTGCATTCCACAGCCCGGGCGATGGGCCAGCTTCTTCGGCGGAGACCTTATCTCTGCGCGGGAGATGAGGACTCCGTTCCCATGGGAAGCAGGAAGGGGGGATGGGGTGAATGGTGTTATAACCTGTGCTTCTGGCGGGAAGTGTCATTCCTGCCACTGCGTGTACTTGAGCTTTCTAAGATGTCTTAATAAATGGACTTTTACTCCCAAAAGCCTTTTATTTCTGCTTCTATGGAATTCCTTACATTGTGGCAGGAATCCTAATACATCTATATTCCTAGTGCAGTGGACCTCTGGTGTCTTGACATGGAGAGGTTGAATGTTTCTGCGGAAGGTGTGGTAGCCCCCAAAGAGGGCTCCGACCTTTCCCTTCTGGATCTGGAGGCACCGGCAGGAGAACGGGCCTCGCTGGTGGCTCTTTCTCGTCCTCGTATCAGCACGAGTCTTCCTTTACTCCGTTGGAACGAGGGACGTGACGACGACCATGGGGACTTCCATGAGCCGCTTGGGGCTGTCTATGGATCGAAGCCTGTGGATCGGATCTCTACCCGCTCTCGTGTGGATTACAAACCTCAGATGCAACCTGTCATGGAAGAGACGGGCCTGACCCCACCTTTCATAGCGGCAACCCAGGAATCCATTGAACGGTTCCTGGACTGCTGCATTGGTTGCGATGCTCCCAAAAGAACCACCGCGTGGCACAGCCACTGGGGCACCGTCCAAAGGACACTGCAGGGACTAAACCTGGAATTGGGAGGGTATCCGCATGCAGCTTGCCCCAATCGGACCCCTGGATCCTCGGCCAGCTTAGCCGCGACCCTGAGAGTGTGCCTCGAGGGGAGCCACCGGTGAAAAGCTCACGGCGGGCTCACGTGGTGTCTCCGATGTCTCGCTTCCAGATGAAGAAGAGTCCGAAGAGAAGCCTGCACTCCCAGCCGGATCTGTTTCCCTCTCCCTTCGAAGGAGACCTGGGATGAGGAAGTAGGGCGACTGCGAGATGCCCAAGAAGCTACTGGACCGGCGTGAACATCAGCTATGGGAGGAGGAAGCGGGGCATAGCAGTTGCAGCAAGAGCGCTGAAAACCTGCAGAGGGACCCGGGAACGGCAAACGCGAAAGAAGTCCAACTTTCGAAGTTGGACCCGTGCATAAAGATGCGCTCCAAGCGACATTAATATGCCCAGAATCTGTCACCGTCCATGATAAAGTCCTGGAACACTCCAGACTGGATTTACAACGGTAAACGCCGCTAAAGTCGATTCGGTAACCCTGCGCACGCTAAAAGTAAGAGTTTCACTGGAAAGCCCTTAAACAGGGACGAACTGGCTAGAATTGGAACGAGAGAAAGCTGCTTTTGCATAAGCGCATCTTCAGGGGATGCATTGACCCGCAAAGGAGAGGGAGCTGGCTGGCGTTGGAGAGGGAGCTATAGGGAGGCAGCAGACCAGGAACCCCCAAGTTGGAGTCTATGCGTTGCTGTTACTGATCACGCCGGTGCCAGGGGGGGCTACAATGTATCTGGAGTCCTGCCACCCAAACGCCAGCTGCACCGCCAGCACCCCCGATTCGGCCCCCGCGCATTAGACAACAGCTGCTCTGCCCAACCTGCCCAACCCGCGCAACCACCTCACCCCAGCAGGGCACTCAAGAGCCCGCTTGAACAGGGGCTACTATCGCCCCGGATACCAGCCCGCTTTTTTGATGGGACCGCTTCCAAACTTCCCTCACTTCATTTTGCAACTCAATGCCCACTTGGAAGACTATGATGATTTATACCGGGTCTGAGCCTTAAAAAAATCACGGACATCGGCTCCGTCCCTGGATGGGGCAGCAGCCCGACTGGTTACGCGGACTCTTTCCTAGGGGATTTGCAGGATGAAGACTCTCGCACGGGTGCCTCGCATTCTCTCCAAGCTTTAAGAGCGCGCTTCCAAGATCCAGGGCGCCGAGAATGAAGCTATCCGCACTCATCATCAAACTATCCAGCAAGGCAACCGCGCCTCGCTTTTGCAGAATTTGCCCGTTCGATGAATTTCGTGCGCGGCATGCCTGCGACTTCCTCCTGAGTGTAAGCCTGAACGCATGAAATCTGCGAATACTTCTCGGATGCTATGGACGGCAAGCCGCGTGGAAACGGTGTTTTTAATTCCGGGTCCCTCGTACTCACATTGCACGGAATTGGATCCAGTTGGGATCCCAGGTGGCATCCTCGCTTGGAATAACACGCTCACGTGCCGGGTGGCCGCCACGCACTTCAAAACCCACTCACTGTATTGTCCACCAAGTCAAGCTTCTCCAGCTGCCCCTACCCATCGAACCACCTCGGGAACGCCGTTGCATAGAGCTGGGATTGTGTCTTTACCGCGGAGGGCCAGGCCACTTCCTAGCCAGCCAACTGTCCTGTAAGAAACAAAATCCAACCGCTTCCAGCTCCGCTGCAAGACCCCATCTGCCAAGCCACCACGCGAGGGTGTCAGGGCCGCCCGCCCGCACGGGTTCGTTTAAAAGCGGTCATCGAAGGCGCAGACCCAGAGGAGGGGGAAGCAGCTGTTTCGCCTTTTCTTCCGCCCCTATGGACATTACGGCCCGACTCTCTGATGCGGTGAGTGAAGGCAGCTTCCCATTACTGTCCAAGCATTTCTGGCCAACCCCCGCTAAACACACACTCGCATCCCGATAGCCTCCGGCCCTTTGTGGATTCTGGCTGCTCCCACTGCTTAATGTCACGGCCCCAGGTGGCATGGAGGAGCTAGGTCTGGGACCAAATTCCCTGGCCAAGCTTTCCATACCATTTCCACTCCAAATGGACCAGCCAGCCCCCTTGGGGAACGTAAGTGGCTGACCGGCCCAGTTACAAAACACAGCCGGTTGCTCCTCCTCCGTTGTCGCTGACCATTGGGAGAAAAATTAGTGTTTATCTTTGGCACCAGTGGCCAAACACTCCATAGTTTTGGGCATGCCTTGGTTGCACTGTTACATGAACTTCGAAAAGTTCATTTGGAAAGAACGGATCTTAGAATCTCTACTGACCCTCCCCTGGCGGTGAACACATGAACTGGGGGGAAAACCCAACTTCTCCTGACACACACCCCTCCCTGGCTTCTTTTCAGCGATTGCTCCGATCTTATTGGCATCCCACCTGCATATCATGATCTAGCCAGGAGTTTCTTTTTCAGGGAGCAAGAATGCGATCAGTTGCCACCCCACAGAGACACTAATTGACTGCCAAGAATTGTTATACAACCAGGGGCTTGCAACTACCCAAAGGGGTAGAATCTTACTACGTGAGATGAGTCCCAATGAGGAGAAGGGCGAACTCTGCGTGCCTTCTTGGACAAGAAACCTTCCTCGCTGAGTTCATACGGCGGGCTACTCTCAAACACACACATGCGCTGCTCCCGGTTTTGTTTGTAAAAAAAGATGGGTCCTTACGGCTTTGCACACAGATTACTTCGTAGGTCTCAACGCGGTCTCCCCTGTCCAATAAATATCCCTTTGGCTCTTTGATCAAAGGGGACCTTTTAGATGCACTTTCGGCAAAGGGCGCATTATTTTACTTTAAACTGGACTTGAGAGAAGCTTACTACAGAGTCAGGAAATCTGCTTTGAAGCGCTATGAACACTTTGACTGCGTTTAACACAGAAGTTTGGACAGTTTGAATACTTCCTATCAAATGCCATTCGGGTTAAGTGGGAGCCCCCGGGGCTTTTATGGCCCTTGTATCAACGAAGTTCTTCACTTGATTTCATTGTACAAGGGAGTTGTAGGTATGCACTTCTAGATGACGCTTTTAATTCTACTTCACAAAACCATGGAAGAGCATGAGACATTGGATTCTGGGAGGTATTGAAACGCTTCTGCTCGACAACTCTCTCTTTGCCAAACTCTCCAAATGCAGATTTTCACCCAGACCTCCATTGGACTATTTGCTATACGGATCTCGCCCGAGGGGCTTGAAAATGGATCTCTGCTAAAATTCGATTTGAAGTCCCTCCAATGGCCTGCCCCCACCAACCGCAGAAAGAACTCCAATCTTTTCCTTGGTTTTGCTAATTTCTATCGTGGATTCTTGATATACCCCAGATCCGCTGGGCAACTGACTTCTCCCTCCTCACAGACCTCTTCTTTAATGCGATCTAAGGGTAAGATCCACTGTCCGCTAAGCCCGGGGCAAATTTCCCCCTTTCCTGGCTATCTGAGGAGTCGTCAGAGCAGCCTTTCAGCTCTTAAAGTCTGCTTTTACCACCGGAACCTATCCCTAGAAGCACCCTGACCCCAGATCTCCCGTTTGCTTGGTTCCACGTGGATGCCTCGGACAAAAGCACTTGGGGCAGCCCTAAGTTGCAGAAAAAAATAAAGATGGTAGAGCTGGTTCCAGTGGTGCTTATTTGTCTAAGAAATTCCTCTGGTGCTGAACTCAAGCTGGACTGTGGGAGATAGCAAGAGACTGCACGAGGCCTATCAAAGTGGCACTCTCCACTTGGCAAGCCACTGGCTGGAGGGGAGCCAAACCACCCCTTCTCCAGGTTTGAGCTTCCAATGGATCATAAAACTTGCTGGCAGCTCTTTTCCACCCCCCTCAAGATGTCTGCCAAAACAACCCCCTTCGTTGGGCCGCATTTTTCTTTCTCAGTTTCTCAAGCTTTTACAGTCCATTTTTCCCTGGAAAAACCAATAAACTGGCTGTGACGCAGCTCTCGCGCCTACCCGGGGAGGGTGGAGCTGCCCTTACGAGACATTCACAAGCACTGTTCTTTCCCCCTCCCAGTTGGGGTTGGCTGTCACCCGATCTCAAACGTGCTCGCCTCCTCCCTTCCTCCTCCACCCCCCCCCCATTCCTAGCCTCGTCTCTCCTTTCCCTGCGGGGAACTTCGAGGGAGGCCGGGGCTGCTACGAGCCTTCCAAGCGGAAGAAAGTGACTCCACCAATTAAGTGCGTTTGGAGAATGGAGTTTGGCATGGAGGGGGGACTGGTTGGTACGCTCCCCCCTCCGCAAGCAGGTTCTTGAAGCTTTACCCACGATGCCCTCGCTCGGGCTGGACATGTTTTGGCTTTTAAAACTCTGCATTTTAGCCCGGGCCGGGCAGTTCTGGTGGCTGCGCAATGCGCAAAGACATTGAGGTGCATTACATTAAGGGCTGCTCGAAGTTTGTGCAGAAGCCAAAACCATCCCGGGGAAAAGCCCCATGGAGGCTGTTGCAACTCTCTCCGTGGCCTCCGTAGCCCTTGGGAAGTCATCTCCATGGATTTTTTATTACAGATTTGCCCGAAAGTCATGCTTGCAACACCTGGTTTTATGGGTGGTGGTAGACTTATTTTTTCCTAAACAAGCCCATTTTATTCCATAGCGTCCATCATCCCTCCGGCTTCCTCAAGTTGGCACGGCTGTTCATTTCAACATATATTTACCGCCTCCATTCCGCCCCATTAAGGTGGTCTCCGACCGCCGCCCCCAATTCATCCTCTCAAAGAGTTCTGGAAAGCGTTTTTGGGGTTGTTGGGGGCCGCCTCGTGCCGTCGCGCCGCTCTACCACGTCTCGTAAAGTGACGGCGAGACGGAGAGAACGAACAGAACCCTGGAGCGAGTATTTACGCTTGTTACACCAACTACCACCAAGACAATTGGAAAGTCTAGCGAAGCTTATTTCTGCTTTGCAGAGTACAGCCTACAACAATGCAGTTCATAGTAGGTACAAAGAAAAACCCCTTTGTAAAATTATTGTGTCGGGTCGGCTCCCTTTTCCACCGTTACCTACAACTACCCGGCGCAGCAGCTTTGGGACCCCAGAGTTTCAACAGTGGATTTCATCCCTAGTTTAGGGATGGAAAACTGGTCCAGACCGCTTTACAACAAGCAAAGGACTCCTCTAAAACTGCTGAAGCTGGATAAACACCGCTTCGGATTTTTTTTTTCTCTCTGCGTGTGGGCTCCTGCGGGTGTATTTATTCTACAAAAAATCTCAGAGACGTGCATATAATACTCCAAACTTGGCAAAAGATTTGTGGGGACCTTTTCTTCAGATTACTAAAGTATGATTAATGATGTCACTGCTCTCGCTTAGATTTGCCTAACTCTCTTAGTGTAACATTCATCCCTGTCTTCCATCTCCAGCTTGCTCAAGCGGAGGCTCCCGCTTCCGATGCCTGGCACGACTCCGGCCGGAGAGGCCCCCACCGACTATTATTGATGGTCACAAAGCACCACGAAATTGACGCTATTCTGACCGACTCTCGCTTTAATCGCAAACGGCTTGCAATATTTAGTCTCTTTGGGATTTGGGATATTATTCCCTCTGGGGTATAATCAATGGGTTTATTCCTCGGGAAAATATTGAAGCCCCCACCACTTATTTCTGCTTTCCACCGCTGCCTCTTCCGCATAGCAAGTCCTGGGGAGTGGGAGGGTCTTCTTCTTTAAGGGAGGCAGAGTGTAAAGGATTCAATGGTGTTGATGGTGAAGTAACCTTGAGTGCATTCCACAGCCCGGGCGATGGGCCAGCTTCTTCGGCGGAGACCTTATCTCTGCGCGGGAGATGAGGACTCCGTTCCCATGGGAAGCAGGAAGGGGGGATGGGGTGAATGGTGTTATAACCTGTGCTTCTGGCGGGAAGTGTCATTCCTGCCACTGCGTGTACTTGAGCTTTCTAAGATGTCTTAATAAATGGACTTTTACTCCCAAAAAGCCTTTTATTTCTGCTTCTATGGAATTCCTTACATTGCATGCCATATATTTGATATAATCTTGAACATTCAGTAGCTGCTGACAGCAATCTAACTGAAGCGCACACTGACTTCTGGGTGCATCATGATCAACCATTGTTTTGTGCTTAATGCTGGGCCAAAACAGGGTTGTGGTTTTTTTTTACCTAACAGTTGTTTACCTAATAGGGGTTACAAAGCAGAATTGAAAATGTTTGATTCTTTCAAAATGGCAACTTCCATTCAATATGATAATCATAAGTGAGAAGGAGAAGATCATGTCATGTCTAGTAGAGCAGATTGTCTCCTTTATTTTGGCCATGACATCCACTTCAAGGCAACAATATGCATAGATCAATCTTCCTCTTCTCATAGCAAGAGATAGGATGAATCACCTCCAGCACATTGTGCTATTGGAATGGATTCTCCTTTAAAGCAGTCACTTTAAAGGAAGGATATGCTATTTGCTGAGAGAGAAGGAAAATGACACTGTGATCATTGCCTTTTAAATGACTATTGCGGCAATTTGCAGGAAAATGCCCAGCACAATTTCCACTTCTCTTGGCAAGCACTCTGCTAAGAGATGGGTAAGGGACTTGATTTTGTAACAAGAAATATCCCACCCCCAACCCAGGGATGCTGCTATATCAAAGCATGGGACATGCCTGAAATGACATTACTTTTGCTGCAAAAAATTAACCTCATGAACATTCAGTTCAGTCATTTTTACATTTAAAATGTTTATGAATGAAATAGTTTAGCACAAAACAGTGATCAACAATCACAGTACTCTTTTGTATTAAAACATCTTATTCATAAATATACTACAGGAAACCAATTCAGATTCTTTAGTCTTCCAGAATAATTAATTTATGCCTCACTGGGATCTCAGTCTTTAACACCACCCACTACCAGATCTTTTTAACTGAAGGTGACAGAGATTTCATACAAAGGAGATTCTCTACTACTGTGCCACAGACCCTATTCAGTTTATTTGTACATATTCTGTAATTTATTTATTTATTAGGCTAATCACAAGAGTCCAAGAAGGGTTTTGGCTTTTTTTTTCCAATCTGTTCCATAGTTTCCATACTGAAAATAACCTGTTACTTTCTAGTTAACATGAAGGATAATATCTGTTCTGTTTTACATAGACAATATGACTTTAGTGGCACAAAATCAAGTAGCATTACAAAGACTAACAAAACATAATGATTGATGTTGTGCATAATGTGCAAGAAGAAAAAGAGAAGCTAAAACATTGTGAGATTTATCCCAATATATTGTCGAAGGCTTTCACGGCTGGAATCATTGGGGTGCTGTGTGGCTTCCAGGCTGTATGGCCATGTTCTAGCAGCATTCTCTCCTGACATTTTGCCTGCATCTGTGGCTGGCATCTTCAGGAAGAAACCATGAAAATGAACAGAATTTGGCTGCCAGTTTTGAAAAACACCAGAGTCAAGACAGTGACGAATCAGCTCCAGACAAACACAGGATAACTATACACAATCAAAGGGATCAAAGGCCAGACTACTTCTATTCAGATGCCTCACTTATTGACCTTGCTATCTCCATTGTTACTCACATGCTACACTTCATTGTTACTCACTTGCCAGGCCACTCCTATTCAGATGCCCTCACCTATTGACCTTTACTCACAGGTATATATACTCCACTTGCTTTCCTTTCCTACTGTCTGATCCTCTGAAGATGCCAACCACAGATGCAGGCAAAACGTCAGGAGAGAATGCTGCTAGAACACAGCCATACAGCCCGGAAACCAAACAGCACCCCATTTATCCCAATGCTGTAACTTTTTTGTTTGTTCATTTCAATTCTTTTTTTCTTTTTCGATGTTTGGTATGGCTATTCCCTTCCTTTGCAAGCAAAGGAGACAGTAATTATGCAAAGATGAAAATCATATTTTTTCACATAAACTTCCATGTTATAATTAGTGTTAAATAATGGCATTCAATCAGGCTGACTAATTCAAATACTTGGGCAGTTATTATTCTAACTGAAATACAAACATACTAGAAAATCAAATAAGGTTTAAGGCTTTCTACAGCTGTCACACTTCCATTTGTTTGTTCATTTGCTCATTTGTTCATTTTTTTTAAAAAAAAATGCCAATAACATTTATTGGCATGTAGGACAATACAGGTTACAATTTTTTTAAAAAAACAGTCCCCAGATGAAATAATAATAGAGAATCTCTTATTAACAGAGTGACACAACAAAATTTAAAACAGAGCTATCCTTTAAAGTATATAATTTCTAGAAAAACTTGCCCATCAATTCACAAACTACAGGATCAGAATTATTTAGCAAGTATAAGATCTTTTGAGCATCTGATATCCTGTCACACTTTAAGAGAAGAGTATCTGCATATTTCCCCCTAATTCCCTCATATTTAGTGCAATGGAAATGGCAGTGGGCTAAAGTTTCCAGTTGATTTAAGTTATAGGAGCAG
Organism: Sphaerodactylus townsendi; assembly: GCF_021028975.2. Classification (NCBI taxonomy): domain Eukaryota; kingdom Metazoa; phylum Chordata; class Lepidosauria; order Squamata; family Sphaerodactylidae; genus Sphaerodactylus; species Sphaerodactylus townsendi. Next base: position 85,796,188 of record NC_059428.1, read on the forward strand.
AATTTCTTCGTTCCCTCTATTTTTAAAAATCTACCATATAGCTGCACTGAGGACAGAACATTAAACCTAACCATATGGCTCTCCTAAGGCTAGGGTTCACCATTATGCATATATAATCTGCTGTGCATCCCTGTTTGAAAGGTATCGAGGAACTAAGGAGTGGACATGTTTTGGATGCTGCTCCAAATAGATTTTGAGATTCTGTTTCTAGCAATCTTTTTTTCAAACTATTATAGGCTTCAGCAAGGGACAACACACCCAAAGATTTGATAGAAATGCCAATTTCCTCAAATTTGTAATTGCCAATAAAGGCTTGCTTCTTAAAAAATTTGTAATTAATGGGAACCAGTTGGAAAATTTGGGTTTGGTTATCGTTAAATATAAATAGCTTGAAAGGTCTTTGAAAATGGATCCACAACCAGAACCTAAAAGTTCTCAACCAAGCGTTTGTTTCCAAAGGTGATTGTCCAGTTTCTAAACACAATGCTGCATAGGGCACACAATGGCAGTCCCATGAATTTGTGTAGAAATTTGGAGTGGACCAAATTTAAAGAATAGTTTACCGATTTAATCCAAATAGGGGTCCCATATAACAGTTGAGACTCTATTTTGGCATTGAAAACTTTCAAAGTAGCCAGGAAATACAGGTTTCCCATGCTATAGAAGAAACGCAGGATTGCATTTGAGTTAACTGAGGCCATATCAAGGGCTACTTTCCATTCGGTAGATCGTGATAGATTGTGGCTGAATGCTATCCCGAGATATTTAAATTGGTTTACCTGTTCAATTGGATTATCCTGTATTTTCCACTTGAAAACTTTTAATTTAAAAAAAAATAGAAAAGTTGCTAGCAATTGTCACATAGTGCTCAGGTCTGGAACAGCTGTATTTGACTGTTTAGTGAAATTTTCCTTAAATTCTACTGATCTCTTCTTTAGGTACTCTCCTTTTCCTCCTTCCCCTTTCCAACATTTTAATGATCTGTGATGGAAATTGATACATTCTGTCTCAACCAGAACTGAATTTTGTAGACATTGCTATTCATGAACAATTCTAGAATAATGTTTAGAAGAACTGGTTTGTCCCAACTTTATAATAATTGTGGATTCATGAAAGCATTTCTCAGGTTCTTTTCACATAAAATCATTTATAAGCCAAGGCCCTGCTTAAACTGGAGTTTTGGATACTAAGCTGCAAGAAGCATGTGCAGCAAGCCAAGGGTTGTGGGGCCGGGGCGGGGGGGGGGGTTATCCTTTAATCAGATGCTGAAGCAAGCAAAATTATCTGTTGCAAGTTAATACCTTTTGGTTTAAAGCAAGCATTCTTATCAACAAAGTTGATTGCAGATGAGTTGAAGGCTGAACAACATGCCATAGGAATAAAAGTCATAGAAAGAAGTCCTCCATTAAAATCACATTATGAAGAAACATAAAGTTGAGAAGTATAAATATCAAAATCAGAAAAATTACAGTGAGAAGATCTGACTCAGTATGTCAAAAAGGTTTAGCTATCTCATCTAACATTCTTTTTTAAATGGACAATGATAGATATGTTGTTTTTAAGGTTGTACTATTTGCTATGCAAGCTGCCAAGATTATAAGACATTTGGTAGATCTTTATTTGTGAAACTCCAAAGATAATGACCTGATCAGTATGGAATAGACCATTTATACAACTTTTTTCTGAGTTATGTTCTTCATTTTGACTCCTTTAAGTTGTCTAGATATATAATGTTGAGACAAGTTCAAGTACACTATAAAATTTGACCTCAGAATCCCAGGCAAGAGACCTTGCACAAGACAGCAGGAGATTGTTTTAGAGGTCAAATTTTCAAAGGTCTTCATTCCAGTAATCTCAATTAACTTTGAAACATCTTAACCTTTACCTATTTTCAGTGTTTGATTAATATGTAGTCAGATTTATATGTGGACTGAACACAGAATCATTTGTACACTCTTGAATAATAGTATCACATTAATTTTATACTATAGTCCATTAAATTCTAAGTGGGGAGCTATGAATTTAAAAGTATATTGCCATTAGAGAAACATCTGAGCAATACCAATATCATAAATATCTCACATTGTTATTGTTGGTGTTGTTATCCTGCTACGTACCTGCTGTATCAATAACTGACAGGCAAAGTTTTTTTTAAAGTTCATTGTAATAACTAAGCACAATACACGTGAACCAGGAAGTTCCTTTTCAAATCTTTTCAAAGCCATGAACTCATAGGAGATCTCAGGCAAGACTCTGCCCCTCAGCCTCGGCACTTTAAAAATGATAATATTGACCTAACTGATAGGTTGCTGTAAAAAACTGTCAGATGACATATGAAGTATTTTAACCTTTAAGTGCTATATACTTGCCAAGCATTGTTAAAGCAATTCAGTGTTAGCCATCTAGGTTGTAAGATCTCCAACTTTGGTCCCAATGCAGTGTAGGATATGAGATTTATTCTCAAATCACCATGGTGGCAGTTTGAACTCCTAGGGATACCAGCTAACCTGTCCATTTGATGGCTTTTAAAGACTGCTACACATACTTCTTTCTGGCAACTTCTAAACAGGTAAACTGAAGATAAGAGGCAGTCATAGAAAAGGTCCTGCTACACGTATTTAGAGATACAATATGGTACAACTGCAAATGGTGTGTATAAGTAATACCGTTAGTACTGCTGTTCAATATAAGGTCACCAGATTTCAGCATATAACATCACCAGCCCTAACTCTGTGGCTATCAGCATTTGGAACACTGGAGAACTGGAAACCTGAGCCATGAAGGAGATAGCTTTAATGAGTTTTCCAGAATGTATCAGTTTAAAAAAATCCTTCTCATGTAAGGAGTGCATCAATTTTGACTATTTTGTTCAAATGACTGGTAAGAGCTTGAAGCTGCATTGATTACCTTGTTTAAGAGTTACATTATAATCTATTGCAGTGCTGCTAATTGTGTGCTGAAGCATTGATTTTATTTCAGGAAGAGATGGAATGGACTGCATTAGAAGGCAATTGTGCTTTGGAAGCAATGCAGATGATACTAGGAGGGAGGTTGAGATTGACTTATGCTCCTGTTCCATAGGGGAAGCTGCTGACATTTGTCAATTATCAAGGAAGCTTAGCTGTTCAGACAGCTGGAAGGCAAATTCACATTTCTGAACAGCAACAAAATAAAATAAGCTTCTATGCTTTTGGAAAAATCAGTCACCTGGAAATTTTTTTTATTAACATTGTTTCCACTTTCCCAGAAAAGAAAAGCTCTGAAGAATCCTCCTTTCCTAATATGTTACTTTGCTCATAGCACTATAAATAATAAAATGCCATGGGTTAAAAAAAAAAATTCTGCTCCCTGATAGATACCATAAATCTCTTCTCATCAGCCCTGTCAGGAAAAACAAAAAACATCTATCATCACCTCCCATGATGTACACTTGTTGAACCCAGTTTCTGTGATTGAATGTCAAAAATATCCTAGAACTGGTGAAGGCTACCACTTGCACTCTGAATCCCTGCCCATCCATCCTGGCAACTAAAGTCATGTAAGGACCACATCCTTATTAGCTATTATAAATCCATTACAACTCAGGGCACCTTCCTTTGGTCATTCAAAGAGGCCCTAATAATGCAACCACTACTTTAAAAAGCATCCCTACCAAAAAAGAAATGATATGGTCAATTCTTTCCCAGCATCTAACTTGCCCTTTCTTGGCAAAGTGATTAAGAGAGCAGTAGCTGATCAACTTCAGGTCTTCCTGGATAACTCATCTTCTCTAGACTCTTTTCAGTCTGGCTTCAGGCTAGGCTATGGGATAGAGATGGTTCTTGCAGCTTTAGCTGATGTCTTCAGTCTGAGTGTAGATTGTGGCCATGACTCCTTGTTCTTCTTGTTGGACTTATCTGCAACCTTTGAAGCAATAGATCACATCATCTTATTAAGGTGCTTGGAGACAGACATAGGTACTAAGGGATGCTGAACTGGTTTAAATCATTTCTCAGACTCAACAGACTCAAAAAGTTACTGTGAAAAACCAGTTGTCTTCAGTGTGGGATCTGATTTGTGGTGTTCTACAGGATGCAATCCTATCCCCCATGCTGTTCAATCTCTATGTAAAACTCTTAGAACAAATTATTTGTAGAATTGGGATTGGATGTCATCAATATTTGAATGATACCTATCCAAATCCTCTGGTAATAATATAGAAGTCCTAAATTGCTGCCGGGTTGCCATGGTAAATTGGCTAAGAGTGAACAAATTGAAGCTAAACCTTGAAAAGACAAAGGTAGTGCTGGTTGGGAAGGCTGAGCTCTTGAAGAACATTATGCTCCCCACTTTGGGGGAGTTCAGCTGACCCTTGGTGACTCAGTTATTCTGGACACAACTTTATTACTGGAGAAGCATGTTCATGCAGATGCAAAAATATGGCTTTCTTCCAATGCAGCCTAGCTGGAAAACGGCTCTGACTTTAATACAGTTAATCTGGACTCCTGCTACAGTTATGTTGAGACTAGACTACTGCAATGCCCTGGCAATTGGTCTCCTCCTTGGTGTAGTAGTTAAGAGCAGGTGGACTCTTATCTGGAGAACTGGGTTTGATTCCCCACTTCTCCACATGAGCAGCCGACGACTCTTATCTGGTGAACTGGATTTGTTTCCCTGCTCCTGCTGAGTGACCTTGGGCTAGTAACAGTTCTCTCAGAAGTCTCCCAACCCCACTTACTTCACAAGGTGTCTGTTGTGGGGGGGGGGGGACAGAAGGTATTTGTAAGTCCCTTTGTATCTCCTTACAGGAGACAAAAGGGAGACATAAATCCAAACTACTACTCCTCTTCTCCACTTAAAATCAATTCAGAAACTCCAGTTAGTGCAGAATGTTTTGGTTTGGCTACTGTTTGGAACACATGTGTTACTCCCATCCTGCAAACACTTCTCTGCCCATGAGTTACCAGGATCAATTAACAATCATACAGAAAGCACTTCATGGCCTTGGACCCTTATATTTGTGGGACTGCCTCTCTCCCTATCTTCAGCCATTTCAGCTTCACTCATCACAGCAGGGTCTTATGTTGGTGCCAACCTGCAAATTGGCAAAATCAAAAACAGCCCATACCCATATCTTCTCTGTTGTGTCTCCCACCTGGTAGAACAGCCTGCCTTGGGAGGTCAGGAAGGCTCCTCCTCTCATGGTCTTCCACAAACTATGCAAAATTGAATTATTCAAGAAGGCTTTTCTATGTAGGCAATAGAATTGTACTAGACTAAATGATTCATGAAGTTAGTTGGAAAAAATAATAGGGACCATGTATCACTTGCTGGAACTAGGATCCTGATGTGGAATTTTGCATCATTTAATGCTTCATGTTAATACTTATGTTTCATTTCAGTTCTATTTATAGACTTCTGGTTGACTCTACCATCCTAATCCTGTTGCATTATTTATGAGATGTCCCATCTACTGATTGTATTGTATTGACTCACACTGTAAGAAAGGCAGAGTATAAGTAATATGAATAAACAAATAAATGTTCTGCCTCACTATAAACACTCAAAGCAACAGATTCTCCAGTGATACAAGCTCTCCCCATAGATCAAGCCGCTATAGATCAGTGGTTGAAAGTTCTTGTTAAGGCTAGATAGGGTCTGGAAAAGCTGTATACATTCCATTTTTATGATAGAACAGAGGCACCTGGGGAACCTATTTTACCACAAGATGTACTGAAACAATTAATGAGTGCAGTACAAAGGAAATAACTGATCCATCAAAGTCTAAGAAAGCAGAGAAGTCAATGCTGGGAGGAGGGACTGGGCAGGGAAATGAAGAACATTCTTTTTAAATCCTTTTTATTGCATTGTTGAAAGGCCAAGGTTTATGATATAATTCAGAGATACTTCCTATTTATACATGAAGGTAAAGGGTTTTTTTTAAGTTAATGATAATGAAAGTGTTAATTGTATTTCTGTCCAAGGTGAAAAGGCTCGACATTTTTTCCTCATTAAAATTTTAATTACTTTATAACTTAATTGCCGGGCTAGATTATTTTTGCACAGAACTACCAGTGTTATGGGTTCAAATAAAATGATAGATGGCACAGTCACATATTCATTCAGCTCACATGCATCAGCAGGAATAAAACCAGGGTTTTTTTTTTGAAGGCAGAGGACACAAGCATCTATTCATGGACCTTTTCTTTAGATTAAATGAATATTCAAAAAATTCAGATCTGTTCAGGAAAATCAAAAATATGTATGCTGGAATGAGTCCAGTCTAAAGCAATGAAACTGGTGAGTGGTTTAGGGACCATGTCCTATGAGAGGAGACTGAATGATATGGGAATTTTTGAAGAAGGAATGTTGATGAGGTGATATGATTGTCACCTTCTTATTCAGGGGATGAGATGGATATGTTCTCAGTTGTGCTGGATGACAGAACTCAGAGGTTTTTTTAAATTTGAATTTCTGAAGGTGCTTTGTGTCCCCCTTGTAAGGTTGTGGATTCTTCATCATTGGAGGTTAAGTATTGCATACTTACTTTAGGGATGTTATAGTTGTAGTTCCTGCATTGGCAGAGAATTGAACTAGATGAGTGATGGTGTCTTCCAACTATGAGATTTTAAAAAATAAACTAAGAGACCAAATTTATATATATAAAGTTTAAAACCAGCATGTAAATTGTCTTCAGGTGTACAATCTGGATATCTCATCTCTCAAATGTCTGTAGAAAGAATAGTGTCACCAAATTTCAATAATTCAAAGTAATTGGTGGAGACCAATCGTTGGTGGGCTTATTGGTGGAGACCAATATTACTGGGGACAAAAACCCTTGTAGTTATTAATCTGGCAGCCACAGAATTCAGAGCAGCAGACCTTTTCATATGATCTTGGTGTTTGGAAAAATTCATGCAGAAGATGGTGACTCCTATGGCCATCTGAACCAAGGCCATTTACATCTTTACAGACTTATTGTCTGATAAGTATTTTAGACATTTGTACTTTCCTCCACTTTTAAGGAATGTTTGCTTCTATGTCTGTTTTCCCCCAGCTGGTAAAAATATGCAAAAGGGGGGGGGGATTCAAATATTTTTTAGACCTCCAACATTTCCTGAATACCCATATGGGTATAGGTTTTCTTTTGGCAGGGTGAGTTTTCAGGAAAAATTAGCTTCTTTATAACCTATGAGGAATATTTCCAGGGCTCAGAGGGATTGGTACTTTTATAAGACAGAGGCATCATATATGCTGAATAGCTGCTGGTGACTCACCTTACAAGAACCCCCAAGTTTGGTAAAAATTGGACCCCCACATGAATTAAAAATTGGGGTCCATGAAATTGAACCCACTGACCCAATATTTACCAAACTTGGGGGTTCTGGTAAGGACAGTCACCAGCAGTATCTCCTCCTCAATCCCAAAAATATTCTTCATAAATGAAAGAATTAAAAATAATGCTAGAAGATTTTCAGAAATATTCTGGATTAAAAGTTAACATGGAGAAAACAGAAATAATGGGGGTTAATGTGGAAAAAAGACAGCTAGAGAGAGGATTAGTAAAAAAGAAGATCAAATATCTTGGTATTACAATAACACATAGAAAGGAGAAGATATTTAAATATAATTATGAAGTAAGGTGGAAAAAAATATTAAAACAAATAAAAGAATAGGATAAGAAGACCTTATCGATCACAGGGAAAATCAAAGCATTAAAAATGTGTATAATGCCGAAAATGTTTTATCTATTTCGAACTCTTCCTTTGGAAATTAAGAAGAAGCAATTTGAGAAACGGGATAGAAAGCTGAAAGCTTGGGTATTTAATAATAAAAAACCAAGAATTATGAATAAGATCATATATGTGACAAAAAATATTTAGGCTGGGGGATCCCAAAAATGCAAGAATACCATGAAGCATTTCAGATTAAGAGTCTGATTAGTATAAACGAGGATAATGTCGAAAAATGGGTTAAGTTTGAAAATGAAATAAACAAAGGAGTTGGTGTCCATGGTATCTTTAATAGAGAGTTGAAGAAAGGAAATCAAACAGCAATAGGACCAAGAAAGGTCTTGCTAGATATATGGGAAAAATGGAGAGGTAAATGGATGCCTGGAACCCTGGATGGGGCACCTTTGGGAAGTGTGGCTGGAAAAGAAGGGGAAAAAGTGATAAAAATATTGAAAAGAAAAGAAATTCAAAATGTGGCAAATTTGATTAGGGAAGGAGGAGATATTATGACATTATAAAATTTTATAGAGATAGGAGGAAACAAGCACTGGATGGTTTTGAGAGGCATTTGGGAAAGGATAAAGGTTTCATGGATAAAAGGAGAATGTATAATGTCGAAATGTCTGGAACTATATGAAAAATGTAAAGGGAAAATTTTAGGGCATACATACAAATATATGGTAGATGATAAGGAATTCATGATAAGAACATTGAATCAAAAATGGGAGAAGAAGGATTTCTAGATATTGGTAATACTGAAAAATTAATAGACAGTTGGAAAAATATAAAGATTGAGAAATATATGAAACTAGCGGACCCAGCCACACGTTGCTGTGGCAATCTCCCTCCTCAGGACAGTTTCTCTGCTCAGGGCAATTTTCCTCCACTCCAGAAGAACCATCCTCAGCCACCCTCAATGGGGCCCATTTAAAAGTCCACAGGTAATAATCTCCATGTATCCCAGAGTGATGTATGAAATGTAATAGCTGCATAAAACGGAACTTGCAAAATGAGGTATGTAAAGGGTGGTCCCTTGGAGAACTGTGGAAATGGTGGGCAGTTGTCATTGTGTATCTTTGTGAGCGGATGGGGGGTGATGTTGGCGGGCAGCAGAATTGGTGGGCAGCCTAGGCACTGAGGCGCTTAGCGGAGGCGGCGTTGAGCTGCTGCAGAGTTCTTGAGGAAGGGTGGCTGCTGAGGCGGCGGTGAGAAGGTCATCCCTGTGCCCCGTGCAACGCAATCTCCCCCCCAAAACCCCAGCTGTGCATGGCCACCCTCCAGCTGGACTCGCACCCTCGCCCTCCCCCCCCGACGCTTGCCCGGCACCAGCCAGCAGTTGAACGTGCTCATGATGCACATGGCCACCCACCAGTCTCACTCACCCACATCACAGAAGCAGGCCCTGCTCCCAGACACCACCTTCTCAGACACTTTGCCCCCACCACGCAGCAGCCGAGCGTGCGCGATACGCATGGCCGGAACAGAACCGCCCGGCCACTGCTGCCCCGGCCACCCCCCAACTGCAACAGCGCATGGCCACAGTCGCCCAGCATGCCTGGCCCAGCCACCGTCCTTAGCAGCGGCGTCTGAGTGAGAACAGCTGCCTCTCCGCACCCTCACCTTCTCATCACTGTGCCACACGTTATGCTCGGCCTCTCCCACCGCACACCGCCTCCACCTTTTCCGTCTCCCACCCACATCGCCACCCACTGGCCCCCCACGCCCCCCCACCCAGGAACCCCACTCCATCAGCCACCCTTCCTCATGAATTCGCCAGCACCTCACCACCACCTCAGCTAAGCGCCTGAGCGCCCAGGCTGCCTGGCAAATTCTGCTGCCTGCCAACATCAACCCCCACCCACTCACAAAGGGGCACAACGGCAGCTGCCCACCATTTCCACAGCTCTGCAAGGGACCACCCTTTACATACCTCATTTTGCAAGGTCAATTGTATGCAGCTATTACATCTCATAAATCACTCTGGGGATAAATGGAAATTATGCGCAGTAGGAGTTGTGGGTGGGAGGGGGAAGGTGCTGGTGAGTCGTTGGTCGGTGACTGGAGGAGGCGTTTGATGGTTAGTGGTGCGCATGTGTTGGGGGAAATTGGGGTTTGTGTGGCATAGGAGCATTCTGGAGTGGGGGAAAGGTTGTGTAAACCTGGCTGGAGGCATGAGGCACGGTGTGGGAAAATTTCACAGCGTTTGGTCCGGCGGTTCCGGAGATTACCTGTCAACAGCAAACGCACTGTTAGCTTTATATGTATATATAGATTGGAAAGGAAAGTGATATTAAAATGGTACAGAACACCAAAACAACTAGCATATATGAAAAAAGGACTTAGTTCCAAATGCTGGCACTGTGGAGACCAAGATGCATATTATAGCCATATGTGGATAGAATGTGCAGATGTGAAAAAATCTTGGACAATTGTATTGTTATATATCGAGAAACTGGTAAAGATTAATATTGATTTAAATAATGACTTAATGTTCATGGGGGTAATGGAGGACAGAAAGGTGGATAAAAAATATAGTTATATGTATAAAATAATGATTAAAGCAGCCCATGCAACAATAGCCTTGGTCTGGAAAGAAAAGAAAAAATGGACATTTCAGAAATGGCTAGAATATATCTGGGAACAAGTGACACTTGATATTTTCAATATATTAACCAAAAATAAGACGTGGCAAGATAAACAGAATGAAATTTTGAAGATATGGATAATATATGTGCACTGGATGAAAGAACATAAGAACAAGCCAGCTGGATCAGACCAAAGTCCATCTAGTCCAGCTCTCTGCTACTCGCAGTGGCCCACCAGGTGCCTTTGGGAGCTCACATGTAGGATGTGAACGCAATGGCCTTCTGCGGCTGTTGCTCCCAATCACCTGGTCTGTTAAGGCATTTGCAATCTCAGATCAAGGAGGATCAAGATTGATAGTCATAAATCGACTTCTCCTCCATAAATCTGTCCAAGCCCCTTTTAAAGCTATCCAGGTTAGTGGCCATCACCACCTCCTGTGGCAGCATATTCCAAACACCAATCACACGTTGCGTGAAGAAGTGTTTCCTTTTATTAGTCCTAATTCTTTCCCCCCAGCATTTTCAATGGATGCCCCCTGGTTCTAGTATTGTGAGAAAGAGAGAAAAATTTCTCTCTGTCAACATTTTCTACCCCCATGCATAATTCTTGTAGGACTTCAATCATATCCCCCCTCAGCCGCCTCCTCTCCAAACTAAAGAGTCCCAAACGCTGCAGCCTCTCCTCATAGGGAAGGTGCTCCAGTCCCTCAATCATCCTTGTTGCCCTTCTCTGCACTTTTTCTATCTCCTCAATATCCTTTTGAGACAAGCGGGCGCACTGGTAGAACTGGACATTAAGTACCTCCAAGTGCGGTCGCACCACTGCTTTTATATATGGTGTACGACAATCTTCTTTGCAGTTTTATTCTCGCAATTCCTCTTCCTAATTATCCCCAGCATAGAGTTTGCCTTTTTTTACAGCTGCCATGCATTGAGTTGGACATTCCCATGGAACTATCAACTAAGACTTAAATCCCTTTCCTGGTCTGTGACTGATAGCACTGACCCCTGTAGCGTGTATGTGAAGTTTGGATTTTTTTTGCCCCATGTGCATCACTTTACATTTTGCTACTATTGAACTGCATTTGCCATTTCCTGAGCCCACTCACCTAATCTCCTATCAAGGTCCCGCTTTGGAGCTCTTTCTACAACCTTGTGGTTCTCACCAATCCTCCTACATAATTTGGTGCATCATCTGCAAACTTGGCCACCACGCTTACCCACCCCCTTACCTCTCCAGGTCATTTATGAATAGGTTAAAGAGCACTGGTCCCAGCAAACGGGATCCTTGGGACACCACTCCCCGACATCTCTCCATTGTGAGAGAACTTCCCATTTACACTCCACTCTTTGTTTCCTGTTTCTCAACCAGTTTTTAATCCATAGGGAGGACTTCCCCTCTTATTCCTTCATTGCTGAGTTTTCTCAACAGTCTCTTGGTGAGGAACTTTGTCAAAAGCCTTTGAAATCCAAGTAGACAATGTCCACCGGTTCACCCTCATGTCCACATGCCTGTTTACACCCTCAAAGATTTCTAGTAAGTTTGTAAGACAGGATTTGCTCTCTGCAAAAGCCATGCTGACTCTTTCTCAAAGCAGGTCTTGCTTTTCTTGGCCATGTTTTATGTAATTTTTTATCTCCTTAATGATAGATTCTACTTAATTCTTACCAGGAACAGATGTCAAAACTGACTGGCTCTGTAATTTCCGCCGCCCCCCCCCCCCCCAAGATCCTTTTTTTTAAAGATTGGTGTGGACATTGGCCATCTTCCAGTCTCTTTCAGGGATGGGAGCCTGGGATTTTCAGGGATAAGTTGCATATTAAAGTGAGAGAAGATCAGCAATTTCCATGCTTGAGCTCTTTAAGAACCCGGGTGAATGCAATCAGGGCCAGGGGAATTGGTAACATCTAGGTTGTCAATGGCTGCCAGAGCTTCTTCCTCTGGTTCTACCACTATCTTCGCTTTAGTTCCTCGGATCTCAGCCTCCTGTTAGCTTTGGTTCAGGTGCAGGAATGTTCCTCACCTCCTCTTGGGTGAAGACAGATGCAAAGAATTCATTCAGCTTCTCTGCAATCTCCCTGCCATCTTTTAGCACACCCTTTGTTCCTTTGTCATCTAACGGGCCTACCGCTTCCCTTGCTGGCTTCCTGCTTTTGATGTACTTGAAGAACTGTTTTGGGGAAGGTTGATTTTAATGGTTTTTAAATGTGATTTTATTATGCATGTATTAAAATTTTAGCTGCCTTGTGTCCTTTGTGAGGGTAGAAAGATGGACTATAAATTTTGAAAACAACAGCAATGTTTACTCACTTTCTTTCTTTGAAAAAATCAGTATTCAGAATTGTGTTAAGAGCATTTAGATTTCTATTGTCAGAACTAATCATAGCCAATATTGCAATCACCATTATACCCCAGTTCACCCCTTACTGGTGGTATAGTCTGCTGTTGTACAGCAATTGCCACAAGACAAAAAAGCACCAACATGTTTGTTATTAAAGGTATTTTCTCAAAATCATATTCTACTTTCATTTCTCCATTAATTTGCTGGCATAAAATATGTTATATCACAATATTCAAGTCATTGGAAGCTGGAGAACTATCAGACATCTTGGACCCAATTACAACTTTTGGAAACAATTCCATCTGTGTTGAGGCACAGAAGCTCTATGCTGGTAACATATGCAGGAATAGTGATTTGTGTTTTTTATGAATGAAACTGAAAGAAGATCTCTTGAAACTGAAGGAAAGTGCTTGTGTTCAGAATGCTTAACAGCTTGACAGCTTGTCAGAGTGCTATTCAATAGTTGTGTTTCTCCATTTATTTTTCTCATTTTCATTCCATTTATTCATCTGGCCCAGCTTGCTCAACCTGAGAAGCAAAATTAAAATCTACCCAATAGCATAATGTTTACCTTGTGCTGCCTTCTGATGTGATATAAAGAGACATACTGTAGGCACTGCCGTCACATCTGATGTCTTAAAATAACTGAAACAGGATGCGTCATGACATAAAATCATAGGAAGTGATGCATTGCAAATTAATATCTAAAAAAGCAGCAGCATATGGGCCTGCAGAGCTTCTGCATTGGTGTTTATGATTTTGGTGGAGTGGTTTGCATGTCAAGTATCCGCAAATTTTCATGCTGACCTCTTTATTTTGAAAACAGGAGAAATTTAACATATCTCCTTTGGAAAAAAAACAGATTAGTTGTGGTAGCATTTTTAAGAGCTTAATTGTTATGTAAACAGCAGTTCTCTAAATTAGTATGTCAGAAGAATAACACACAAGTATTCATTTTCATGTTTTCAGTTTTCAGATGTTAATGTGTCCAAAGTCAACCCCTCAGACCTCTCCAAACTGTAAGATCAATTCAAAATTTTTGAAGTAAATCCACCTCAGAACTCAGGCTGGGAATTATTCTCCCACCCAAAGTTTAAATTCCCCTACTGGCTAGAGATTGGTCCTTCTCTAACACCATCTGTCTCACTCAACCAGCTCCCTTTTTTCTACAAACACAGTTCAGGAAATGAACTACTTCTATTTTTAGAACTTGGGCTAGGAGTTCCCCTCTCTCTAGAAGTTTTTTCCTCTCTTTGGCTAGAGTAAGGTTCTTTCCCCCCAGAACTCTTTCCCAAAACATACCTGAACCCTCCATTTCCAAGAATTCCCCTCAATAATTCTATCAGGTACACTGACTGAGTTCTAAACTCCACCCACTTCCAGTCACTCACACGCACAGGATCTGTGAAGAATTAATTTTTTGCAATTTTTTGCAATTTTTTCCTGCCTATGCATGCTTCTAGCTTTGAAGTAATATTATGTGGAATGGAGTTCATATGCTATTTTCCTTAGATCTGTGGGAACGGATCAGAATGTGTATAAAATTGTTTAATCAAGGAAGATTAATCCAAATGAACCAGAGATTGCAAAGAATCAAAATGGAGCTTCTGTGTAAGTGACCAGCAAAAGCTTGCATTTTAGCAACAGGTCAGAAGCCAGGTTTTTCAGTGAATATGCAGGCCAGCAAGATAACATCTTTAGGATCCTGGCACTGAGGGCCTACGTGACAGAAGACAAGATGCATTTTATATGACCTTGTTTTCTTGGTTGGGTTTTTGGGTTAGAACTAGCTAAATGAATGTGATTAGTTAAATTACAAAGTGGTTTTTCTATATAGTTAAATGAACACAAATGATAAATGATAATGAGTGATTCATATTTACATGTATTTGTATTTCACTATAATTCTATTGTCTTAGAATCATTGTATAATTGTTAGAATCATGTTTTAACATTTCATGCTGGGGAACAGAGAAGTTTTATGATCCAGGAGAATGTCAGAATGCTGCATAGCTTAAGCCTGCATTGCCTAAGGCATCTCTCTCTGAGAGCCAAACTCAGAGAACGGGTTTTTCTTGGAGGAACAAGCTACCTTTTATTACTATTCTTTGTATATGCATAGAGGCCATAAACTAACAGCATGCAGCATGTGACGTAGAATAAGAGGTTGTCTTTATTCGTGACCAGGAGACAGATCTGACCAATTAGATTTTTAAGGTATATGAATCATAATACGTAGAGTAAGGGGATGGACTGTGTGACGTCTTTGCAGCTACAAAAACTCAGGTCTTCCTCTACTGGCCGTGTCTCTCACTTGAGAGCACCAAGGCCGCTCCTTCGGGAGAGGTCATCTCCTGTAACATTCTAAACATTGTATTGGGGCGTGCCTCTCCTTAGGGAGAGGTCACCTTCTGTAACTTATCTGTATTCTGTAACGTTCTAAATTCCGTGTCTATCACTTGAGGGCACTGGGGAGTGTTCACATTCTGTAACTTGCTAAATTCTGCTAAGTAAACTGTCTGTTTGTTTTTCTAATATCAGATGTCTTGCTTTTATTTCTAACTTAGTTTTTCTTAAAACTAATCTTGCTGTGTAGGACCAGAGAGCGGATCTGGCCCCACAGATCCAATACAGTTACCAAAGCAAATATAGGTTTACCCTTTTACTACCCAGTCTCTGGTTCCCAGAGATCACCCAGGTATATGTGGCACTTCTGACTTTTAAATGGATGTTTATTTTTCATCTAAAAATAAGCTGTCTCCAGTGGTGGGATTCATATAATTTAGCAACCGGTTCTGAAAGACTCAGTGGTGGGATTACAACCAGTTCTCTGAACTAGACAAAAAATTAGCTACCGATTCTACCGAGCTGTTGCGAATAGGCTGAATCCCACCACTGGCTGTCTCCCCTGAGCCTATCCACTCTACCTATAAAAAAACAAAAACAAATTCTAGCTAATCTGACAATCTAGGCCCGTTTCACACATGCGGAATAATGCACTTTCAATCCACTTTCAGTGTACTTTGCAGCTGTGCGGACTAGCAAAATCCACTTGCAAACAATTATGAAAGTGGATTGAAAGTGCATTCTTCCGTATGTGCGGAAGGGACCTTAACTAGAGTCTCCATTCACTATCTGAATGAAATTTCTTTCTTCCCACTTTTTAGACAGATAACAGATACAGGCTGAGAGCCAATGTGATGTAGTCGTTAAGAGCAGGCACACTCTAATCTGGAGAACCGGGTTTGATCCCCCACTCTGCCACTTGAGCTGTGGAGGCTAATCTGGGGAACTAGATCAGCCTGTGCACTCCAACAGATGTCAGCTGGATGATCTTGGGCTAGTCACAGTTCTTCAGAGCTTTCTCAGCCCCACCCACCTGTTTGTTGTGGGGTGGGAGGAAAAGAAGATTGTAAGTCCCTTTGAGTCTCCTTACAGGAGAGAAAGGGAGATATAAATCCAAACTTTTCTTAAAGTGAGGCTCTGATTGGCTGACAATCACTTGGATTTGCCTAAGGCTATCACAAGGATTGGTTCAGAGCAGGCACGGAGTGAGGGGGAGCTGCGCCTGGGGCTCGTGCATGCCCTGTGCCCTGCCATGCACCCCGAACGCCCTCACCATTCCCCCACAGGGGCGCACATTCAATGCATCCTGCACACACCACCCCTGCCCCCTTGGCGCTACGCTACTGGTTCAGAGCCTGGAGCAGATGGGGTTTTTGAAGATTCCATGTCAGATGCAGGATTTGCCTACAATTTTAATAGAGTTACTCCAAAGTGTTACTGCCACATGGACTAGTTTTCTGTTCTAACCTGAATCCTTGCACAGATCTCCCACTGTTAAAATTTGCACTTAACTCTTCCTTTCACTTCTGTAATCTAAATTGTTAGTTGTCCATTTTTTTAAGTATAAGCACTTGTGTCAGTTTTTGTATATTTCTGAACGTGGAGATTGTATTTATCAATAATGGCTAGTAATCATGTCTAATCTCATTTTAATATAATCATACCTAGATTCCTGTCAACTATATGTTTTAAAAATAGCTGTTATGTTGGTCACCTACCAATCCTCTAATAAGGTATCTGTTTTAAGTGACATTGCATATATTTGATAAAAGGTCAACAATATCATAAATATGAAGGTCTCCAAACTGTTTGCTTTCATCCAAACTTGGTGGATATACTAGGGTCAACAGTTGTATTTACAATTATGTGGAAAGCCACAATTTTAACCTGAACTGAGAACCATTCAAAGTGTGTTTGAATATCACATTGTTGGGATTATGGGATAAATGAAGTGGCAACCAGGCTTCCTGAAACAATCTTAGTTCCTGCTGACCTGCCACATTGTATGAAACCCATAATCACTTTTTGATAGGCTAGCTACCTAGCTAGAGGACAAACTGATCTAACTCTAATGTAGCTAGATATCTTCTGACAGTATGTGATGGCATCTTTACACCTTTATGTCTTAGTAGACAGAGAGCTATCAAATCGAAATTGGTTGTGCAAGCTTAGATCCTCTACGCAGTGTGAACAAGTTGAATGCTGTCACATTTTGTTGAACAGTTTCTGATGCATGGGTACCAATACTGACGTACTTTTGAGTTTAACTGCTCCAGTTACAAATTGTTCTGATAGTTCAGACACTTTGCGAATGCTGATGTTACTGCAATTTCTTCTGAAATGCTTTTTGACAGGGCAGTTGGAAAGGAGGGGTGAACAGTTTACTATGAAGTATAAAAAAGTAGACAGCTGTTTAGAAAGGTTTGCTTAATATTGTCACACCCCGGACTGTTCAATAACAAGACTCTGGTTTCAGTTGATTTCTTTATTATGAAACAGAATCAGAATATGAGCATTTAGATTTCTACTGTCAGAACTAAGCTTAGCCAATATTGCAATCACCATTATACCCCAGTTCACCCCTATGTCCTGCCACCCTGCCCCGCCAACCAGTTCCACATTACTGAGAGTGCTACAATAGCAGGTGGCTAACAAGCTGATAATGGGTGTGAGAAAAGTAAAGCAGTTTTACTGAAGCAGAAGAGGGAGGGGGTCTGAACAGAACCAGGTTCCCAGGTCCCATCCAGGAGGTGAAACATGGCGGGATCAAACAGAGGCTGATCATGACAAATATCACACAGAGTGTACAGTTGTACTATTAGACTTTCAGCAGACTGCCCCACTGTCATTAACCAATATATCTAACAAGCACCCTTGACTTATAGGCAAATCTAAAAATCAAATCCAGATTCTGGGAAAAGGTAACTTTAGCTCACTGACTTCAGTAAAGAGGTTTAAAAACACAGCCATATCCAGAAAGCTATTTAACTGGGATGGTAACCACATAGATTATTTCAGAGAGACAATTCCTGATGGTTTTCTGATCAACCCTTAATATCTATGATTTACTAAGTGAAAATGTTTCAAAGTCTCAAAGATTTATTATCAAGCACAGAGTAGTGATGATCACATGGCATACATAATACTATTTTTAAAGGATGCCAGCTCTCTTTTGGCATACATATCAAAGATTCTCTATGAAAATTCTCACTTTAAGATTTTAAGAGGCTGCTCCCTGAGTGTGATGTAACAGATAAGCAGTGCAATTCTAAAGAGAGTTACTCCAGTCTAAGGATATGACATTTTTCTGAAAGAAGGCTGTTTTAATAACATCAATATTTAACTAGTATTAAGAAAACTGGTTGAAAAGGAGAGGAGAGGGTCCTCACTAACCACCAAAGCCTACACTGGGCATCATGAAACCTCCAGGGACAAAAAGCAAGCATAGCAGGAGAGGTATAAGATGAGACATAGGAAAAAGCTGGCTAGATCCAACCCTCATCATCGTTTAAAATCCAACTGATTGACTGTATTTTGAAACCAAAATGCATAATCCACCCAAAGCTAATTATCTTTCAGTGCAACTGATTTAAACAGCATATGCCTCTTTGAGGAAAGCAGCATTAGCTTGCTTAACATGGGATGGTTGGTGGCCGTTTGGTTTTTAAAAAGTGAACATGTTTCACCAAGAATATGTTTAACTCCCATTACACCAATAGAACTCAAAAGTATGGCGTTTTTGCATGAGTTGTTTATACAGTAGCTTGACACCAAATGTTGTGTGTTTCCCTCTTTGAATTCCACATTTTTTTCTCCATCAGCTTGTGGAAACATTTTCTCTTAATTTCTTTCTCAGTTGTTTTTCCAAGCACATTAACTGCTGTGTTTTTTCAGTCTGTTTCCAAGCCAGCTTCCCTTGAGCATGCAATCATGTTGAAACAGCCTTTATTTCTCCACCCTACCAGACACCTGGCCCTTATCCATTTCCATTTGAGAGCCAGCCTGGTGTAATGGTTAAGAGCAGGTGCACTCTAATCTGGGGAACCAGGTTTGATTCCCCATTCTGTCACTTGAACTGTCGAGGCTTATCTGGTGAATCAGATTAGCTTGTGCACTCCAACACATGCCAGCTGGGTGACCTTGGGCTAGTCACAGTTCTTCAGAGCTCTCTCAGCCCCACCCATCTCACATAGTGTTTGTTGTGAGGAGGGAAGGGAAAAGAGATTGTAAACCCCTTTGGGTCTCCTACAGGAGAGAAAGGGGGACATAAATCCAAACTCTTCTTCTTCCGCCTCCTCCTCCTCCTTCTAGTTGTCCAACCGTCTCTTCAGCCATTTTCCCTTTCTTTCCCCCTCCATTTTCAAAAGGAAAGTTTTTTATTTTTTTCTGTCATGTCAAACTAGTGATATAATATTGAGGCAGAGATACATTGAAGTGGGGTCAGTTGGATCAGCCTACCAGTTTCACATAGAACTTGAGATGTTAACATTCAGGCACAAACACAAAGAAGCAGGGTGGTTTGGATCTGGGTTGTCACTCTCATATCAAACTAGCAATATAACATTAGGACAGAAAGCAATTTTGAAGTAGGGATACTATTGTGTAAGCAATAGAATACTGAGACACTGAAGTAATCAAAGTGTACTAGAAATAATTGTTGCATATAATCAGGGGCTTCTGTAGTGATGATGATGCTTTACTGCAGATAAAATTTGGCCAAAAATATAGTTTGGGGGAGGGGGCTATGTGTTTCTGTCCCTTCAGGTAATGACAGCTGCTCCAGGAATTGTTTTGGCTTCCATTTGGAGTTAATAATTTTCAGTAGTAGAAATAGAGGTGAGGATGTTTTTAAATTGCTACTTTAAAATGTAACTGTGCAGTAACACTGGAGCTGCTGAGCAAAAGAAAAAATGGGGCAAGGTTGTTATTCTACATCATGGATGACATCCCACCACCATCAGGAATAATGCATTTTCAGCAGTAGCATGTGGAATAAAGGCAACTGAAGAGAAGGGGAGAAACCCTCAAACCAACAGGGGAGCAGTATGAAATGATTTCACAGAAAGCATTTCCAAGACACAAGGTTTGACTAATGGAAAAATCTGTGGTAAGCTGTGCATGCAAAAAAGGTGATCATCCAGACCATGCCCACGATGTAGATAGTTTTTCAAGAGATGAAGACTGCTCTTAAAAATGCTCTGTGCTGACATAATAGCATAAAATATACTTTGGTATTCTGCATTTTGTGACAGGAATGTAAATGGATTGACATTTTATTTTGCAGGCAGCTTGTTTCTATCAAGAGAACACAAATCCACAGTGGTTAAATAGCATCTGTTAGCATCATTGGCAAATGGAAGCACCAAAAAACAAACAACACCCTTTCTAAGTGTTGAAAAGCCAATAAAATATATAGACCTGATTTGAAGCAGAACAGCACCATGGGGAAGGCAATGACTGAAGCATGAACTGTAAAATGTTTGAACAATTTTTTTTTCATATACTCAAAGGGCCTTGCAAGTGGGTAAGATCAAGAAGAATGTGAGCATTCTCGGTTGTAGTTCCTACCATATAGAATAACCTGACTGAGAAGACCAAAAAAGCTCCTATTCTTCTATCATTCTGAAGAATATAAAAAACCGAAATGTTCTGGAGGTCACTTTTATACAGAAATTAGAATCATGGAAATTCAGTCAGGAGCTTTTATAACTGAATAGGATTGTGGTATATTTAAATATTATTGTCAGCTATTGCTTTTATGTCTTTCTAATCCTCTTGTTTCATTATATGTCATGCCTTTTTGTTTTCTAATTCTTTAATCCTAGCCCTATTATATTGTTTATTGGATGACAACGGGAAGTTAACCATGTGTTTAACTCTCCAACACTGAAATCAATGGAACTTAAATTACTTAGTTTTGGGTGGATTGTACCCCGTGTTAACATTATATTGATGCTAGCCCCAATCCTGCACCAGCCCTGCTGGTGAACAGGGCAGACCTGGCAACCGTACGTTGCTCTTCCATCCCCATATATAGATGGGAAGGAAATTTTGTCTTATGCTGCGGGAGGGGGAGAAGGCATTAATGTTGGCCATGTATGCATTCACTACTTACCCTGTGGCTGTATGCTTTGCAATGGGATTTTGTTTGTTTGTTGTACACAGGGATTCTCCTCCTGCAAAGTGTCCCCAGCTGATCTGACATTTTGAACACCCACTGCTTCCTTGTGGTTTCTCTGCAGCCTCTTTTTGGGAAGGTCACCTGCTGCCTTTTTTTTTTTTTTTTTGGGAGGAGGAGGAAGAGGAAGAGGTTGCTGTTTTTGGTCTAGCATTACTTCGCTAGAACCAATCAATTTCATGTTAATTTCTCTGGGTCTATTGCTGCAGTAATAAATGTTCAGCAGACAGACAATCTGATTGTTCAGAAGGGATGGTCTGAAGGGTGGGAGGAATTGCTATGGTGTGGCAGCCTAAGTACAAGTAACATGCATGAAAGCTGTCCTGTTATTTCCGATGTGGTCGTGAGACGTATACCCAACCTTCACATGGCCGGAATCAGGTCACAGGCAGTCAAAATGATTGCTGATCAAACTAGCAAGTGTTCAAGCATTCCTGAACAGAGTAGCATGACTCAAACAACCAGTGCAAAAAATTAAAAGGTTATGAACTCATGCGGTTGAGAATAGGGGAACCAATTTCTTTCCCACAAATAAGATGAAGCATAGAGGTCTTCAATTTGACAAATAATTCTGGATTCTACTGTTAGAAAACACTCAACTAAATGGCCTGAAGGCAACTGATACTGTAGCAATGTTGGAGCTGAGCACCCAAAAACATGATAGCATGGATGGGAGACCAGCTGAAGTTCATGTGATGGAGAAGTATCACAACAAATGTATGTTATTACATATAAAGATATGTTGGGGGGGGGGATTAAACATGACCTGCTTTCCCCCCATTTTTGTGTGAAATTGAATGACAATAATTTGGTTCTGATCTGCATTGTCAAATTTCTTTTGATTGACATAGGAGATATTGCACACACTGGATTTCAAACTCTTTGCCTTTTTGGAATCATCATCCTATTTATTTGTGTATCAACCGGGTTACATGTTGCCTAGGTGAACAGGGGGAAGGATTTCTTTTGGGGTTAGCAATGGGGAAGAGTAGCTCGGTTTTGCAAGTACGTTGGGGAAAGAGCTTAGCTTGGCAGAGCAATGGGGAAAGCAACTGAGCTTGTCAGAGCTTTGGGGAAGAAACAACACCTTGAATAGTGAGTCTTTTGCTATTGTAATTTAGCTGAGGCAGCGAGATTAAATCAGGGATGGGAGCACTTAGGAGTTTTTAGGAACAGCTGAAGGGAAGGAAGGTTGCAACATCTCAATTCAAGGGATAGTTCACATTGGGCTTTTTCGCACACAAGGTTTGCTCTAGAATTAATGCAATCTGCAGCAACATCCCGACCTTTTTGTTGCCGTTTTGTCGCTCGACATCATTCACACATCACTCGGTTGATATGGATCTTCTTGCTCCAGAAACCCCGATAGTTTGCATTGCCACAGAATACAAACGGAAGTCCTGATTGGCTGCTGTGCCGTCCCTGGGCGTGTTGTTTGTGAAGCTTGGCCCCGTCATCATGTTCTCACGCTGTGATGTGGCAATGAGATGACGACACTCCACTCTTCCTATTGGCTACCATTATCTCGTGGTTTCTCACAGTAGGTATAATGAGATCTCAGAAAACTGTCTTTCCATTGGCTATCGTGCGCTTGGGCTCTCGCTACATTAATTCCCCTCACACAAGCAAAATGATGCTCAGAATCCTCCAGCAAAGAATGTTAGCTAATGGCCCTTTACGCACTTTCAATGAGATGTTACTTGTGTAAATTACTGCTAAATTTGTCAGACTCTCGAACGTGGAAATAACAGAGACCATAGTAAAGTCCTAAAGCAGTTCATTCCAGGTAACACAAAGAGTAACAATGCAAAGCAGGATCTATATCCTTTAAAAAAAAACCCCTCGTTTCACCCTACACCAAATGGCTACTACAGCTTCTACTACAATTGCTCTACACAGCTTCAAAGAACTTGGGAACCTTTCACACCACTTTGAAGAAGAGCTGGCACCAGGAGATTGCCAGGAAGGGAAGGGGAGAAACAGGGAAACATTTACAATTCATACACAGCAGGACCTCAAGGCATGGTCCTGACAAAATTAATGTGTGGGTAGTATTTCAAGGATCTCTTGCAGCTCAGGGGAGCAGAAATGTGCAGGGGGGAAGGGGGCAGGAATCAGCCACTCTGCCAGCCTTGCACATCTTCCCCCCACTTCTGGAAAGACACTTGCAGCCCAACTCCAGGCAAGAGAGCCAGTGCGCCCCTCCCTGCCCTAGCTCCCCCGGTATCCTGCAAGCTGCTGTGCCACCAAGGGCCTCGGAAGCTTTGCAAGCAGGAAGGAAGGACGCACAATTGAAGTTGGGCATGCTGCTTTGGCTGCTTCCCCCTGTCCTACTCGGCCAAGCCCTCCCCTCCCCTTCCACTCCGCCGTAACGTTCCTGGCGTCGGCCGAAGCTGAGCCCATCGCAGCCGCTGCTCTGCCCACACTTCCATCACCTCCTGTGGCTGCCATGGGCCCACTCCATCCCGCAGCGGTCACCCCACCCAGGGTTCCTACGGTGCCCACTGCTGCCCCAGCTGCTGCCGCCGCTGCCAGGGCTCCATTTTTCTTTGCTCGTCCCCGCTGCTGTTGGCGCGCTTGTTCTTCTTGCCCTTGTTGCTCTTCTGGTTCGGCATTGCCAAGGGAGGAGGAGGAAGAGTGGGTCGCAGCAGGAAGCTGGCAGCCGCTGTTGCTACTTTCCCCGCTGCTGCTCCCACCAGCCCCCTGGCGGCTTAGTGCAGCCCCATTGTTAGGCAGCGACGGAGCAGCGAGCAAGCTGGGCTCTGCCTCTCCCCTTCCAGCCCAGCTGCATGCACTTCACCACCGCCAGGCAGCATGAAAGAGTGCCAGCCCAGAGAAGGAAAGGCGTGTCTCACTTGTTTTGATTCCGCTTCTCACCTCACTAGCCCCAAAGTGTGGCTGACCGCTGATGCTGAAAAGACAGACGAGTACATCCCCCCCCCCACTTCCCCCAAAGTGTGGCTGAGTTATTGAGCTCTGGAGCTCTCTGTTATTATACACATTTTAGATTTCGTCACCAGATAAGTTGATGAGCAGAGCAATCTTATGCATGACCGACCGCCATGAGCAAGTGAGACGGAAACGAAACTTTAAAATCTGCGTGCGTATCAGCAATTGCCTGGCACCTTCCGAATTGGTTGGGAAAAATTGCATCACCGCGGGGGCGTGATTCTTAAAAGTTGCTCATTCGCGTTGCGTTTTGTACATAGGCACTGGAATGTGGAGGGAAACCATTTTATAGAGGAAAGTTGAACAAGCATCAAGCGACAGGAAAAATCTGAGGTAAAGGTTCGAATGGACGACAGATTAGGGGTTGAAGCACATTCCAGCACAAGTTTATGCGAACAAATGCCACAAACTGTGACAGCCACATATATGTATTCCAGAACAAACCATGTGTGCGAAAAAGCCCATTTACAACTTTATCAACTGTAGCTCTGGCTTGGGTGTGGACATCAAGGAGCAAATGAGTAGATTTTCTACTGACTGTTTGCTATTTCTTAGGCTTGCTGTTAGTCTATTTGATCCTGCACCACACCATATATATCTGTTACCATTAATATATCAGAAATATGTCTCACATATACATTCTATCCATAAATATCCCGATTTGGATGCGTGTTTTAAGATGTGGGGTGGAAGGGGTACATAACATACATCTACCTTCTTCTAAGCGACTCTGCAGTACAGCTGTTAGGTATCAGTCTTGCATTTAAAGCCGTGGGGCTGTCCATTAACAGAGCAGCTGTGCCCAACTGGCAAGTAACTGGAATACTGATAGCAATACAGGTCTCAAGTCCATATGGGTAATGCAATTGGAAACAAAGAGCATGGCATAAGAGCTTCATGAAGGTAGGAGAAGTCAAATTAAATCATTTTCATTGAATATGACGGGTAGAAAACTCAGTTGGTATAATGCTGTTTCCTTTGCATACTTCCCTGAAGAAATCAGCTTGGTCAAAATGTTGGGGTGACAGCTGCTCTGAAATGTAATTTCTTTTTTGTTTATATCCTGATTGTATGAGGGGAGTATTCTTCACTGTGAATTAGCTGGCTTTTCAAGTATGATGGCTTTATTCTTGTATATGCTAGCATTTTAAAAAAAAGGACTGGTGACACAAATCCCTAAAGGTATGGCATCAACTTGCTCAGCTTAAAGGAGCAGAATTTGCCAACACAATTGTTTGCCCTATAGTCTGTCTCCAACACATAAAGTGCTATACACTAAAACAAGAACCATTCCAACCACACTTACTCCCCTTTCTTCCTGAAGTACCACTGGCAACAATTGTAAAAAAAATCACAGCTGAAATAGCTGCTGAATCCAACATTCATAGTCCTTCCACTGATTGGCTCTTCAGATGACATGTACCTTTTCCAGCCAAGTGCTATACATTCTGGTTCATATGGTGCAGTTGCTATGGAATAGTAGCTAAGTGCCAGACCTGTAGTGGCTTGCGGAGGCCAGTGATGGCAACCACAAACCTGAATGACTAGTTGTAATGGGAGACATATGGCAACAAGCTTCATGGAAATTAAATTTAATAAAGGTTTTCAGGAGATCTACTGTACAGATCTTAAAACAGGATATGGTTCATATCAGTAATTAAAAATGTACATGAATTTTATTTATTTATTTATTTATTTGTTTGTTTGTTTGTTTATATGGCAAAGGCCCCTCTATAGATTTGCTGATGGCAGTCTACAATTAACCAAAAAAAGAAAGACTTTTATGTACAAGATGTTATGTTTTCTTTCTGAATATTTGGATCCTATGATTCCCTTCCACTATGCTGGATTCTATGAAATCATTCCACTAAGTTTTTCTCACATCTAGAAATACCTCCTTTAACAAAGAAAGATTTTTCTCCACCATAGGAAGCCATTCTGTATCCAAAAAAAGTCATTTTTCATTGGAAGAAATCTGTATTTCTTGAAGGAAGACTAAGCAGAGAATAATAGGTTCCAGTTTTTCACCATCTTAGAAATAGCCATGAATGTAGAATGCAGACATAAA
Organism: Sphaerodactylus townsendi; assembly: GCF_021028975.2. Taxonomy (NCBI): domain Eukaryota; kingdom Metazoa; phylum Chordata; class Lepidosauria; order Squamata; family Sphaerodactylidae; genus Sphaerodactylus; species Sphaerodactylus townsendi. The sequence goes on from NC_059428.1 coordinate 85,822,368, forward strand.
TTATTTTGTCACTAGCGGGTGACAAAATACAATGGGGTCTAAAAAACTTGTTGGGTTAACAGTGCCAACCAAGGAACCGACCCTTCCTGCCTTTCCCTCATTCCTTATACTTTGGGGTTACCTGGGGTGCCCTGATCCAGATGGTCCAAGCAATTCCAGGCTCATCAGATCTCAGAAGCTAAAGAGTCAACTGTGTATAGAGTGAATAACTGCCACATTCTGCTGTTTTGTTTTTGTTGGTTCACAAATTGGAATCTTAAAACAATAATGATACGGTAACATATTCTTGAGGCAGTAAAAATGTCCAAAACAAGGCAGCAATAATTTTCTAAGCCCAGATTAAAAGAAGACCTAATTAACTACAGTTGTTAACAAACAGCTGTGTTAAAAGACTGAAAGGGACTAAAATCTGAAAAATAAATTGGTAAAATCAATAAATCAACCCTAACTCCAATAATATTAAGAGTTAAAAATTCTCAAAGATAAAATTTCAAGAAAAAACAATCATGATCTAAAAATGAATGTTAATTTAAAACTTTGGAGAGGTCTTACAAGGCATTGCTATTTCCATTTGGTCAGAACATAATATTGCAAAACTATCCAGTTTGCAACACTGATTTAATACTGAGGAAAATAAATTTTATTTCTGTTTGCAATCTTTGAGTGGAAATAGAGTTTACAGGAGGAACAATTAAACTAAATAGTTTATACTATTCTAATGTGCAGATGTTTTAAAAAGTAAAATTGTTCAGCTATTCTACTTTAAAGTAATTATTACTTTTAAACGTACATTTCATGAATTAATAGTTTTTTTATTTATTTAAAGAGCCATGACTTTTATGTGATTTTTTTCTCTTTGGGACTGGAAAGGTAATTGCTTTTCAGTGGAAAGCATACCAGATACCATTAGGTGAGTGACAACTTGGACAAATAATCATGTGTTCTTGTAATGGCCAATGAGAAAAGCAACAAACTAGATGGCTTACCCATACAGTTTTACAGTATTTATTTATATAGTTTTACAGTATTATTTATATAGTTTTACAGTATTTATTATGACATTATATATGTATATACTTTGTTGTAAAGTGCTCTGAACCCAAGCAGGGAGGGGCACTATAGAAATTTAAATAAATAAATGTCTAACTTTTCAACAATTTCCACATCAAAGCATATGAAAACTTTTAAAAGCTTGCCAACGGTCTCTTGCAAAAAGAACCATCTTTCATCTCATATTCTTTCAGGACAGTCCTTGTAGAACTGCCCACCCACAAAGCAGAAAATGCCCACATAATTTTGGTTAAATATATTTATATTATTTTATATCATTTTTAAGTTGGTTTCCCATTGAATAATATGTACAATTCAGAATCTAAACTGCATGGAAAAATCCACAAAGTTGCCTTGAGTAAGAGAACATAAATGATTGTGTTGAGTGACAGGTTTAAATTGTGAACATATGAACCTAACAGCAGCCATGCCAGATCAGACTAGTGATCCATCAAGCCCTTTCTAATCTGATACATCAGACAGGCACTACACCTGGACTAGTATAGACTGAATCCATTGCTCAAGCAACAACAAAATGAGATGTACAGAGCTATTATATCTGTGCCCTCAAGCGCCCTGAGGAGATTTTTCTCTTCAGTATCTATCCTTCAGGCTCTAAACAGCCCTTGCTATATATTTCTATATTGAAACCATGGCATGCAACTGTTTTTAATTGAAAATAACTGTTTTCCCACCTTATATCAAACAACAATAAATAAACAATAAAGGGGTGTTTTTATTATCAGATTTCAGGTACCACCCAGAGAACAGGAGAATGTCACTTTCTTGAAACACCTTTCCTGGTCCGAAAAATAAAACAGGCACAAGAGGCTTTTTAACAGATAAAAAGATTAATGTCAGGGGGGTTGTATCTAGGTAATTGAGATTTATTCCTTGCTCAGTGTAATTGCTACAAGATATATGTAACCAGCCTGTTTTATGTTACCACTGCCATTCTGTAGCATTCCTTCCTGGATCTTTATGGCTTCACACACTGAGTAAAAACTAGGCTTTCCCATGACACTTTGGTCTCATGAGAACCGGGATTGTTTCCATTATCTTGTGTGGGCAGGATTCCAGGTAGCTCTCTAGCTCTATCTGTTGCTGACTTTGGGCACCTCAGCACCAAACTAACCCTTTCTCACATTTCTTGGGAAAGTGGGAGGATGGACTAACATCAGAATAAAGGGGATAGCAAGAGCCAGGTTTGCCAGAACCGGCTTTGTCAAGCTGGGTGCTTTGATGCCTATCAATAAATGCTGCTGATCAACAATACAGAGTCCTTTATTGCTTCAAGGTTCGAGATATAACAATGAACTAGAATAATTTATTTACAATAACTATTTGGTTTGGCAAAGTAACTATCATAAACAAAACAGGTAAGTTTATAAGGAGGCAGTACAATTAAGGTGTTGATATAATTTGACACAATTTCAAGTGCTAGTTCAGCTGTTCAGGCATTGACCATAGGTTACAAGTAACTGTTTTTCACTGTTTTTCAAGTAACTGTTTTTCACTGTTTTTTGACCATAGGTTACAAGTAACTGTTTTTCACTGTTTTTCCAGAATATGTTAATTTCTCATAATATATTATTAATATTCAGATCTTCTAGATTATTTACTCTATCATTTTTAAAACTCCTTCCTCGCTCTGGTGACAGCTTTTTGTTTGCCCTCAGGTAAAACAAACAGCAGTCTATTCCACACACTGACTAAGGAATATCTTTTTCTAGATCTGTCCCTTCACACACTGATAAAACAATAGGAACTTTTTCTTCCGATTCCTCTCAGAAGGAATCCTCTGCAACTCTGCCACTCCGTATGGAAATTAAAGCTTCCAAGCTCATTCCCTTCAGAATTTCTTCCCAGAGCATAGAACAAACTCAGGTATGTTTACAGTGTTTGGCTGCTATTCAGGGAACTCAGAACAGACAAACCTTGTCTGAATACAATTTCTCTCACAGAGATATGTGCTTTAAACAAGTGAACAGAGCAGTTCACTATGCATCTGTCTTTGAAGCTCTCTCAGAACCAACTCTCTGTCACCAACTCACTTTCAGTACGAACAGCACTAACTGAAATTCTGGCTCTTTAATTATCAGCCAATCAAAAGCCTCTGAGATTAACAGTTTGTTTTACTACTCAACAAAGTCCTGGAATTGCCACATCCAGCAATAGCTACAAAAAATAATGCAGCAACATTCACAGCTCCATTACTTTCCTGGAAACTTCAACACCTCCTTATTGTCACCAACACATGGTGACAATCCAATAAACCCATGAAATCAGCTAATGAACAAAAGAGAACATAAGAGCAAGCCAGCTGGATCAGACCAGAGTCCATCTAGTCCAGCTCTCTGCTACTCGCAGTGGCCCACCAGGTGCCTTTGGGAGCTCACATGCAGGATGTGAAAGCAATGGCCTTCTGCGGCTGTTGCTCCCAAGCACCTGGTCTGTTAAGGCATTTGCAATCTCAAATCAAAGAGGATCAAGATTGGTAGCCATTAATCGACTTCTCCTCCATAAATCTGTCCAAGCCCCTTTTAAAGCTATCCAGGTTAGTGGCCATCACCACCTCCTGTGGCAGCATATTACAAACACCAATCACACGTTGTGTGAAGAAGTGTTTCCTTTTATTATTCCTAATTCTTCCCCCCAGCATTTTCAATGAATGCCCCCTGGTTCTAATGGAATACATGCATACACTCTGAATAGAACTAATTACTTCAAAGGACCTATTATGATGATTCTATAGTCTTCCATGGGCCAATTGTTTGAATCAGAACCTTTTTTGCACATGCAGTTTGCAAAAAAAACCAAAAACCCAATAAAACTTGTTCAGCAGGCATTCATGCTGTTTGCCCAAACACTCAGTCCAAGTGCTCGATTCTTACCTGATCAGTACCTTTGAACATGGTACATTTGACTGTTGAACACACCCATGCCATCCCTATTCAGGGGTGATGAACCAGAACTGATTTATTATCTACAGCAGCAACTATAGAAGAAATAACTCCCTAAGTGTCTTACCTAGAAACAAGATCTTCCTGATAGCATGGGAATTTTGTCCCTAGCTTTTCTTCATCAGGATAGCTGGACAAATATTGAGCTCACCAAACACCTATGCTGCAGAATGTCCAACATTTTGTATAGATTAAATTATTCCATCCAACCTACCTTTCATGCAGGTCCATTGGAATAATTACCAAGATCTTCTAGTTACGGTCACAAGTTAATTTTTCACCTGCTAGAGATGAAAATGGTGTCAAGGTAACAGCTCAGCTTTGATTCTCTGCTACATCCTCTGAGCGTTTCCTCCTTTCTTTCTCTACCTCCGGCCCCTTCCGCATTTGCAGAATAATGCAGTTTCAATCCACTTTCAATTTTGCAGCTGGATTTTATTGTGTGGAATAGCAAAATCCACTTTCAAATAATTGTGAAAGTGGATTGAAAGTGCATTATTCTGTATGTGCAGAAGGGGCCCCAGTTAAGTTAATGGAAATTATCAGGCGTATTTATGGATGTTCTGAGTCTAAACCTGGAAAACTATTAGCTATGTTTTAATATACTTAAAGATTCTCTTAACATTCTGAAATTGGAGACTGCTGATGATCCTTCCTGAGGACTGGGCAATTAGAGATTTCCTTTCATTATGAACCTGACTATCTGAATCAGAATGGTGATAAAATACAGCAGTTTTACAACAGCTTTGGGTGTACATTGCTGAGGTGTCTGCATGCTGAATGTGTATTGTTGAAGCAATCTTTTTCAGTCAAGCCCAGGCAGCATAATGTTCTAGGATGCCCTTTTGCTCACCAGCACAAGTACTCTGGTTGTTTACTGTTTACTTCCCATTTATCTTATCATCATTATGGCTCATAAAATGAGGAGATGTTCCCATTCAGGACCCTCTCTGCCAGAACTTCTGAGAATTGATGAGTACTACTTACAGATAGAGCCTTTGAACTCTTTTGCTCCTGTGTCTTTAAATAACAGGTTTGCTGCTTTAGAGCTTGAGGAAGCAGAGGAAATAGTGAATGGTTCTGTTTCTCCTTCTCTCTCAACTTCTGCAGCTCAAGCAAATCTCCTTTACATGAAAATAGGGCCAGATTAACCAAATGAGCCCAATCACTTTAACAACTTGTACAGTTTCACTCATACTATAAGCTTCTCCTAAGAACGAAAAAAACATTCTTTTAATATCTCACAGTGGCAGGCACTTATTCTAGTAATTTCCAAAAAATGATAAAAGATTTTAGGAACTGATAGCTTAAGGTACAAGGACTGACAAATATAATCATAATAGCTCTTCTGAATCTTAGTTTAATCTCTTTTGTTCTTTATAAGGGGGCTCTCAGTCAGATTATGCTACTGAACCAATGAATTTGCTACTGAACCAACGCTACTGAACCAATGAATTACAACTTGTTCACTGGTGGTCTATTATTTTCACCTCATTGTTTATTGAGATTTTTTTTAAAAAAAATGTGTAATATCTCCAAATTGGAAGCACAGCATAATTGTCCCTATTTACCAAAAAAGGCAATTGTGAGAATCTAACAAATTATTGTGCAATCCGTTTTCTTGATATCTCCTCCAAAATTTATGCATGCTACTTGCTTAATAAATTAGTAGAGTGTGTAGATCCCTCAGATCTTCCAAATTCTGAACAAACTGGATCCAGAAAGGGACACAGTACTAGAGCCCTTCGGGGATAAGGCGGTCTAGAAAATCCAATAAATAAATAAATAAATAAAAATTGATCATTGCCTGGCCTTAATGCCACTGATCCAAAAATATACCAAAAATTTGAGATGCCAGTTATTTGCTGTGTTCATTGAATTATCTTCAGCCTTTGATTCTATAGACCCGTGGTGGCGAACCTTTGGCACTCCAGATGTTATGGACTACAATTCCCAGCAGCCCCTGCCAGCATGGCCAATTGGCCATACTGGCAGGGGCTGCTGGGAATTGTAGTCCATAACATCTGGAGTGCCAAAGGTTCGCCACCACTGTTATAGACCATTTTGGGCTTTGGCAGAAATTAAACAACAGTAACATTGATAGAAGGCTACTTAAACTTTTGTGGGAGTTGCATTCAAATCTCACAGTTAGGCTCAGAGCAGGAACTCAGGACTAGTTTACAAATCTAATCTCATTAACGAATGGGGTCAAACAGGGCTGTGACAGGGAGAACAGGCAATCAGGCCAAGGAAGGGTGGTCTGCACCTGATTCTGAAGCGCTGGTTGGGTGGGCCAAGGTCAGGGGGTGGGAGGAGGCATATAAAATGGAGACTGGGACTTCAGGTGCAAAGTTGGACAACAGCTTCCTTCCAGAACTTTCCATCCACTTGCATCCAGAGTCTGAGCAAACAGACAGACCCTCATCTCCTTGTAGGGTCGAGGGGAGAAGGCGGTCAACAGTTCCTGGGTAGCTGCTCACTAAAAAGAAGCCCAAGAAGGGGGAAAGAGTGGTGGCCCCATGCAGCGGTGGAGGAGGGGTATACGCCATTATAGCGATACCATTTCATCTGAGAACACAGCATATTGCAAAGACAACAGAAGATCCCAGCTGGTAGGGGCTCTATAAAAATAGAAGACACAACAAGACATGACTCTAAGTGCTGAAACAGCCAACGTGTTGCTTCCAGGCAAACCTGAAAAACACAAATTAACATCCAAGGAAAATAAAAGGCGGCAACAGCGAAAACGGAAAAGCTAAAAGATCTGCTCAACTCTTCCGAATACTTGAGTGAATTGTGACATGGTTCTAATTGTAATAGAGAGCATGATCAAGATTGAAATAAAGTAAATTAACTAAAATATATATTTTAAAAAGAGAAGTTTGCCTTTAAGAATGGCGAGTCTGCTGGTGCTGGTGAGAGCGACCACAGGAGGCAAGAAAAAGGTTCTGGGTTGCTTCCGACCTGTGATGGTGACTTATTGAGAGACAGACGATTGAGATAAGAGAGGCTCTGTACTCTAATTGGTCTCCGATGGCGGCACAAATGCAGAAGACAAATAAAAAGAAAAAAAACAACCTATTTAGTTAACAGCAAAGAATCCGAGATGGTCTGCCCATAACCCTTCCTAGGCAAGAGAGGAGGCTGAGACTCGCGGCGCCATGCCCGAACTTGTACAAAGAAAGAAATACAAAGAACAAAATGCAAAGTTTAACAACAGCATCTACTATGCTGAAAAGGCATATGACAGCGTAAATTGGAATTTCATTAAATTATTACTAACAAAAATGGAAGTAGGAAAACCTTTCATCAATGTGATAAATAGAATTTATAAAAATCAACATGCCAAACTGAAAATAAATGGTAAAATGTTGGAGAAATTTAATATATATAAAGGCACAAGACAGGGGTGAGGCAAAAAAAGATGTAGGAACAGGGGAGCCACCTGATTGGCCTCCTGCACTCTGTTTGTGCAAGTAACTGCACAAAGCAGTGTGGGAGGAGGTTAAACTCCTTGTTAGTACATTCTTAGAGGCTTTTGGTGTGAATCATTTGTGCTGTTAAGAACTATCTGTCATAACTGAGTGAAAACTAGGCATCTTAGAGGTCTGTCAAAGTTCTGTCAAAGTGTGTGGCAGGAATGATTGTTAACTGCCTGAGTGCTGGGAGAGAGCAATTATACACTGACCAAGCATACTGGTGGGAAAGGATTTATTGGAGAGCCAAACTGAAGGTCATATAAACCAGGATAAGAATTGCTTCAAAAGAGAAGAGAGTTTTAGTACAAGGATTTACTTTTAATTTACCTCAGTAGAGAGTTTATGTTTTCTTTTCGAGGGTTTTGCCTAACTGTGAGGGCTACGTGAGGGTACAATGAAAAGACACCAAGCCAGGGTTAGGACCCTGTGTGTGAATAGCCAAAAGCCAAACATCCAAGCAAAGAAACTGTACAAACTGTGAACCATCTATGAAACTAACGTCTGAGCTAAACTGAACTAAGTAATCTAAGGCCCTTTCCGCACGGGCCAAATATGGCGCCCTGGGGACGGCAAAAACGCCGTCCCCAGGGAGCCGTTTGCACAGGCGGCGCTGCTGAAATGCAGCAGCACCGACCTGGCTCCCCTCCACCTCCCCCCAGAGTGGCGTCCGAGGCCGCCCTCCAAAAACCTCCCACCTCCTGGAGGGAGGTTTTGGAAAACTTTAGCGTGTTCCCGCCGGCTGAGGAGTGCGAACGGCTGCCCGAGGGGAACACACTGTTTTCCCCGTCCCCCCCCCTCACCTCGTCATCCTGCGTCACTCTACTGGACTGCTGAGACCCTCCCTCGCTGTCCTCTGACCCCTGGAAGTTGGAGGGCAGCGTGGGCGGGTCTTAGGAGTCCAGCAGGGCGACGCGAGAGGCTAATGCAGGTGAGTGGGGACGGGGAAACAGTGTGTTCTCTCATGGAGACAGCTCACCACGACCTCCAGCATGCGAACGTGACCCCCCACTCCTCCACCGGCAGAATTTAAGTAATCTTAAATACTGTGTGGAAGAAACAAAAAAAACTATAAACCTTTGTACCAAACTCTTATGAACAGTGTATATATATACTTTACCTCATCCCTAACCATCTCCAAATTGTTATTCTCCCTTTTCCATCTCCTGTCCATTAAATAAATCTGAGTTACTGTTTAAGTTTACTTCTGCCTCAGTATATTTATTTTAGTGTGCCTTGTGAGGGAAGTGCCTGTGGAAAAGAGAAATTAAAGTCAACAGGCATCCTCTACTTTCTCAGTGTGAACAGGACTCAGGGAAACTTCCAAATGCTACCATTTCTGAAGCAACTCAGTCCTTGAAGGGAAAAAGGAAGGAAAATCTGACAAGCCTTTTCAGTGAGGTTTCCCAGCCTAAAAAAATATAGATCTTGAAGGAGGTGCATGTCACACCCTCCTAATCCTCACCCTCCTCCCTCACTTCTGAGGTCCTTGGTAACCCCAGGGGGCTGTCAGATCCCACAGAGGTAATTCTAGCACAATGGGGCACCACAGTTGTTTTATATACATTTTTTTGCATAACGCTTCAGCTCTGCTTTGGGATGTGCTTTCAGCCATCCTCTCCCCAAATGTGTTATTGGTTTTTTGGGAAGATTTTCTCCGCCACCTTCTCAAATGGGGGCAGTTTAAAGGGAGCTGAAAAGTGGATCCTTGATCATGACGTATTTTTTTGGCACAATTTGGGCTGCTTTGGCCCCATTGCCATTTTAAAAAAAGACTGAGAATAATCTTCTCTACCTCTCTCCTTTCTCTCTCTCTCACTTACCCAGCACAGAACTCCACCACCACCACTTCTGGGCTGCACTTGGGGCTTGGAGGAAGTGGCTACTGCAGAGCTGCAAGCCAGTCTCAGCCCAGCTCTGCACTGGCCATCGTCACCACCTCCAAGCTCCATGTGGGGTTTGGGAGTGGCAGCAGTTCAAGAAAAGCTGGGTTGTCTGAAAAAAAATTCAGGTCTACTGGGGCCAAATCCAAATTTTGCCAAAACACACCCCTACTCTCTTCCTTTCGGGAAATACATGAATGAATGTATATATGTCTCTTGATTATCCCAGCCTCCATCTCCTCCCCCTCTCCTTTTTGTTTTGTCTTAGTTTTTAACTACTCAGAGCAGGGTACTGTCTTCTTGTGCTGTGCTCCACAAAGTGATAAGAACATCACCAGCACTATATAAATAATGAATTGATTGCTTGTTTAAATTTAAAAAAAATCCTGTATAAACACCCTGCCAAGAACTTATTCACAGAACCTGGAATTCACAGTTCCTAAATATGCTTTCAAGAAATTCTCCAACTGGAAAATGAAATGTGTAAATGAGACTTAACTCATTTCTACCAGTGGCCCCAGGGTTTATATATTCACATTGGTTTTACACATGCCAGTTGACCTTAATGCATAAAGAATACCCTCCATAGGAAAGGCTGACAATTAAAAGACTGAGCAAAAAGACTATCCAGCAAAAAAACATTTGCCAGTCCTTTTAGATTTTATCACAGAACATAATTCCCAGGGACTGTCTATACTTCTAACAGAGTACACTCTTTGCAAAAACCATGCTTGCATTATTTAGAGCCAGACTAAAACAGGAAAACACTGGGAATCAGCCAGGAAATCACTGGTGTAAAGAGAAGCTGCATAAGATGGCAAAGAAAGGCCTCTATCAGATTATTATATGAAGCTGAGGGGTTTGATAGCATTTTCTCAGTTTTAATGAAGTGAATATAGAATTCAGAGGTCTCTGGATAATATTTTCAAAACCTGCTAAATATCTCCGCAACTACAGTAAAAATATTCACTTAGAAACAGTCAGTAGTCACAGGACTCCAGGTTATTGCTACTTTTTAAAGCACTCATTTCAGAGTAATCTTCTAGACGTTAATCATTCAACTGTGAAGTACTTAATTTGTTTACTTACTTTCTCACTGAGACGCAAAGTGGAATAGAAAATATTTAAAAATTCAGCCAGGCAGCATAAGATACCCGGTAAACAATGCAACAGGAGTAAGAGTATAAAATTAGAAAATAACACATACAAACAAAAGTGTAAAGTATACCATAAACAGTGAAGAGGGTTGATTATAGAAAGTGGAAGACTATGGAGTAAGAAAAAGGTAATACATAAAATAAATGATCCAATAGACAACAATCCTATTCCCTTTATAAAAGTGCCCTCCTAAGCCATTCCATTCCATGACACCCCCATTGCCTTAATAAAAACATTTTTGAACACTTCTGTTTTATACATGCAGCATGGGAGGGCAGGGCCTGGCAGCGGGTGGCCCAGGCAGGTGGCCCAGGTGTGCGCCATGGCAGCAGGCCAGCCCCCAGGAGCCAGCCTGTCACTGCACACCTGCCTGAGCCACCCGTTCGGGTTGCCTGCTACTGGGCCCTGCCCTCCCGGGCCTCCCTAGTGAGGGCAGGAGCCAGCCTGCAGGGAGGCCACCCCCCCCCACTTCTCTGAGGCCACGCCTGCCTTGTGGGCCTGCAGCAGGCTCCCGGCGCAGCCCACAGCTTGCAAAGGTTAGTGCGGGTGGGGGCACAGAAGCAGGGGGCACCCAGAGCAGATGTTGATCCAGGTGCCATTTTCCCCGGTATGCCTCTGAGTGAAGCTATTGTGGTAGAGCATAGTAGGAAATGGGTCGTGCAGGTATGTGGGCCCAAAGCCATGAATGGTACCTTGGATCACATGTAGTATAACTGACTGGGAACCTTGGAGTGAATGTTTGAATAGGTATAATATGCATACTCTGCCCTGATAGTAACTGAACTGTGGTATTCGGTACCAGTTGGAGATTCCAAGATGACTTCAAGGGTAGAGTGCATTACAGTAGCCTACCTTTGAGATTACTGTGGCAGGGATCATATGGCCAGATCAGCTGAGCCATGATAAGAAGCCATCCACTGGGCTAAATGAAGATGGGGGAGAAGCATTCCTGGTCTGGACATCTCATATTGACTACTAATCTCTTCCACAACTGCGAATCTAGATCTCCTTTGTTCATGCACTAGAAGAAGGTGAAAATGAGATGGTGGAATGAATTTTAGTATTTAATACATAGGTGAAAGGATCACATTTTTTTATTCATTCTGTATGTGAAAAATCCCTGCAAGCAGAAAATTAGTACTACTTTGACAATGATGCACTAGAATGTGTTTGCTCATGTGTCATTTATTTACTTGCTGGGAATATTTTCATGGCATTCCAGATGACATCCCCACTCAGTCAGTCTGTGTACCAGAACAGGATACTAAACATTCTTGAACATATGTATACCTACCCACATTACAAATACATAGTTCTACAAATTCAATACGGGATAAGCTATTAAGAGTCTACCAGTAGAACTGACTAGAACTCCTTTAACTGAAAAAAATATATACACATGCTATGGAAGGAAGAAAAATGTCATTTGGAAGCTGATAACTCTATTGAAAGGTACCAAGAGAGCAGCTGGAGAAAAGGTCAAAAAGCAAGAGCAGGTTAGCCTTCATGCTGATGTTCTTTTCAAAAGTTGCTACTATGGCATTTTCCATTAAAATGTAAGCACACAGCATTTAACTTGCATTGGAGGGCATCAATGTAAGTGGCAAGTTATCATGAAGATACTAAAGTATGATTAGAAGCTAGGATCCTTCTGAAATAGCTCAAGACCCTCTCTGGTATTATTTTCCTCCATTGTCATTTCAGGAAATAAATCATTTCTCCTTTGAATAGATCTTACATTTTCTCTCAAAGCATATTTTAGACATTACTTAGGAGCAGCAGTAAAGTCTACACAAACTTACACTCCCTCCAACCCAAATTCTCTATAAAATTAAAAGTTGCAAATGTATTGATCTGAATTTCACAGGGATTTCTGTTGATGCAAAAGGGTCATCATAAATTTCTCCGTCCTTCTATAGACCTCCACCTTCCCTCTCACTGGCTCCCTGGGAGCTACATTTGAAGAGTTATTTGGGGATGCAGGGGTGGCAGAAGATGGAGTCATGCTCCACTAACGGAAATGGCTCCATCAGCAGAAACGTTTGAAGGGATCCAAGTCTTTTTGGTAAAGATGACAAACAATTTTAGGGACAATATGTTTAGAAACTTCCAGTCCCTAATATTAACTTGTAAGCTCAAACTCTATGACATACAACATTTCCTAACATTGTTAATCAGTATGCTCCTTTTGATTGATTGTCCTGAACTACGTGGAGCATCATATGGTGCACTATTTAACCCAAATCCAAGATTCAGTACTAACAAGTATTGCATGTTTATCAGAGATACTTCATGTGTAAAAAAAAAGCTGACTCGTTTTCACTGCTGGTTGACCAGATCTTTATTGTGATGTTAGAAGGATAGTTATGATGTACAGAGCTGAATGAGAGTGCACCCAGGCAGCTTTCTGCTGGCTGAAAACAGGCTAGGCTGGTGGGCTGGGGCAGGGCGAGGTGAGGTGAGGGAGGAAGCCTGGTGCATGTGCCTGGTGCAACATGTACCCCCCGTCCCCTTGTAGCTACGCCACTGATTATATGCCTGTTATGTGTTGGGGTGAAAAGCGGATCCTGAATATTGCCAAATTTTTTGGCATTTGGTGAGGGGGGAGCTTTGATCCTGCTGCCACTTTAAAAAGATTGGGGTGGGGATCCTCTCTCTCTCTCTTTCTTCCTCCCTCCTTCATTTACTTGCTGGTCAGCCAGAATTCAGCTCTGCACTTCTGCTGCCACCTCCAATTTCTATGTGGGTCTTGAGGGCAGCTAGTGGCCTAGATCCAAACACTGGGCTAGGCCCAGCCTGGTGCCTCTGGGACCCATGTAGAAATTCAAAGATGCCACGGAATTTTTTTGGTGCAGGTTTAATAAACAGCCCCAAAATTAAAAAACAAAAAAAACCCACACACCCATAATGATATGGGGGTTTGGCATTTTTGCTTTTTCCGAAAATAGTTGAGTCTAATAAATTCAAACATGAAAAATACCCCAAAACTTTGTCCACCCCTAGTTATGTACCATGAAGTTGCTTCTGAATTATAGTGACTATATGAATTAGTGATTTTTCAGTAATCCTGTCACTGGCATCCTCACTCAGAAATTGCAAACTGAAGGTCATGACTACCTTTATTGAGTCACTCCATCCATCTCATGTTACGTCATTCTCTTTTTTTTATTGCTTTCAATTTTTCCCAGCATTATAGTCTTTTCCAGTGAATCTTATACTCTCACTAAGTGAAAGTATGTTAGCCTCAGTTTACTGATTTTAGCTTCTCGGCAGAGTCTAGGCTTGTTGTGATCTAAAACCCACTTATATGTCCTTTTGGCAGTCCAGCTATCCATAAAACTCTGCCACAACGCCACATTTCACATTAATCCATTTTCTTCCTGTCATCTTTCTTCACTGTCCAACTTTTGCACCCATGGATAGTAACAGGGAATACTATGGCATAAATTATCTTGATCTTGGTATCCAGTAGCATTTCTTGATACCGAAGGATCTTTTCTAGGGCATCCAAGGCTGCCCTTCCCAGTGTTACCATTCTTCTGATTTCTTGGTTGCAGTCTCCTTTTTGATTGATGATTATACCAAGGAATAGAAAATCAATTGCATTTTTGTAACACCTCAGTAATTATTACTTTTTTTCTTCCTGATGTTCAGTTGTAATCCTGTTTTGCCGCTTTCTCCTTCATTCATCAGTAGTCATTTTCTTCCAGAAAGAACAGCTCTGCATTTGCCTAAAATCATGCAGCAAAGATGTTTCTGATAGCTGTGATTTGACTAAATGGTCTCCCAATATTACACAGAAAAAAGTGTCAACATCAATGGACATTTATTAACATTTAATTTTGGATCACACAGGGCTTTCCTGCCAGAACCCAGGCAGAAGTATCAGGAAGTGGAATTTTCATTCCCATTTCACAAATCATGCTGAATTTACCATCTCCATATCCCCCTTCTCCACATTATTTCTCTTCACCTCCTTCTAGCAGCACCCATAGCCTCACCTGTCTCTGTTTCCTTTTCTCCTTCCAACCCAGCAAAACTTTAATCTGTGATCCATTTTCAGCTACATTTATTATTTATTTACGTCACACTGATTGCAGTTGGACAGTAGTAAGCGGCCAGTCCTGGGTGAGTCATGCCAGTTGTGTGGTATCAAGTTGCCAGGAGTTGTTGCCAGGCCTAGCCTTCAAAGATCAAAACAGTTCTGGAAAGGGCCCTG